>NC_086445.1:150470721-150803611 GCF_028390025.1 Pseudophryne corroboree
TGATGAGAGGGAGAGATTGAGAAGGTCGGCAAAGATGGGAACAGGCATAAGGAGAGAGGAGCGGAGGAGGTGGGAGGGGATAGGGTCAAGTGGGGAGGTTGTGGGGGGAATGGAGGAACGGATGAGGGCCATGACTTCCTCGCCAAATACATGGGAGAAAAATGTAGCCAATATTAGAGAATTTGAGGTACCTCTGTGCGCTAATGTGTTGCAGCCTGAAGAATAAATGGATATGGAATCACAAAAGTCCCACACAAACAAATATGCCAAACAACAAAACCAAATATTGAGCCCAGGCGCTCACATAACACATATGCACTTCCCTTAAGGTTTTTTGATGCAGTAGATCTGGGGGTTCTTCCTTTCAATTTTCAAGATGTATTCATATGCATGAAAAAGAACACAAACATACACCCAGATCCTCGTGTATTACTGTGCTGCACTGGACTGATATACACACCCTTGTGGAGATTAAAGGAGATCAGATTAACGGGGCCCCGTTTTTTCTGTACTACATCCAATCACCTCTATCCACTTGGGTATGATCACCATTGCTTTTACTTGATGTTTGTTTGTTAATAAAAAAAGAACTTTTTATACTTCAATATCCTCTCCGATATATTTCTTTTGGACAAAATGTGCGTGACCTCTAAATAAGGAGTGGAAGAGAAAGACCCACCTTATATGCATATTGTATATCAGCAAAATTGTGAGTGCCATATATAGGGGGCAACCCCGATATCTTTCATTCACGTGGTGACGGACGATTATCCACAAAGATTTTATATCTACATGCACGTTTGTTTTGCACTATTGTAAGTGTTTTGGAAGGGGGGATTCCCCGTCACTTTCATATTGTTTTATGGAAATGGTTTTAGATTGATTACCAACATCACCTTACAGTAATACACGAGGATCTGGGTGTATGTTTGTGTTCTTTTTCATGCATATGAATACATCTTGAAAATTGAAAGGAAGAACCCCCAGATCTACTGCATCAAAAAACCTTAAGGGAAGTGCATATGTGTTATGTGAGCGCCTGGGCTCAATATTTGGTTTTGTTGTTTGGCACATGGGAGAAAGATGTCAGAGTTGGTGAGAGCGAAGGGGAGGGGTGGCAAGGGATGGGTGGTGGCTGGTTGCTGGTCTGGTGGGATGTGATGTCCTGACGTATGGAGTCAATCTTGGATGTGAAATAAGTGGCAAAGTCAAGCGCAGACAATGAGGAAGGGAGAGGAGGTGGTGGTGGGCAGCGGAGGGAGTTAACAGTGGCAAAGTGATGTAAGTATCATAATGCAGATACTTATGACATCGACAGGCAATGTGCTGACACTGTCAGACTGCCTATAGGCGAAATGTCGACATTGTCAGAGTGTTACATTAGGATTAGGCTGCATGGGCAAGAGAATTAGGGTTAGGCTGTGGGAGGGGGAGTTGACATGGTCATGCTGACATTATGTATCATAGTGATGAAATGTCAACATGTTAAAATGTCGGCACTGTTTATGTCGACAGCACTTTCCTGGCACGAGTTTGCCCACAAAGTTCAAATGCTATGTCCTGTGTCGGTGTTGCTGGTATAACATGCTGCCAAAGCCAATACAAGCTTGATAATAAGAATTTACTTACCGATAATTCTATTTCTCGTAGTCCGTAGTGGATGCTGGGGACTCCGTAAGGACCATGGGGAATAGCGGCTCCGCAGGAGACTGGGCACAAAAGTAAAGCTTTAGAACTACCTGGTGTGCACTGGCTCCTCCCCCTATGACCCTCCTCCAAGCCTCAGTTAGGATACTGTGCCCGGACGAGCGTACACAATAAGGAAGGATTTTGAATCCCGGGTAAGACTCATACCAGCCACACCAATCACACCGTACAACTCGTGATCTAAACCCAGTTAACAGCATGATAACAGAGGAGCCTCTAGAAAAGATGGCTCACTACAGCAATAACCCGATTTTTTGGTAACAATAACTATGTACCAGTATTGCAGACAATCCGCACTTGGGATGGGCGCCCAGCATCCACTACGGACTACGAGAAATAGAATTATCGGTAAGTAAATTCTTATTTTCTCTAACGTCCTAAGTGGATGCTGGGGACTCCGTAAGGACCATGGGGATTATACCAAAGCTCCCAAACGGGCGGGAGAGTGCGGATGACTCTGCAGCACCAAATGAGAGAACTCCAGGTCCTCCTCAGCCAGGGTATCAATTTTGTAGAATTTTACAAACGTATTTGCTCCTGACCAAGTAGCTGCTCGGCAAAGTTGTAAAGCCGAGACCCCTCGGGCAGCCGCCCAAGATGAGCCCATCTTCCTTGTGGAGTGGGCATTTACAGATTTTTGGCTGTGGCAGGCCTGCCACAGAATGTGCAAGCTGAATTGTACTACAAATCCAACGAGCAATAGTCTGCTTAGAAGCAGGAGCACCCAGCTTGTTGGGTGCATACAGGATAAACAGCGAGTCAGATTTTCTGATTCCAGCCGTCCTGGAAACATATATTATCAGGGCCCTGATAACGTCTAGCAACTTGGAGTCCTCCAAGTCCCTAGTAGCCGCAGGCACCACAATAGGTTGGTTCAGGTGAAACGCTGAAACCACCTTAGGGAGAAACTGAGGACGAGTCCTCAATTCCGCCCTGTCCGAATGGAAAATCAGATAAGGGCTTTCACAGGATAAAGCCGCCAATTCTGACACGCGCCTGGCCCAGGCCAGGGCCAACAGCATGACCACTTCCATGTGAGATATTTTAACTCCACAGATTTAAGTGGTTCAAACCAATGTGACTTTTGGAACCCAAAAACTACATTGAGATCTCAAGGTGCCACTGGAGGCACAAAAGGAGGCTGTATGTGCAGTACCCCTTTTACAACGTCTGAACTTCAGGGACTGAAGCTAGTTCTTTTTGGAAGAAAATTGACAGGGCCGAAATTTGAACCTTAATGGACCCCAATTTCAGGCCCATAGACACTCCTGTTTGCAGGAAATGTAGGAATCGACCCAGTTGAATTTTCTCCGTCGGGCCTTACTGGCCTCGCACCACGCAACATATTTTCGCCAAATGCGGTGATAATGTTTTGCGGTTACATCCTTCCTGGCTTTGATCAGGATAGGGATGACTTCATCCGGAATGCCTTTTTTTCCTTCAGGATCCGGCGTTCAACCGCCATGCCGTCAAACGCAGCCGCGGTAAGTCTTGGAACAGACAGGGTCCTTGCTGGAGCAGGTCCCTTCTTAGAGGTAGAGGCCACGGATCCTCCGTGAGCATCTCTTGAAGTTCCGGTTACCAAGTCCTTCTTGGCCAATCCGGAGCCACGAATATAGTGCTTACTCCTCTCCATCTTATCAATCTCAGTACCTTGGGTATGAGAGGCAGATGAGGGAACACATACACTGACTGGTACACCCACGGTGTTACCAGAGCGTCTACAGCTATTGCCTGAGGGTCCCTTGACCTGGCGCAATACCTGTCGAGTTTTTCCCAACGGTTTATTATCATGTGGAAGACTTCTGGGTGAAGTCCCCACTCTCCCGGGTGGAGGTCGTGTCTGCTGAGGAAGTCTGCTTCCCAGTTGTCCACTCCCGGAATTGCTGACAGTGCTATCACATGATTTTCCGCCCAGCGAAGAATCCTTGCAGCTTCTGCCATTGCCCTCCTGCTTCTTGTGCCACCCTGTCTGTTTACGTGGGTGACTGCCGTGATGTTGTCCGACTGGATCAACACCGGCTGACCTTGAAGCAGAGGTCTTGCTAAGCTTAGAGCATTGTAAATGGCCCTTAGCTCCAGGATATTTATGTGAAGTGATGTCTCCAGGCTTGACCATAAGCCCTGGAAATTCCTTCCCTGTGGAACTGCTCCCCAGCCTCGCAGGCTGGCATCCGTGGTCACCAGGACCCAGTCCTGAATGCCGAATCTGCGGCCCTCTAGAAGATGAGCACTCTGCAACCAACACAGGAGGGACACCCTTGTTCTTGGTGACAGGGTTATCCGCTGATGCATCTGAAGATGCGACCCGGACCATTTGTCCAGCAGGTCCCACTGGAAAGTTCTTGCGTGGAATCTGCCGAATGGGATTGCTTCGTAGGAAGCCACCATTTTACCCAGAACCCTTGTGCATTGATGCACTGAGACTTGGCTCGGTTTTAGGAGGTTCCTGACTAGTTCGGATAACTCCCTGGCTTTCTCCTCCGGGAGAAACACCTTTTTCTGGACTGTGTCCAGGATCATCCCTAGGAACAGAAGACGAGTCGTCGGAACCAGCTGCGATTTTGGAATTTTGAGAATCCAATCGTGCTGCCGCAACACTACCTGAGATAGTGCTACACCGACCTCCAACTGTTCCCTGGATCTTACCCTTATCAGGGAATCGTCCAAGTAAGGGATAACTAAAATTCCCTTCCTTCGAAGGAATATCATCATTTCGGCCATTACCTTGGTAAAGACCCGGGGTGCCGTGGACCATCCATACGGCAGCGTCTGAACTGATAGTGACAGTTCTGTACCATAAACCTGAGGTATCCTTGGTGAGAAGGGTAAATTTGGACATGAGACATCATGAGACATCATGTCCATCATGTAGTCCCCTTCTTCCAGGTTCGCAATCACTGCTCTGAGTGACTCAATCTTGAATTTGAACCTCTGTATGTAAGTGTTCAAAGATTTTAGATTTAGAATCAGTCTCACCGAGCCGTCCGGCTTCGGTACCACAACAGTGTGGAATAATACCCCGTTCCCTGTTGCAGGAGGGGTACCTTGATTATCACCTGCTGGGAATACAGCTTGTGAATGGCTTCCAAAACTGTCTCCCTGTCAGAAGGAGACATCGGTAAAGCCGACTTTAGGAAACGGCGAGGGGGAGACTTCTCGAATTCCAATTTGTACCCCTGAGATATCACCTGAAGGATCCAGGGGTCTACTTGCGAGTGAGCCCACTGCGCGCTGAAATTCATTGAGACGGGCCCCCCACCGTGCCTGATTCTGCTTGTAAAGCCCCAGCGTCATACTGAGGGCTTGGCAGAGGCGGGAGAGGGTTTCTGTTCCTGGGAACTGGCTGATTTCTGCAGCCTTTTTCCTCTCCCTCTGTCACGGGGCAGAAATGAGGAACCTTTTGCCCGCTTGTCCACGAAAAGACTGCGCCTGATAATACGGCGTCTTCTCATGTTGCTTCCAAATGCCGTTTGAAAACCGCATCACCTGACCACTGTCGTGTCCATAACCCTCTACTGGTAGAAATGGACAACGCACTTAGACTTGATGCGAGTCGGCAAATATTACGCTGTGCATCACGCATATATAGAAATGCATCTTTTAAATGCTCTGTAGGCAAAAATATACTGTCCCTATCTAGGGTATCAATATTTTCAGTCAGGGAATCCGACCACGCCAACCCAGCACTGCACATCCAGGCTGAGGCGATTGCTGGTCGCAGTATAACACCAGTATGTGTGTAAATACATTTTAGGATATCCTCCTGCTTTCTATCAGCAGGATCCTTAAGGGCGGCCATCTCAGGAGAGGGTAGAGCCCTTACAAGCGTGTGAGCGCTTTATCCACCCTAGGGGGTGTTTCCCAACGCACCCTAACCTCTGGCGGGAAAGGATATAATGCCAATAACATTTTAGAAATTATCAGTTGTTATCGGGGGAAACCCACGCATCATCACACACCTCATTTAATTTCTCAGATTCAGGAAAACTACAGGTAGTTTTTCCTCACCGAACATAATACCCCTTTTTGGTGGTACTCGTATTATCAGAAATGTGTAAAACATTTTTCATTGCCTCCATCATGTAACGTGTGGCCCTACTGGAAGTCACATTCGTCTCTTCACCGTCGACACTGGAGTCAGTATCCGTGTCGGCGTCTATATCTGCCATCTGAGGTAACGGGCGCTTTAGAGCCCCTGACGGCCTATGAGACGTCTGGACAGGCACAAGCTGAGTAGCCGGCTGTCTCATGTCAACCACTGTCTTTTATACAGAGCTGACACTGTCACGTAATTCCTTCCAACAGTTCATCCACTCAGGTGTCGACCCCCTAGGGGGTGACATCACTATTACAGGCAATCTGCTCCGTCTCCACATCATTTTTCTCCTCATACATGTCGACACAAATGTACCGACATACAGCACACACACAGGGAATGCTCTGATAGAGGACAGGACCCCACTAGCCCTTTGGGGAGACAGAGGGAGAGTTTGCCAGCACACACCAGAGCGCTATATATATATACAGGGATAACCTTATATAAGTGTTTTTCCCCTTATAGCTGCTGTATCTTTAATACTGCGCGTAATTAGTGCCCCCCCCTCTCTTTTTAACCCTTTCTGTAGTGTAGTGACTGCAGGGGAGAGCCAGGGAGCTTCCCTCCAACGGAGCTGTGAGGGAAAATGGCGCCAGTGTGCTGAGGAAATAGGCTCCGCCCCCTTATCGGCGGCCTTATCTCCCGTTTTTCTATGTATTCTAGCAGGGGTTAAATGCATCCATATAGCCCAGGAGCTATATGTGATGCATTTTTTGCCATCCAAGGTGTTTTTATTGCGTCTCAGGGCGCCCCCCCCCAGCGCCCTGCACCCTCAGTGACCGGAGTGTGAAGTGTGCTGAGAGCAATGGCGCACAGCTGCAGTGCTGTGCGCTACCTTGTTGAAGACAGGACGTCTTCTGCCGCCGATTTTCCGGACCTCTTCTGTCTTCTGGCTCTGTAAGGGGGCCGGCGGCGCGGCTCTGGGACCCATCCATGGCTGGGCCTGTGATCGTCCCTCTGGAGCTAATGTCCAGTAGCCTAAGAAGCCCAATCCACTCTGCACGCAGGTGAGTTCGCTTCTTCTCCCCTTAGTCCCTCGATGCAGTGAGCCTGTTGCCAGCAGGTCTCACTGAAAATAAAAAACCTAAAACTAAACTTTTCACTAAGCAGCTCAGGAGAGCCACCTAGTGTGCACCCTTCTCGTTCGGGCACAAAATCTTAACTGAGGCTTGGAGGAGGGTCATAGGGGGAGGAGCCAGTGCACACCAGGTAGTTCTAAAGCTTTACTTTTGTGCCCAGTCTCCTGCGGAGCCGCTATTCCCCATGGTCCTTACGGAGTCCCCAGCATCCACTTAGGACGTTAGAGAAATCTGGAATACAGAATACCACTTTGTTGAATGCTCCTGCAATGAAAACTAAAATCACCAGACACAACCAGGAAATGTAGCTACTATTCACCACATAAGACACTGCTGAGGGTGGATGGTAATGTAATACCAGTGCTCGGGATGCCAGTAGTCACATGACCAACAGCGGCATCCCGCCACCCAAGATCCCTACAATGGACGAGGTATTTAACCCTCCCCACTCCACTTCACTAACCCTCGGGGGGGGGATTTCCATGGCTAACCCTCTGGGGGTGGCAGTTGCGACTAACCTTCAGGGGTTGGCGACTATGGATAACCACTCACCCAGTACCTAACTACTCCAAGTGCCTAACTCCAAACCCCCTCCCCCCCCCCCCCCCCCGGCACTAACCTAGATACTTACCTTCCAGGTGTCGGATGTTGGTGTTCTGGAGTCAGTGACATGACTGCCGGCATACGGCTGAGGGAGGCATACAGATCATCATTCAACTAATCCTAAAAAACACAGTGCTCCTACATGGCAACAATTTTAAGAAATCATGGTGTAGAAGTAATGTAGTACAATTTATTAAATATGTCATACATCATAAAACATAAAATTACTATAGGCTCGGTAATAGAGCGGGCCGTCTACTGGCACGTAAACTGAGGGGGCGCAGAGCAAAAGAACGCATACAAGCAATCCATACATCCTCGGGAGTTAAAGTAACTGATCCAGGTGAGATAGCTAATGCGTTTGCTGCATATTATTCGCAGCTGTATAACCTTAGAAAAGACCCTAGTATCCCTCAGCCCACTCCGGCAGACATAGCTAAGTTCTTAGATGGGCTGTCGCTTCCCACTATGGCTTTGTAATAGGCCGGCAAGCATCAGATAACACACGCAGAGTAATTAACTTGATTGAACGCTGCCAAGCCCGAGACGAACCTCTCTTGCTCCTTTCTCTGGATGCAGAGAAGGCATTCGATAGACTCCACTGGGACTATCTAAGGGCCACCCTGGGCTGTTTTGGGTTTGCGGGCAAAATACTAGACTCCATACTGGCTTTGTATTCCTCACCCTCGGCTTCGGTTTTCACTAATGGGTGCATCTCCTCTACATTTAATATAACTAATGGGACTCGCCAGGGTTGCCCCCTGTCACCCCTCATTTTTGTGCTGGCTGTCGAACCTCTGGCGGAGCGGATCAGGACGTTAGACTCAATTGTTGGTCCAGTGATAGGGGGAATGTCTCACAAAATCTGTCTCTTTGCCGACGATATCTTAGTATGCCTTAGAGAGCCTGAATCGTCGCTGCCACACTTACATTCCCTCTTGAACTCTTACGCAGCAGTCTCATACTACAAGTTGAATACTACTAAGACCGAGGCCCTCCCTCTGAATGTGCCCGACAATACCCTTAGACGTCTAAAAAAACGATTACAAATACGCGTGGCAACTCAGATCACTTAAATATTTAGGCGTCCATATATCTAGGGAACGGGATCTAATGGGGTGTAACTACGACCCTCTCTTTCGGGCATTTGAACTATTTATCAAAGACTGGATGATGCAGGAGGTTTCCTGGGTTGGACGAGTGGCAGCCGCAAAAATGGTCCTCCTACCTAAATTGATGTATCTTTTTCGAACCATCCCCAGAACCTTCCCTAAAGATATTTGCAATAAGTTTAACAGATTGATAACCAACTATGTCTGGGGAGGCTCAAAGCCGAGAATAGCGAAATCCACTTTAATTGCGCCAAAATGTGCCGGTGGAGTTGCATACCCAGATTTAGAAAGATACCATAGTGCGTGTTTACTCGCCCAGGCCAGTGATTGGCTCTCCCAGAGCACTCCTAAACCATGGGTATCCTTAGAACAGAACGCTGTATCCCCCTTTACATTACCAGACTTGTTCTGGTTACCTACCACCTCAATCCCCGCTGAGGTAGCTGAATGCTCCGCGGTCCAAATAACGATGCGGATATGGGGAACGGTACTTAAATCTCTCCCTGCTGGCGCTATGCCCTCCCCCCAATTATCTCTCCACACTATAGCCCTGTTGATCCCAGATCTGCATTTGCACCATTGGAGGGACATGGGCATATCCACCCTGCAGGATGTCCTACTAGACGGTGTTTTAGTCCCCTTTTCCCTACTCCAGGAACAATTTCAGGTGCCTAAACAAGATTTCCATAAGTATCTGCAACTGAGACATTGGCTCCAAAGCTGCTCCCCCAACCGAGCCCGCCATACCGGTCTTCCTAAATTCCTGACCTCCCTTTTATTGCCTAGTGGTAATAGGGGGGGAATTTCCAGATGGTACCAATATCTGGTCGCTGAATCCCGGCATGGGACTTTCCCCTCTCAGACTAAATGGGAGAAAGACCTCCCTATGGTCTTCACCGAAGATATATGGAAAGCGATCTTTAAATCTTGTTTCAAAATTTCCAAATGTGTAAATCACTGCGAAATGTATTACAAATTGGTCCATAGGGTATATTTTACACCGGAGAGGTTACACAAGATTTGGCCTGATGTCTCCGCGGGCTGTTGGAGGAATTGTGGGATGGTGGGAGATATCCTTCATATATTTTGGTTATGTCCAGCAATACAGTCGCTCTGGAGGGAGGTGTTCCTTTTTATCTCCCACATATTAGGAGTAACCCTTACACCTGACCCCCTGTTGGCACTCTTTCACTATTATTACGGGGAAATGTCTAGTCCAGATAGGTATCTTTTAGGACACATTCTCATAGCATCCAAGGCCGCTATAGCTTCCAAATGGAAGTCGGCAGTCGTCCCCACCTTAGCAATGATAGTACAAAAGGTACATCAACACTATGTGTTCGAAACAGCTGAGGGCACCCACTCTTCGGAGACTATCCCTATTAGAAAGAAATGGCTTAAATGGTCCCTATATAAGGAGAGATCGGGCCAAATCGGTACCTCTGGTACACCAGCTGACATACCTGACCTCTCTGTCCTTCACTCCCCGATCCATATTGGACATTAGCTTGTTCCGCGATGCAGACCTTCTGCCCTTCATCACAATATAATATCATTGCTGAACTATGATCCCCCTGATACCTACTTATCCTTCCCCTTGTCTTTATTAGTTATGTTATATATATGTCTTCTCCCCCTTTTTCAGATTACATTTGCCAATTTATTTGTAATTGTAATGTGTTTGAAAACTCAATAATAAAAACGTAATATTGAAAAAAAACCCATAAAATTACTATACCCAATTAAAACCAAACAAAAATAATAAATGTGGGCACAGTAATTTTGCGTATAATCAAAGTAAATGCCATTAGACGTTAGATCGTTATACAAGTCTTATAGGGGAACACGCATCATAGATACAGTCATATATACAGTACTTTATAACACCATATCTAAAATTTTATGTTAATGACTAAAGCTGTCAGTGCTATAAAGCGTAATAGTAAAATAATAATAATGATAATAGTGATGATGATCTCATCCAGGGAGAAATGCCACCCAGTAACACCTTTGGCCATCTGGATGGCTGAGCATCCCGTAAATGTAGTTTTGTAGCCACTGGAGGAATAGGGGCTGACTGTACAATCACCCATAGATAGATAATCCATAGAACAGCTGCTGATGCTTTGGTAAACATAAGCTGGACAAATATGTTAGTGCCTTTCAATCCCCATAACCTGAATAGGTTGGTTTTAACAACTTTTGTGTAATGCTCAGCCTCCTTAATGGAGAACATGAGTCACTTCTCTTACTGCGTTCTTGTGCTCTTAAGGATTTAATACTACTGTACATTGAAAATCCTTGTAGTCATTGCAGGAGACTCCTGGGGATATAGAAAAGCCTCTCCATTAGTACTTACATAACCATATGTTGCTAATCATAAAATTGCATTTTACTTCACATCAAACATAATATGAAGCCTTTTACAGACTGATTCAAACAGCATATAATCAATGGTAGGAAATAATAATATGGCAACAGAAGAGCTAATACGAACACAATGGGCAATATTTACTAATATTCGTGTTTGAGTTGGTTTGTGTAGTGTTTAAACTCGTTTTGTATCGGGTGCATTTTCATGCAACTTTTTGAATCCATATACGCAAAGTTACGAAGCCGTCGACTTTATGGTTGTCGTGTTTTCCGATGTCGATGCCAGTCGTTTTTTTTTTGGCACATTTACGGCCGTCATTGTCGTTTGCGTACGTGTTTTTGTAGTATTTGTTGTTTTTTTTTCCTAAGTTAAACGCGGCAGGGTTTTTTTTATTTTCCGCGGCCGCATTTTCACTTTCAGTTTCGATTTTCATCCCCGTCCGTGATTGGTTGTGTTTCAGATGGTAGGAGTGTCTGTGCGCAACCATATAAATACGCCCCAAACCATCCGCACCTCGGTGGTTTAGTTAGTGGTGAGGAGGAGGGAGGTTGTGCTGTGGAGGTAGGTGAATTTGTGGTTTGGTGAGTAGTGTTGGTAGCGATTTCTGAGTGTGGTATTGTGTTTGGAAGTCGTCTTGTCATTCTTGTTGTCTTGTATTTTGTGGTTTTGTCTCATTTTTAGTCCAAGTTATTTTTCTTTATAGTCCCTTGTCAGTGTGTGTGTGTGTGTGTGTGTGTGTTGGTGTGTGAGTTGTGTAGTGGTAGTGGAGGAGTGTGTTTTTTTTCTTTTTTTTTTTCTGTGTTAACTGTTTAGACACACAATTACTGTATGTGTGACTCAGAGGTGGAGGGTGTCAGTGAGGGGGAGGAGGTTGGTCAGGTGGAGGAGGTGAGTGTTAGTGAGGTTAGTGAGGTGGAGGAGGTGGGTGAGGTTGCTGCAGCAGCCTCAAGTGATAGTGACAGTCAGAGTGCTCCGCAGCCACGCACCACTACTAAGACTGGGCGGAATGTTAAGTTTAGTTTTGCTGAAAATGTGGCATTGGTGCGTGAGCTTATGAAGTATCAGAGGCAGCTATTTGGCCCTGAGTCCGCCAAGGTGCCAACACGGAGGAAGACGGTGTTGTGGGCGAAAGTTGTTGCTGCTGTCAATAGTGAGGGAGTGGTCAAGCGGACGGAGGACACGTGCCGCAAATGGTACTATGACATAAAGCGACATGTCAAGTCCAAAATGGCCAAGGAGGCCAAGTCGGCTCGGAAAACCGGTGGTGGGCAGCCCTATATTGCAAGTTATCTGGAGTATGAGGAGCCCATGCAGAGTGTAATCCCTCCAGAAGTTGTCTCTGCAACCCATGTCCGGGATTCAGATAGGCCCAGGAAGAATGGTGAGCATGTGTATTTGCAATTACATTCTATGTTGGTTTTTTTTTTTAAATGTGTGTCATGTGACGTGGCATTTTACTCCCATCTTCAAGTGTGTGTCAGCAAATACATTGTTTTGGTTAATGTTTTATACAAAAGCCAATGTAACATCTTACTTTATTGTATGTCATGTGTTTTTCAGATAGATATTTTGCATGTGTAGTTTGGACTTGGTGTGTCTCTGAATTGTCCTGCAATAATGTTTTCCTTTTGTGCGTTTTTCAAAAAAAAAATTGTGACTATGTTTTATATTTAAGTGATCCATGTGCAATGTTTTAAAAACAGTGGTTGTCATGTTAGAGGCTGGAGTACTGGAAAGTGGTTTGGAAACCACTTACATGTGTAATGTCATCTTTAGATAATGTTAATTATTTATTTTAAAAAACAATATATATTTTTTTTTTTTGCTTGTATTTGTACCGTGACACCACACTGCAGTGTAATTTTTATAAAGATTGCTGCATTTTGTTTTTGCTCATATAGTGGTAATGTGTCTTTGGAGTGCAACATCACAGAGCAATTTATATATTGCATCTGTAATATTTTTCCTTTCAATACAAAATGAAGTTGTGTGTTTTTTTTATTTTATTTTTTCTTCTTGAACTTGTGGCCTATGTCAGTGTCCTGTACATGTTTTCCTGTGTTGATGTTGCCATAGTGCATATGTGTTTTTGTCAATGTTGTTTTTGTTTTGTTTTTTGTTTTTTTATTTCTGGTCCTTATGTTTGTTCTAAATAAAAACCAAGCATTTCTAAAAGAATAAATGTTTATAAGCATAATGGGTGGATGTATACACAATAGCATGAATTTTTTTTATAATTTTTTTTTATACAGTGTTTAAAAAAAGCAGTACTACTCGTCGGCCAGTAACTCCTATCACATCTGATGATGATGACGCTGCGGAAGCAGGTAAAGTGTCCATTGTAGTATAGGGTATGCTTGTAAAGGAATGGCCATAACAAAATTGCACTTTCATTAAAAGGTCCATCAAAAGAAGTATGGAGCAGCAGAAGTGGCACTTCTGTAAGACATCACCACAAAAAACCTGTGGCCGAAAAGAAAGCAAGGACGTATGTCCCGGCACAAACACAGCAGGCTACCCCGCCACGAAGATTATCGTCCGTATGTTCTGTACCCCCACTCCAAATTTTGGACACACCTCCAAGACGTCATCCACACTCCCCTCATCTTGATTGTGAGTATCAAACTGAAAAAAATGTGTAAAATGTCAGAACATAATCAAAATCATTCATAACCGCATTAAGTCAAAACACATCAAAAACTAAAATACTTACAGCAGTAATTAAAAGCTGAAATGGAATCCAAGCTAAATGGCCTTGTCCACATCCAATAAAGATATGTATGTCCACTTGATCCATACAGTATGACTTTGTGTGTAAGATGCTGCAACAAAAAAGCATGTTGGTTTGTTTGCAAAAAGTAAGGTTGTTTTTCCAAATTTCACATGTGTGCTTGAGGTAACATTGCAAAATACATATAAAAACATTACTATGTTTGTTTGAATAAAGCTATAAGGTAACACATTATGTATTCTAATGTTTTTTTATGGTGGAGTATGTGTGAGCTACAATAAAACTAAAGTGTTTGCTTTCACAACTAAGTAACCAGACACATTTGCCTCAAACAGGCATATGTATGTATTTAAGCTATGAGTGATGATGTTGCTAGCCAGAATAGTTGAAAGCAACAGTGAATGACATGTGTTCCATGTGTAGTGATTTGTTTACATTTCACAAACATATGGATAGCTAACGGAGATTTGTTTAACATTTCAGCTTCGAGTCCTGGGAACAGCATCCCTCCGCAACAACACCAACACAGTGACATGGAGGAGACAAACATCTTAGAAATGCAGCCATTAATGCAAGGAATGAGCCCCCCAGCACCTGTGAGTACACCACCACAGCAAAGCACACCACCACCACAACACAGGCCAACAACACCAGGAACACAAGGCCCTGATCAGGTGTTTTGGACTATTTGGGCTAGACAGCAGGCCACTAATGAAGATTGCCTGCGTAAGCAGACACAAATGTTTGCAAGCCTACCATCTCACCTCAGAAGAATATCAAGAAATCTGAGTAGACAAAATGAACAAACAACCAAAATAGGCAATACCATGGAACTCATGCGTACAGACATTACACAGGTCATGGGCAACTTACAGCGCATAATGGAAGAACAGCACAGACAACAGCAAAGTTATATGAGCATTTTTCAAAACAATCAAAAGATTAATTAAAGTTTATTCCGAATAGTAGACAATCAAAATGCTGCTACACGTGAACTCAATGCAACCCTCACTAACCTGAATGAAACAGATGCATGCACCAACAGCAAACAAGCAGCAGTACTGGTACGACTACTCCAAATATTACGCCAGTCTCATCACCACCAAGACGCTCCACCAGAACACGACAACATGACAGTGCTAAAGGCAAAGGGCAGGACAAGCAGCCACCCAAAAAAACGTGAAAAAAAAACAAGTTAGACATTTGTGATAAGTAACTCAAAATAGTTAGCAAGTTTTTATTTTTGCATTAAAAATATAACACTTAGCTCCTTGACACTTTTTACAACATCATTAATTATAAGTGGTACAAACAAAAACATAAATTTTGTACGCACATTTATTCATTACCATTTTTTTTTTGTATTGGAGGAGGGAAATGTTGAAGGAGCCACACATACATGTTAGCAGGAAGTAAACTGACCACTTGTTTTTTTCGAATCATTACTCTTTCTAGATTCCAATCATACTCTTTTCCTGCAGATACAATAATTGCCAGCCAGGCAGAATGTCTTTAGCAGGAAGTAAACTGACCACTTGATTTTTTTCTAATCATTACTCTTTCTAGATTCCAATCATTCTCTTTTCCTGCAGACAATCCAAATTACAATGTTATTGATACATATCTTAGCTTTCTTATCTATACAACATTACAAGAAGAACACAATTGAGTTGCGTAAAAAGCTTGTAATATGTTGGCTTTGTTTTGTTTGAAAAACATTGTCCAAATGAATGTCAGTATTGTTGGGACATGTTTGTGTGTGTTAAAAATTAGTAAGAATGTTTTTACACATGATGCTGAAACAAACAAATATGTACTTTTACACCAAAAAACAAAAAAAGTGTATAATAATGTATATGTGTGGCAAACTGTGTATTTACTTACACATCATCAAGTTTACAGCATCAAACATTAGGAAATAAATTATTCCTGATTACAGTAAGTTTGTGTGTCTTAAATATGATGGCGCATCACACATAGGGACACATGTATTCCTCAAGGCTAACATATTATATGTTGAGGAGTGTTTTTTGGGAACACAGGTTCTCAAACTCGGCCCTCAGGACCCCACACAGTGCATGTTTTGCAGGTCTCCTCACAGAATCACAAGTGACATAATTAGCTACACCTGTGAACCTTTTAACATATGTCTGCGAGTAATTCATACACCTGTGCTTCTACTGGGTTACGAGAAAAACATGCACTGTGTGTGGTCCTGAGGGCCGAGTTCGTGAACCTGTGCATTAGGACGTTACACACAATGATAAAGTGAAATACTAAATGGATGATGTGGGCTTGTAAGAAATTAGCACTGCAAGTTTACGATCACTTATCCAGACTTTGATGCATGCCACTCATAATCTGTTGTTTTGAGAATAAAAATACACACAATACACATGCGACATTTGTTTTTCATATAGCGAGGGTATGTTTGTATGTGTCAAGGAGACAGACACATTCTGAGTAATGGTTTTTAGAAAAAAAGGCAAAACATCTATTTATGATTACACAACAAATGAAATAAGCAAACCAAGCTTACCTTAGAAATAGCGATTGATGATCTCTTGCCTAACCTGCCTCCCTACATCAGTACTCCAAGTATCACCAGATGTCTCTAATTCCTCCTCCTCCTCCTCCTACTCCTCCTCCTCAACATGTGGCAGATGTTGTTGCAAACACATGTTATGAAGAAAGCAGCAGCAGAACACAATTTGAGTCACCTTAGAGGGACTATACAACAAAAGGCCACCAGACTTATCCAGACACCGAAACCTAGATTTCAGCACACAAAAACATCTTTCTATCACATTCCGCGTGGACTTATGTGCATGATTGTAATTGTGTTCAGCAGGGGTATCAGGTCGGGACAATGGAGTTAGAAGCCAAGAGAAACAGCCATATCCTCCATCACCTAAAAGACAGATATAGTAACGTGATTCATGTTAAGATACAGCAAAACATAAGTAACACACTGTGGGGCAGATGTATTAACCTGTAGAAGGCATAAGGAAGAGAAAAACCAGTGATATGTGCAAGGTAATAAAGGCAGCAGACAATCTGTTCCTAAATGTTCATTTACATATTGGAGCTGATTGGCTGGTGCCTTTATCACCTTGCACAGATCACTGGTTTCTCACTTCCTTATGCCTTCTACAGGTTAATACATCTGCCCCTGTATTTGGACAAAGTATACGCAGGCCTACACATATCAAATTACATACCCAGCAGCCATCCATCTAGCATTTGTCCGTCCTCAAACTTATCAAAGAGGGATGACTGACTCAGGATGAAGGAGTCATGGCAGCCCCCAGGGTAACCAGCAACAACACTCATTATTTTGAGATTTGCATCACAAACCACCTGCACATTTGTGAAGTGTTCGAAATGGCGGTTTGTATATATGTGCTGCCTGCCCCTAGGTGGTCTCAGCTGAATGTGTGTGCAATCTATGGCTCCAAGCACATTGGGCATGCCAGCCAGCTCATAGAAATCTACCCTGACGGCATGCCACTGAGACTCCTGGATAGGGAAGCAGATTGAGGCCTCGATGTGGGGCTGCAAAACAGCCAACACCTGTGTGTATATTTTAAAGAACAATAAACATGAGATTTTAGGACAGAACTGGCCACCGAAAAATTAAAACAAACACAAAACAGAAGAGGTCGTTAGGTATACATCACCTGTGTTAAGATTCTGGCAAATGAGGGCTGTGAGATTCCTATGACATCCCCAGAGTGACACAGCCTGAAAGCTGCCAGTAGCCATAAAGTGCAACACAGCCAGGAGTTTGTGCAGGCCTGAGACAGGTCGAGAGCGTGCTGTCTCAGGGTCTAGGCCCAGTTTGACAAGGTCATACAGACGGAAAATGTTGTTACGATTTAGACGGAACATCTGTATGACCTTATCATCGGACAATGCGTTCAAGTTTAAACGCCCCCTAAAAAAACGAGGCCTGCGCAGCCTCCGCGGAACCTGTACAACCTGCTGACCATGTTCAGTTTCTTGGCCCTGGTTACTTACAGGCTGATGTCTGAGTCTGAGGAATCCCACAGCACACAAAAGATCACTGGCCCACAGTCCTGCTGCCATTTCTGAGTGTAGGTGTATTGAAATGGGCCTAACATCCTTTTATAGGCATCCTAATTCAGGTGTGAGTGATTTTTTATTTGCAACACATGTAAACACGACTGAAAAAAGCAGGTCTATTTTTTTGCCGCTTTTTTTACGAATCGCAAACAAATACGATCGCATTTGAGCACTCAGAGACTAACACCCAAATACGAATGAATAGTGAATTCCCGTATTCTATTAAATAACAGCCGCGTTTGACCAATGGTCTATTCATTCGTATTTCGGAACGTTGTTATTCAAACCATTACGAATAGACCAGACACTGCCGAGATTGGTGCTAGTGAATTCCCGGATTGGGACTTAGGAAAAAAAAACACAAATCGGCCAAACTCGGATTTTTCGTAATTACTGGCCCATGTGTTTCCAGACAATATAGAATTCTGTTTGAGGAAAAAAAAAAAGGCGCAGGGTGGTTAGTACACATAAAAACCCCTCTGTATTCTTGTAACAGCTGATCAGCTACCAACCTTCAAAGAGTAATGCCAACCCCCTCACAATAACTACAGTAAAAAGAGAATAGGTGGCGCTATGAACACAGAAACACAAAAAACACCGCAACATATAATAGAAAATATTAAATGTAATAACAAAATATACATAAAATAACTCCAGGGAGTGGGATTTAACAATCCCAGCTCTATGTAGGTGGATGGAACCTGATCGATACGTGCCAACGGCTGCGGGACCCCACACTCAAATATTCACAGTTACAATGAGATAAGAGGTATCACGTCCTACTGTATATTCTCCTTTCATTTATGTATCTGCTCAGTTCATCATAAAAACCCTGCATGATGTCTTGTGTTTTGGGGCAATTCTCCGTGATGTACGGGACAGGTACACAAATAGGGTAAGGCATCGCTACTAAACAACGAAACAATTTCTTAACAAATCAGTTTAAAAGGAAAAAAAATTAAAAGCATGTGATGAACGGGACTTTATGTTCACTTTCCGGAGAATCACCCTTTTGTGCTTTTGGTGTTTACAAGAACTGAATAGTAGTTTGTATGTTATGTCCTTTGAATATGGAAGTGATCTCAGGTGTGTGCATGTATCTTTTATATGGTGTTAGAAACTCTTTACATTAATATGAGGCTAATCCAGAAAATAAAAAAACATTTGGCTGCAATTAAAAAAAATAAAAATAGTACCTTTTGTCTATTTCTCCACATAAGCACCTCCTTCATTTAAGCACTTATCATATCTGACAAAGAGCTTTAGAATCCGCTGGTACCCGGCTGCCTCAAGTCTACTGAACCAGTTGTTGGCTGCAAGTTTCAACTCATCATCACTTCCAAATTGTTTCCCGCCTAAGAACTCTTTGAGCTTAGCGAAAAGTGAAAATCGCTTGGTGCAAGGTTCGGATAATGGGGTGGACGATTGAAAACCTCCTACTCAAACTGTGACAAGTGATGAGGGTCCCAGTGGATCTTCACCATGCACGTTGTTCGTCCATTATTGAACATTTCACAGCACTTTCTCACATCATCATACACCTGCTTCAATTGCCAATACATTTCGTCAGGTCTCACTTTCTGTGCATTTAAGAATCGAATTACACTCCTCACTTCACAGTCGGGGGATGTTGTATTGTAGTGGTCATTTTAACAATGCACAACATAGCCAAAAACAACCATAACAGCAAGCCACTCACAGAGCACTTAGAAAACAGGTTAGGGAGACCAATGCCCATGAACTGGGGAGGGTAAATCACCTGCACTGCGGGAATGCACAAATAGTCTTTACTTTCTGGATTACCCTCACACTAAGGTTACAAACAAGAAGAAAGCAGTGTCATGATAAAGAGGGGACAAGATAGACATCTGTATTCAGGGACAAAGTCAGTGACCTTGGGAGGCAGCTTATCACTATTAAAAAGATTGGCATGGAAAAGTCAGTGCCAATCAGATGACTAAAGCCCCGTACAGAGATATAAACTAAAACAGAGCTAAATCTAGAACAGACAGGTGCTTACATAACAAACAACACATTTATTCAGAGGTAAACAATTTATAAGTTGATAGTACACACAATTATGCCAGTAAAGGGATGGACATTCTTGTGCATGTACGTTAAAGGGGGGTACACGCAGAGAGATCCATGCTTAAAATGTAAGCAATCTTGCTAGATTGCTTAGATATTAAGCACGGATCTGCCGTGTGTATGCCTCCCAGCGATAGCGATGCGCGGCCCCGCGCATCGCTATAGCCGGTGCTAGATTGAGCCTGCATGCAGGCTTAATCTAGCGGGTCGCTCACTTCACCGTTGTGTGAAGTGAGCGGCCCCCCGTCGGCTTTCCCCCTCGCTCAGCACATCGCGCTGTGCTGAGCGGGGAGAGAGATGTGTGCTGAGCGGTCTGTGTTAAGATCGCTCAGCACACATCTCTCCCGCGAGGTCCCCCCTTAAGCCTTTCCAGAGGTATGTAGTTACATTGCCAGCAGTCGGAATCCCAGCAGGCAGGATAACGACGGCGGAATCCCCACCACTGACAATGCCGCCAGCCAGAATCCCGGCTAACAGGGGTTATTCCCACTTGCTCGCCCCCCTGCCAGCATTGTAGCGTCAGTAAAGCCATTCATATGCAATTATTTTTTTTATGTTTACCTATGAATAAATGCATTGTTTGTTATGTAGGCACCTGTCTATTCTAGATTTAGCACTGTTTTAGTTTATATTTCTAGTTATTCCCTATTACGGAGATTGACTACCTCTGGTTGAACAGCAGCTTGAAAAAACAGCTCTGAATTCAGCGCCTGATTTTACATTAATTATTTCATATGATCCCTCTAAAGCCACGTACACACTGGGCGATAAGAATGATTTGTACTATGGGGGTAATTCAGACCTGAACGCTAGGGTGCGTTTTTTTGCATCCCTGCAATCATGTAGTCGCCGCCTGCAGGGGGAGGGGGAAATCGCTGTGCAGGGGAGTGATTGCATGTGCAGGAGAGCTGCACAAACAGAAGTTTGTGCAGTCTCTGCACAGCTCAGGACTTACTCAGCCGCTGCGATGTTCGGGGCCGGAGCCGACGCCACAAATCCTCCCACAAAACGCCGGGTCCATCCTGCATTTTTCCGGACACTCCCTAGAAACGGTCAGTTGCCACCCACAAACGCCCTTTTCCTGTCAATCTTCTTGCGATCGCCGCTGCGATCAGATTTTTCGCACCACCCGTTGCTGCCCATCGCTGCGGCCATCGCACCTGTGCATTGCCGTGCATGCGCAGTTCAGACCTGATCGCCCATTGTGCGAAAACGCAAAGCAGCGATTAGGTCTGAATTAGCCTCTATGAACGATATCCTTTGAACTTCCCGGAGTCCCTGATAGATTAAATTGTGCACACATAAGATTTTTCAAACGACCAAATGAAAAAAGGAGTTGAAAGGTATCTTTTGGTTTCAATATGGAATTATGTGTTTAATCCTGCGCTTCCCTAATTAAACATGTAAAGAATAATACACCACAGTGATAACAGTATTTCATATGGGTGCACACAACATGAACCACATATATAAAAGAAAAAATACTGAGCTTTTTTAATTTTTGTTTGAATAAATCAACATCTCTTTCGGATATCTCATGGATATAAATGAGAACAACTGGCGCCCTTTAGATGAAGAATCTAAAAATAGGATTTTAATACCTACCGGTAAATCCTTTTCTCCTAGTCCGTAGAGGATGCTGGGGTCCACTTCAGTACCATGGGGTATAGACAGTTCTGCAGGAGCCATGGGCACTTTAAGACTTTTCAAGGGTGTGAACTGGCTTCTCCCTCTATGCCCCTCCTCCAGACCACAGTATAGGAACTGTGCCCACGAAGATGGACATTTCGAGGAAAGGATTTATTTTTAATTTAACAGTGAGATTCATACCAGCTCACACCTCAACCATGCCGCACAACATGGCATTCAACAGAACACACGCCAACAGGCATTAACCATTTGCAGCAACATGCTGAAAATAATTGTAACACAACACTTGTGTAACTACAAAAAAATAACTACTGCAGATAAAGTACGCACTGGGTCGGATGCCCAGCATCCTCTACTGACTAGGAGAAAAGGATTTACCGGTAGGTATTAAAATCCTATTTTCTCATACGTCCTAGAGGATGCTGGGGTCCACTTCAGTACCATGGGGTTATACCAAAGCTCCAGTACGGGCGGGAGAGTGCGGATGACCCTGCAGCACCGATTGACCAAACTTGAGGTCCTCATCGGCTAAGGTGTCAAACTTGTAGAACTTTGCAAACGTGTTTGACCCTGACCAAGTAGCTGCTCGGCAAAGTTGTAATGCCGAGACCCCCCGGGCAGCCGCCCAGGATGAGCCCACCTTTCTAGTAGAATGGGCATTTACCGACTTCGGCAATCCTGCCGTGGAATGAGCGTGCTGAATCGTCCCTCTGATCCAGCGCGCAATAGTCTGCTTAGAAGCAGGACACCCAATCTTGTTGGGAGCATACAGGACAAACAGAGCCTCTGTTTTCCTTATCCAAGCTGTTCTTGTGACATAAATTTTCAAAGCTCTGACTTTGACTCAGTGAAAGTGTCAGTAGCCACTGGCACCACAATAGGTTGGTTCCTATGGAAAGACAAAATCACCTTTGGAAGAAATTGTTGGCGAGTTCTCAACTCTGCCCTATCTTCAAGGAAGATCAGGTAAGGGCTCTTGTGAGACAAGGCCCCCAACTCAGACGCCAAAGCCAAAAGCATCACCACTTTCCAAGTGAGAAACTTAAATTCTATCTCCTGTAGAGGTTCAAACCAATCCGATTGAAGGATTGGAGGAACAAATGGAGGCTGGATATGCAGCACCCCTTTCACGAACGTCTGAACTTCTGGAAGGGCAGCCAATTGTTTTTGAAAGAAAACTGACAAGGCCGAAATCTGGACCTTGATTGAACCCAATCTTAGGCCCGCATCCACACCAGCCTGCAGAAATGGAGAAAACGTCCCAACTGAAACTCCTCCGTCGGAGCCTTCTTGGATTCACACCAAGACACATATTTTCTTCAAATACAGTGGTAATGTTTAGACGTTACTCCTTTCCTGGCCTGAATAAGAGTGGGGATGACTTCATTGGGAATACCCTTTCGGGCTAGGATCCGGCGCTCAACAGCCTTGCTGTCAAACATAGCCACGGTAAGTCTTGATACACACACGGCCCCTGCTGCAGCAGGTCCTCGCGAGGAGGAAGAGGCCGAGGGTCTTCTATAAGCAACTCCTGAAGATCTGGATACCAAGCCCTCCTTGGCCAGTCTGGGGCAATGAGGATTGCTCGAACCCTTGTTCGTCTTATGATTTTTAGAACTTTCGGTATCAGTGGAAGTGGAGGGAAGACATATACCGACCGAAACACCCACTGGGTCACCAGTGCATCCACTGCTGTTGCTTGAGGGTCTCCCGACCTGGAACAATATCTCTGAAGCTTCTTGTTGAGACGAGATGCCATCATGTCTACTTGAGGAACTCCCCAAAGACTTGTCACCTCTGTGAAGACTTCTTGGTGGAGGCCCCATTCTCCTGGATGGAGATCGTGTCTGCTTAGGAAGTCTGCTTCCCAGCTGTCCACTCCTGGAATGAAAATTGCTGACAGAGCTCTTGCATGCCTTTCTGCCCAGAGGAGGATCTTTGTCACCTCTGCCATTGCCGCTCTGCTTTTCGTTCCGCCTTGACAGTTTATGTACACGACTGCTGTTACATTGTCCGACTGAATCTGCACGGGTTGATCTTGAAGATGTACCGCTTGTAGAAGGCCGTTGTAAATGGCTCTCAATTCCAGAACGTTTATGTGAAGGCAGGTTTCCTGACTTGACCATTTTCCTTGGAAGCTTTTCCCCTGTGTGACTGCTCCCCTGCCTCGGAGACTTGCATCTGTGGTTATTAGGACTCAGTCCTAACTCCCGAACCTGCGTCCCTCTAGTAGGTGAGAACTGTGTAGCCACCACAGGAGTGAAATCCTGGCTTTGGAGGACAGGATTATCTTCCGGTGCATGTGTAGGTGGGATCCGGACCACTTGAATACTCTGGCATGGAATCGGCCAAACTGTATGGCCTCGTAGGCCGCCACCATTTTCCCCAACAACCGAATGCATTGATGTATTGACACTCTTGTTGGTTTACAAATCTGTTTGACTATTCTCAGGATTTCCAGAGCCTTTTCTACTGGAAGAAATACTCTCTGTACTTCTGTGTCCAGTATGATCCCCAGAAAGGACAATTTTGTCGTCGGTTCCAATTGAGACTTCGGAAAATTCATGATCCAACCGTGTTGTTGGAGTACTGACAGGGAGAGTGCAATGTTCTGCACCAACCGTTCCCTGGATCTCGCTTTTATCAGGAGATCCAGGTAAGGCATTATATTGACTCCTTGTTGTCGAAGGAGGACCATCATCTCTGCCATCACCTTGGTGAATACCCTCGGTGCCGTGGAGAGCCCGAACGGCAACGTCTGGAACTGGTAATGGCAAACCTGTACTGCGAATCTCAGATAAGCTTGGTGAGGAGGATAAATGGAAACATGCAAGTAAGCATCTTTTATGTCTACTGACACCATGAATTCCCCTTCCTCCAGACTGGAAATCACTGCCCTCAGAGATTCCATCTTGAACTTGAAGCTTTTGAGGTAGAGATTCAGATTTTTCAGGTTTAAAATTGGTCTGACCGAGCCGTCCGGCTTCAGAACTACGAAAAGGCTTGAATAAAAACCTTCTCCTTGCTTTGACAAGGGTACCAGGACAATGACTTGATCCTGACACAATTTTTGAATTGCAGCTGTTACAACTTCTCTGTCTGGAAGAGAAGCCGGCAAGGTCGATTTGAAAAATCGGCATGGGGGGACGTCTTGAAACTCCAGTTTGTATCCATGGGACACTATTTGTAAGACCCATGGGTCCAGGACAGATTGAAGCCAGATCTGACGGAAAAGTTTCAGACGTGCTCACACCCGAGCAGACTCCCGCAAGGGAGCCCCAGCGTCATTCGGCAGATTTGGCAGAAGCACGGGTTGATTTCTGCTCCTGCGATCCTGGAGACGCTGCGGATTTCTTTCCTCTTCCCCTTCCTCTACCTGCAAAGAAGGGGGAACCTTTGGCCTTTTTGTATTTGTTGGGCCGAAAGGACTGCATTTGAGAGTGCTGTGTCTTATTTGCCGGTGCAGGAGCATAAGGCAAGAATGTCGACTTACCTGCGGTAGCCGCAGAAACTAACGCATCCAGCCCATCTCCAAACAAGGCCTCACCTTTATACGGGAGATTCTCCATATTTCTTATGGAATCTGCATCAGCATTCCACTGGCGTATCCACAACGCCCTCCGAGCTGATACTGCCATGGTAGCGGCTTTTGAACCCAAGAGTCCAATATCTTTCATGGCTTCTAGCATGTATGCAGCAGCGTCTTTGATATGACCTAACGTTAGGAGTATCTCGTCTCTATCTATCGAGTCAATTTCTGATGACAAGTTATCTGACCATTTTTCGATAGCCCTACTCACCCACGCGCAAGCAATGGTGGGCCTGAGCAACGTACCATTGGCCACATAAATAGATTTTAACATAGTCTCCAACTTGCGGTCTGCCGGCTCCTTCAGTGAAGCCGTCCCAGGCGCAGGGAGAATCACCTTTTTAGTTAACCTTGACAGGGCACTGTCTAATATGGGGGGTGACTCCCATCTTTTCCTGTCCTCTGCCGGGAAAGGATAAGCAATCTGAATCCTTTTGGGAATCTGAAATTTCTTTTCAGGGTTTACCCAAACTCCCTCAAATAGAGTATAAAGCTCATGAGAAGGAGGGAATTTTTCTTTCTTTATAAAAATATGCCTTCTCCTGAGGTACAGGAGGGGCTTCCGTGACTTCCAAAACTTCCTTTATAGCAACAATCATATATTGAATGCTTTTTGCCAATTTAGGATCTATACCCCTGGAATCACTATCGTCGACACAGGAATCAGAGTCCGTGTCGGTATCAGTATGTACTATTTGTGCAAATGGTCTCTTATGTGACCCAGAGGGGTCGCCTGCGGATGAAAAGGCAGAACTATGAAAAATTACATCTTCCACTGATTTTCTCCAGCTCTCTGCATGAGACTCAGACTTATCTAATCTCTTACTGATATGATTCACACTATCACGTAATTCTTTCACCCATTCAGGCTCGTGGTGTGCCGGCAGCGCCACCACATTACAACTCTGTGTCCCTAAAATGGCTCCCTCAGGGGAAGAGCTCCCTGCCTCAGACATGTCACACACGTGCACAAACACACCACAGACACTCCGGGGCTTATAGGGGACAGACCCACAGTAAAACTGTCAGAAGGACACAGATAGGATTTGCCAGTTCACAACCCAGCGCCAGTAATACTGTAAATTGTCTGTGAAACACAAAATTCCCACTGACATGCAGCGCTTTTATAATGGTAATCACACAATATAAAGCACCAAATTTCACTGTGCCCCCCGTTTTGCACCCTGATACTTGGTTCAGCAGTGGAGGAGGACCAGCGTTCTTCTCTACAGCCTGGAAGGAGAGAAAATGGCGCTGAGCAGTGTGCTGGCTGACTGAGGAGAAAGCCCCGCCCCCATAATGGCGCGTTTCTCCTCAGCATTTATGAGGTAATTTTTTATACTGGCGGGGGTAGGACTCTGTCTCAGCATCTTATGCCCCTTTATTTGCCAGTTTTACTAGGTTTCATGATTCCCAGGGCACCCCCTCCCCCACGCGCCCTGTACCCTGCAGTGCCTGTGTATGTGTGGGTAGCATGGCGCGCAGCGTTCCCGGCCGCTGCGCAGTACCTTTTAGCCGTCGCGATATCTGAATAATTCTTCTTACACTCACCTGTCTTCTGACTTCTGGCTCTGTAAGGGGGTGACGGCAGGCTGTGGGAGTGAGCACATAGCCGCAGCTAGCGTTCAGTTCCCTTCAGGAGCTAATGGTGTCCTGTCAGCCAGACGCAGAGCCATGAAACTATTCAGGAAGTTGGTTCCTACTTCTGCCCCCTAAGTGCCACGAAGCAGGGAGACTGTTGCCAGCAGTTCTCCCTGAAAATAAAAAACCTAACATAAGTCTTTTCAGAGAAACTCAGTAGAGCTCCCCTGGAGTGCATCCAGTCTGCCTGGGCACATTTTCTAAACTGAGGTCTGGAGGAGGGGCATAGAGGGAGGAGCCAGTTCACACCCTTGAAAAGTATTAAAGTGCCCATGGCTCCTGCGGAACCGTCTATACCCCATGGTACTGAAGTGGACCCCAGCATCCTCTAGGACGTATGAGAAACAATATATGTGCTTCCCTCACATATGCATTTTCCAGCAATGGAGGGAAAAGCACAAAGAATGATAATGATAGTGCAGTAGTTTTCACAAAACAAGTGGGTTTAATACAGATTGCTCTTACAAAACAAAAGGTGAAAATTCACATATAAAACATCCTCATTGGCAATCACAGGAACACTGCATATATCTCACGGCGTCCCACAGGTGTTTCAGCGTGGTTCCAGCAGCTACAGCTCCGGAATCGGCAGTCACTCCTCCAGGGTGATAATAGGATTTTGGTTACCTACCGGTAAATCCTTTTCTCGTAGTCCGTAGAGGATGCTGGGGTCCATATTAGTACCATGGGGTATAGATGGGTCCACCAGGAGCCATTGGCACTTTAAGAGTTTAACAGTGTCGGCTGGCTCCTCCCTCTATGCCCATCCTACCAGACTCAGTCTAGAAACTGTGCCCGAGTGGGCGCCCAGCATCCTCTACGGACTACGAGAAAACGATTTACCAAAATCCTATTTTCTCTTATGTCCTAGAGGATGCTGGGGTCCATATTAGTACCATGGGGATGTACCAAAGCTCCCAGAATGGGAGGGAGAGCGCGCAGGCTCCTGCAGAACTGCTTGACCAAACCTGAGGTCATCAGAGGCCAAAGAATCAAACTTGTAAAACTTAGCAAACGTGTTTGATCCAGATCAAGTAGCTGCTCGGCAAAGCTGTACAGCCGAGACACCCCGGGCAGCCGCCCAGGAAGAACCCACCCTACGAGTAGAGTGGGCCTTAACAGATTTTAGACACGTCAATCCTGCCGTAGAATATGCATGCTGGATGGTGAAACTAATCCCGTGGGAAATCGACTGCTTAGAAGCAGGACACCCAATTTTCTTTGGATCATAGAGGACAAACAGAGAGTCAGATTTTCTGTGATGTGCCGTCCTCTTCACATAAATCTTCAAAGCCCTCACAACGCCTAACGCCTTTGAAGCAACTGAGGAGTCAGTCACAACTGGCACCACAATAGGTTGGTTGATATGAAATGCTGACACAACCTTAGGAAGGAACTGTTGAAGAGTCCTGAGTTCCGCCCTATCTTCATGGAAGAGCAGATAGGGACTTTTACAGGACAAAGCCAATTCCAACACACGTCGAGCCGAAGCAAAGGCCAACAAAGTTACCGCCTTCCACGTGAGAAACTTGATTCCAGCCTCCTGTAGAGGCTCAAACCAAACCGATTGCAGGAACTGAAACACTACTTCAAGATCCAAGGGTGCCGTTGACACCACAAAGGGAGGCTGGATGTGCAGAACCCCTTTCAAAAAGGTCTGAACCTCAGGGAGGACAGCCAACTGTTTCTGGAAGAAAATGGACAAAGCAGAGATCTGGACCTTGATGGAACCCAATCTCAGGCCCATATCCACACCTGCTTGCAGGAAAAGGAGAAAACGTCCAAGTTTAAACTCCACCGCAGGAAATTTCTTGGATTCACACCAAGACACATATTTTTTCCAAATTTGATGGTAATGTTTAGACGTTATCCCTTCCTAGCCTGTATCAGGGTAGGAATAACCTCACTCGGAATACCCTTCCGAGCTAAGATCTGACGCTCAACCGCCATGCTGTCAAACATAGCCGTGGTAAGTCTTGATAAGCGAACGGCGCCTGCAGCAGAAGATCCTCCCGAAGAGGTAGGGGCCTTGGATCTTCCAGCAGTAGATCCAGCAGATCTGCGTACCAAGCCCTCCTTGGCCAGTCTGGATCAATGAGGATTGCCAGAACCTTTGTTTTTTTTACAAGTTGTAGAACTCTTGGAATCAGAGACACTGACGTGAACACCCACAGCGTTACTAGTGCGTCCACAGCCACTGCCTGTGGGTCCCTCGACCTGGAACAGTACCTCCGCAGCTTCTTGTTGAGGTGGGAGGCCATCATGTCTATGTGAGGAACCCCCCACCAACCGGTTACCTCCTCGAACACCTCCGGATGGAGGCCCCACTCTCCTGGACGGAGATAGTGTCTGCTGAGGAAGTCTGCTTCCCACTTGTCTACTCCCGGAATGAAGATTGCTGACATCGCTACAGCGTGCCTTTCTGCCCAGAGGAGGATTTTTGTCACCTCTGACATTGCAGCCCTGCTCTTCGTTCCGCCTTGTCGGTTTATGTAGGCCACTGTGGTCACGTTGTCCGACTGCACCTGAACAGCCTGATCCTGTAGAAGGTGTGCTGCTTGAAGAAGGCTGTTGTATACGGCTCTTAGCACCAGGATGTTTATCGGAAGAAGGGACTCCTGACTCGACCGTCTTCCTTGGAAGGTCTCCCCTTGAGCGACTGTTCCCCAACCTCTTAGACTTGCATCCATGGTTAGAAGGATCCAGTCCTGAACTCCGAACCTTCGGCCCTCCAGTAGGTGTGGTAGTTGTAGTCACCAGAGGAGTGAAATCCTGGCTTTCGGAGACAGACGTATCCTCTGGTGCATGTGTAGGTGAGATCCCGACCACTGGTCCAAAAGATCCAGTTGAAAGGATCGAGTATGAAACCTTCCGTACTGCAGAGCCTCGTAGGAGGCAACCATCTTCCAAAGAAGGCGGATGCACTGATGAACCGACACCCTGGTAGGCTTCAAGACATCCCGGACCATGGTTTGAATCACCAATGCTTTCTCCACCGGTAGAAACACCCTCTGCACCTCCGTGTCGAGGATCATCCTCAGGAAAGACAGCCTCCTTGTCGGCTCCATATGAGACTTTGGAAGGTTCAGAATCCAACAGTGCTCCTTGAGCAGATGCGTCGTGAGAGCAATGGAACTTAACAACTTCTCCTTGGACGATGCCTTGATCACCAGATGATCCAGATATGGAATTATGTTCACCCCCTGCTTGCGGAGGAGAACCATGATTTCTGCCATCAACTTGGTGAAGACCCTCGGTGCCGTGGAGTGACCGAACGGCAATGCCTGAAACTGATAGTGATCGTCTAACAGTGCAAACCTGAGATAAGCCTGATGCGGCGACCAAATGGGAATGTGGAGGTACGCATCCTTGATGTCCATGGACACCAGGAACTCCCTCTCCGTCAGTCCTGAGATAACCGCTCTCAGAGACTCCATCTTGAATTTGAAGTCCATGAGATAAAGGTTCAAAGATTTCAAGTTCAGAATTGGTCTTACTGAACCATCCGGCTTCAGTACCACAAAAAGGTTCGAATAGTAACCCTTGTTCAACTGATGAGGTGGAACTGGAACAATGACCTTGGACACTATCAATTTTCGGATAGCGTCCAGTAGAATAGCTCTGTCTGCCGGCAAAGCCGGCAAGCCTGATTTGAAGAATCGGTGAGGTGGGAGAGTTTGAAACTCCAGCCTGTACCCCCGGGACACAATATCCTTTATCCAGGGGTCCAGGCCAGATGACACCCAGACATGGCTGAAATGCCGGAGTCTTGCTCCCACCTGACCTTCCTCCAGGCTTTGCGGTCACCGTCATGTTGAGGACTTTGAGGTACCAGAAGCAGGGTTTTGGTCCTGGGAACCTGCGGGAGCAGGCTTTTTGGATTTGGCACTACCAGCTCTAAAGAAGGTGTGAAAGGGCTTGTTCTTTCTAGGTCTAGTGGGCCGAAAGGACTGTGATGTGTTGGAAGTGAAAGGCTTCTTCGTAGTCGATGCAGCTGTGGGGGAGAAAAGGAGACTTACCCGCGGTAGCCGTGGCAATCCACTCATCCAGTGCCTCCCCAAACAAAGCCTGACCAGTATAGGGTAGGCTCTCCACACTTTTCCTGGATTCCGCGTCCGCAAACCATTGGCGCAGCCAGAGACCCCTGCGAGCCGAGACGGAGACGGAGGAGATCCCCGCAGCCATGAAACCCAGATCCTTCATGGATTCTACCAGGAACCCTGCAGAATCCTGTATGTTACGTAAAAATAAATCCACATCACCTTTATCCATCGTAGTCAAGTCCTCCTGCAGAGTGATTGACCACTTTGCTATAGCTTTTGAAATCCATGCACAGGCAATAGTAGGCCGCAATCTCGCCCCTGAAGCCGTGTATATGGATTTGAGCGTAGCATCCACCTTGCTATCTGCCGGGTCTTTCAACGAGGTAGATCCTGGGACTGGTAAGACTACCTGTTTTGAAAGCCTAGAGACAGAGGCGGGGACTCCCATTTTTTTCTATCATCTTCCGGGAAGGGAAAAGCAACCAGAACCCTTTTAGGGATCTGGAATTTTTTCTCCGGGTTTTCCCAGGCTTTTTCAAATATAGCATTTAATTCCTTAGATGCCGGGAAGGTGAAAGGGGCTTTCTTACTGTCTGTGAAAAAGGTCTCCTCAACCTGCTCAGGAGGTGTGTCAGAAATATGTAACACATCCCGCAAGTCCTCAATCATCAACTGCACCCCCTTAGCAAATGATGCCGACCCCCTCGACACATCTCCATCACCGTCTTCTGTGTCAGAATCGGTATCCGTGTCATCCTGCATAATCTGGGCAAGAGCACGTTTGTGAGAATGTACCGCAGGGGGCCCCGAGGGAGCAGTATCGGACCATACTGCCATAGAAGACTGCAACACCTGAGTAACATGCTCAGTCCTTGCAACCCTTTCAGAAATCTGAGAAAATAGCCCCCCTAAGAGAGGTTAACCACTCCGGTTCTCTAGCTGGGATCCGCGCTACAACAGTGCAATCCTGATTACATGGGATGAGATCTTCGTGAGAAGACAAATCCTCTGCAGCACATAAGACAGAGTCTCTAGACATGTTTGCTTGTACACCCCACATACACACAGGGTACAGGGCAGACAGAGTTTCCCCCCCAAGAATGGCATAGAGACACAGAGATTGGAGCCAACCCACACACAGCGCTATATAGGTATAGGGAGACCCTTAACCAGGGCTGACTGTGTCCCTTAATTGGTGACACAGTCTTTACACAGCCTCCCCTCCCTTCTACAACCCCCTGGTACCGTACAGATAGCTGGAGGTGCTCTGGAGGGACTGCGTCTGCAGGCAGGAAAATGGCGCTGAACGCTGCTGGGTCCACTCTGAGGAGAAGCTCAGCCCCCATAATGGCGCTGTCTTCCCGCTCTTCCTAGATTATACTGGCCTGAGGATTTTGTGCTGGCTGATATCTGCGGACCCCAACAGGCTTTCTGGTCAGTGTAGGGTTTAGGCGCCGGCTCAGGGCGTCCCTCACAGTGCCGCACCTAAGTACCACTGAGCTTCCTGGAGCGCAGTTAGTACTGCGCTCCTACCCTGTAGCCGCCATCTTCACTACTGCGCTCCTACCCTGTAGCCGCCATCTTCACATCGGCTCCCTGCTTGTTAGGGAGATGATGACTCACTCGCCACACTTCAGCTCTTGTAAGGGGGTGGCGGCATGCTGCTGGGGTGAGCGTTCCCTGCAGCGGGGAGCGATCTATCCCTTCTGAAGCTCAGTGTCCAGTCAACGGAGACAGTGGCTCAGACCTCGCAGGGCGGACACTGCTCCCCCCCCTCAGTCCCTCGATGCAGGGAGGCTGTTGCCAGCAGTCTCCCTGTAAAAAAACAAACTCTAAAATAAACTTATCTAATGAAGCTCTGTAGAGCTCCCCTAGCTGTGACCGGCTCCTCCGGGCACATTTTCTAAACTGAGTCTGGTAGGAGGGGCATCGAGGGAGGAGCCAGCCCACACTGTTAAACTCTGAAAGTGCCAATGGCTCCTGGTGGACCCATCTATACTCCATGGTACTAATATGGACCCCAGCATCCTCTAGGACATAATAGAAAATACAGCGCCAGCGAATGTCCAAACAACGGGAAGTCACAATAACCACACTTTATGCGTTTCGGACCTCACCGGGTCCTTCATAAGAAGTGTGGTGAATGTCCCTTACTCGTCCTTATAAAGGGCTTTCTAATTAGTCCAATGTAAAACACCGTTATTGGTGTTTCATTTCCTGAATCCAGGGCGGAAGTGATGTTACCCGGAAGTCAGCGCTCTTTCCGGCGCCGGTCTGCGTTCCACGGGCTTCTCTTACTTCCACCATTCAAAAACGGAAGAGACGCGACCCGGAAGTCAATGCGCATCCCGGCGCCGGTCTGCGTTCCACCTTATAAGTCCTGATCTTATATCCATTTTTAAATTCCATATTAAATATTGAATAATTTTAAGTAATTGGGCTCTGCAAAATACATAAAAACTGTATTGTGGATAGAAGTTTTATCTTTCACCTTCATATTGCGATATACCACCACCATTTCAAAGAGAGGGTCGGGTCTCTTAAAGTGACAGTGCACATTAAATAAAAAAATGCAGCATAATAAAATCATTCAAAATACACCAAAACGAGATTTATGGTAAGAACTTACCTTTGTTAAATCTCTTTCTGCGAGGTACACTGGGCTCCACAAGGATTGGACAATGGGGTGTAGAGTAGGATCTTGATCCGAGGCACCAACAGGCTCAAAGCTTTGACTGTTCCCAGAATGCACAGCGCCGCCTCCTCTATAACCCCGCCTCCTTGCACAGGAGCTCAGTTTTTATTTAACCAGCCCAATGCAGTAGCAGGAAAAGAGACGACAACGGTTAGTAGCCACATACACCACACTCTCACGACAAGAGAAGTGTCAGCGGCTAATGCCATACCAACCCAAAGAAGCTAAGTGCATCAGGGTGGGCGCCTTGTGGAGCCCAGTGTACCTCGCAGAAAGAGATTTAACAAAGGTAAGTTTTTACCATAAATCTTGTTTTCTGCTGCGGGGTACACTGGGCTCCACAAGGATTGGACAATGGGGATGTCCTAAAGCAGTTCCTTATGGGAGGGGACGCACTGCAGCGGGCACAAGAACCCGGCGTCCAAAGGAAGCATCCTGGGAAGCGGCAGTATCGAAGGCATAGAACCTTATGAACGTGTTCCTGGAGGACCACGTAGCCGCCTTGCACAATTGTTCAAGGGTCGCACCACGTTGGGCCGCCCAAGAAGGTCCAACAGACCGAGTAGAATGGGATGTAATGTGAGTAGGAGCTGATAGACCAACCTTCACATAAGCATGTGCAATCACCATTCTAATCCATCTGGCCAGGGTCTGCTTGTGAGCAGGCCAGCCACGTTTGTGAAATCCAAACAAAACAAAGAGAGAATCAGATTTTCGAACAGAAGCAGTTCTCTTCACGTAGATACGGAGAGCCCGTACCACATCCAAAGACCTCTCATTGGGAGACAGATCAGGAGAGACAAGGGCCGGAACCACAATCTCCTGATTAAGGTGGAACGAAGAAACCACCTTAGGTAAATATTCGGGACGAGTCCTAAGAACCGCCCGGTCACGGTGAAAAATCAGATATGGGGAACTACAAGACAAGGCACCCAGATCCGACACTCTTCTAGCAAAGGCAATAGCCAGCAAGAACACCACCTTAAGGGAAAGCCACTTAAGATCAGCTGAACCCAGGGGTTCAAACGGAGGCTCCTGCAACGCCTCCAAAACCACCGACAAGTCCCAAGGAGCCACAGGCGGGACATAGGGAGGTTGGATACGCAACACACCCAGAGTGAAAGTATGAACATCAGGTAAAGTCGCAAATTTTCTCTGAAACCACACCGACAAGGCAGAAATATGAACCTTGAGGGAGGCCAGACGCAGGACTAAATCTAAGCCCTGCTGCAGAAAAGCCAAAAGTTTGGCTGCACTAAACTTGGAAGCGTCATAATTATTAGATGCGCACCAAACAAAGTAGGAATGCCAGACCCTATAGTAAATCCGAGCAGAAGCCGGTTTCCGGGCCCGCAACATAGTTTTAATGACCTCTTCAGAAAAACCCTTAGCCCTCAAGACGGAAGCTTCAAGAGCCACGCCGTTAAAGACATCCGGGCTAGGTCCTGGTAGACACAGGGGCCCTGAACGAGGAGGTCTGGGCGTTGTGGAAGCAGAAGTGGACACTCTGACGATAGGCCTTGCAGGTCTGAGAACCAGTGCCGTCTGGGCCACGCCGGAGCTATGAGAAGCAGATTTCCTTTTTCTTGCTTGAACTTCCGAATTACCCTGGGCAGCAGTGACACCGGAGGGAACACGTACGGCAGCCGAAACCTCCACGGCACCGCCAGCGCATCCACGAATGCTGCTTGAGGATCCCTTGTTCTTGCTCCGAAGACCGGAACCTTGTGATTGTGTCGAGACGCCATCAGATCTACATCTAGAAGACCCCACTTTTCCACTAGGAGTTGAAACACTTCTGGATGGAGGCTCCACTCGCCGGCATGCACGTGAATACTGCCGATATGGCCGGTAGATGGCGTTCCGCCCAACGTAGAATCCGTGAGACTTCCTTCATTGCTGAACGGCTTCGAGTTCCGCCTTGATGATTTATGTAAGCCACAGTGGTGGCGTTGTCCGACTGTATTTGAACAGGACGGTTCTGAATTAAATGTTGGGCCAGGTTCAAGGCATTGAAGACCGCCCGCAATTCCAGAATGTTGATCGAGAGGAGAGACTCCTCGCTTGGTCCACCGACCCTGAAGGGAGTGTTGCTCCAGCACCGCGCCCCAATCTCTTAGACTGGCATCTGTCGTCAACAGGACCCAGTTGGATATCCAGAAGGGACGGCCCCTGCACAACTGTTGGTCCCGGAGCCACCAAAGTAGCGACAGACGGACCTCCGGAGTCAATGAGATCATGTGAGACCTGATCCAGTGAGGCAGGCCGTCCCACTTGGCTAGAATCAGCCTCTGGAGGGGGCGAGAATGGAATTGAGCATACTCCACCATGTCGAATGCTGAGACCTTGAGGCCCAGCACCTGCATTGCCGAATGTATCGACACTTGCGGACGAGAAAGGAAGCAACGAATCCTGTCCTGAAGCTTCAGGACTTTCTCCTGAGACAGGAACAACCGCTGGTTGTGAGTGTCCAATAGCGCTCCCAGGTGCACCATGCTCTGAGCAGGGACCAGGGAGGATTTCTTCCAGTTGATGAGCCACCCGTGGGCTTGTAGAAACCGGACCGTCATATCCAGATGACACAGGAGAAGTTCTGGGGAATTTGCCAGGATTAACAAGTCGTCCAGGTACGGCAGTATCCTGACCCCTTGACGGCAGAGTACCACCGTCATTACCGCCATTACTTTGGTGAAGACTCGCGGAGCCGTTGTCAAACCAAAAGGTAACGCCCAAAACTGATAATGAAGGTTGCCAATAGCGAACCTCAGGTATTGCTGATGTGACGCTGCTATAGGAATATGCAGGTAAGCATCCTGTATATCCAGGGAGACCATGTAGTCCCCAGGTTCCAAGGCCAGAACTATAGAGCGAAGGGTTTCCATAAGGAACTTGGAAACCTTCACAAACCTGTTCAATGCCTTGAGGTTGAGAATGGGCCGGGAGGACCCATTCGGTTTCGGGACTAGAAACAGCGGAGAATAGTACCCCCGGCCCCTCTGAGCAAGAGGCACCTGTACTACGACTCCTGTATCCAGCAGGGTCTGTACCACCGAATGCAGAGTGTCTGCCTTTGTCTGGTCCGACGGGACGTCTGTCTAGCAAAATCGATGAGGAGGTCGGTTTTTGAAGGCTATGGCATAACCTCGAGTGACGACTTCCCGTACCCAGGCATCTGAAGTGGTCTTCAACCATTCCTGAGTATACCCTAGAAGCTGGCCCCCCAGGGGTAGGCCCGCCCCGTCATGCGGCAGGCTTATCGGTCTTGGAAGCTGGCTGATGGGCAGCCCAGGCTCTTTTGGGCTCCGGCTTACCAGGTTTGGAAGTGCGGGCCTGCTTGTGGTACACCGGACCTTTTGCTTTATCTGAAGGGCGAAAGGGGCGAAAGGACGTACCTTTAGCCTTTGACACAGAAGGAGCGGTATTTGGTAGACAGGCAGTTTTGGCAGTAGCCAAGTCAGCCACTATCTTATTTAAGTCCTCACCAAACAGAATATCTCCCTTGAAAGGGAGTACCTCCAGGGTTTTTCTAGAGTCCAGATCCACAGACCAGGATCTCAGCCACAATATCCGGCGAGCCAGGACTGATGTAGTAGAGGCCTTGGCTGCTAGGATACCGGCATCTGAAGCCGCCTCTTTAATATAGCGAGAAGCTGTGACAATATATGACAAGCATTGTCTAGCATGGTCAGAGGAGATTTCAGTATCTAACTCCAAGGCCCACGCTTCAACAGCCTCGGCAGCCCAAGTAGCTGCAATAGTGGGCCTTTGCGCAGCATCCGTGAGGGTGTAAATCACTTTCAGACAACACTCCACACACTTATCCGTAGGCTCTTTTAGAGACGTTACGGTAGTGACAGGCAAATCTGAGGAAACCACCATCCTAGCCACATGTGAGTCCACTGGAGGAGGCGTTTCCCAATTCTTAGACAGCTCTGGCGCGAGGGGATAGCGAGCCAGCATTTTCTTGTGAGGCACAAACTTCTTACCCGGGTTTTCCCAGGGTTCCTGACGTATATCCACTAGGTGGTCAGAGTGAGGCAAAACTTGTTTAACCACCTTCTGACGCTTGAACCTATCTGGTTTCTTAGGAGGGACGGATGGCTCGGGATCATCCGTAATCTGTAGAATTAATTTAATAGCCTCCACAAGATCAGGAACATCCACATGTGAACTACCCTCCCCATCAGCCGTATCTGAGTCAGAACCTGTGGGGTCAGTATACGTGCCATCTTCATCAGACGAGGTGTCAGTGACCGCAGTGGATTGTGAGGAGACAAGCGCTCGCTTAGAGGACCCCTTGGACTTAGGCGAGCGATGGTCAGACTTTTTAGTAGTCAGGGACTGGTTCAACTTCTTTAACTGATCAGATAAATCGTCCGCCCACGGCGGGTTAGCTGCAGGGACCACATACGGTTGTACCGGCATTAGGGGTCCCATAGGAGGTGTTAGTTTATGAACTAGCGTATGCAGAAGCGTGGAAAAAGCGGCCCACGGTGGGTCAGTATGTGCCTCCGTTGCCACAGTCCCACTGAGGGGCAAGGAGCCCCCAGAACCAGAGCCCACAGCTGCTATATTCTCCTCATATGGATCTGTGGCTTCAGCAACACCGGCAGTGTGTTCAGCCCCAGAACCGTTACCCTCAGAAGCAGACATGATATAACTTGCAGTATGAGGTAACACAGTACAATTATCAGCAGCACTATACCTCTAAACCCAAACCCCTGCCAAGTGTAGTCAGCACCAGCAGAGATAAAGGAGAGATATGGTGACTAAATCACAGAGAAAAATACGTAATACAGTATATCTTTGTGAAAATCCTATATTAGATAAAACCTGACGCACCAAGCCCCCTCAGGTTATAGAATATAGGGATAGCAAGTTGAGTGAAAGACACGAAATGGACAACACTCAGCTATCAGATGCACACACAGATAGTCACAGTTTGTACAATGCAGAGGTTATTACTGACAATAATACTGCACTGGACTAGCTTACACAGCTATATAACAATAGATATAACACTACACAGTAAGAACTGGATGTATATCACAGGGTAATTGTACTAGGAAACCCTGACTAAGTGAACTCTTTCTTACTAACACTGACTAAAAAAGGCAGGTAGAATACTTAAGTGTCATGTAAAGTCACAGCACTGACAACCAGGCGGCTTTACATAGGAGGATTTGCCCAAGCAGTCCCAGGAACAGTGAGCTGAGGGATAATGGCGCCGCAGACACTGACAGGGAGTGTGGAAAAGACAGAGATGCAGCTCCAGGGCGGGAACACTTGCTAGAAATGGCGCCCTGGGGGAGGGGCTTCAGGTCTAAGCCTTATCCCCTCTGCTAGCAAAACCACCGGATACTGTGGGCGATATAAGAATTGGTTTAGAGAGAAAACCTGACCTGTGCCCATGCCCTGGTGATCTAGTGGGATCGCCTGTATCCACAGTGTCCACCGCCAGCGCGCGTGGCCCGCCTCCCACTGACCTCGCCGGATCGCGATAAAGACCGGGTCCCGCTTACCACCTCCCGAAGTGCGGCCACGCGATCCTGGAGAGCCCCAGCCGTGTGTGTATAACGTGAAGAAAACCGGAGCCTCCGCTGTAGGTACCCGGCAACCAGGGCTCGGGAGTGTACAGCGCAGCTGGGGAGAGCTGGAGCTGCAGCAGTGAATGTCACAAGACATTTACCACCACTGCTGCCCTTGAAGTCTTCACTTTTTACCTCATAAAAAGCTTTTCTTAGGGCTGCTTGGAGCAGCCCCTCTGTTAAGTGCCTGCTTACTGCAGCACCAACTTACAAAACTGAGCTCCTGTGCAGGGAAGCGGGGTTATAGAGGAGGCGGCGCTGTGCATTCTGGGAACAGTCAAAGCTTTGAGCCTGTTGGTGCCTCGGATCAAGATCCTATTCTACACCCCATTGTCCAATCCTTGTGGAGCCCAGTGTACCCCGCAGCAGAAATATAAAATAGAACAAAGAATCAAATAAAAGAGGAACATTAGGTTAAAAAGCATCCCAGTTCGAACTCACTATTCAAGCCTTTAGGAATTAAAGTCTTTAATTGATAAATCCAACTGGAGGGGATTCCCTTCAGCCAGTTCTCAAGGGTAAGTGAAACTGTACGGATGTAGAAGTATGTAACCTACAATTGGATGAGATAACAGAATGATTTGTTCAGAAAGGCTATGCATCATCTACAATTGAAAAAGCAAGAACCAAAATAAATAATGTAGAGAGAGAGGATCTACTTAAGATTAAAGACACGAGAAACACAAAGGATGGGATCAGTACGAAATCCCGCTGGACGGGATCCCGGCGGTCGAAATGCCGACACCAGAATCCCGACCAGCACAATTCCGACAGGGGTGTCGAGCGGAACGCTGCAAGCACGGTGCCTCGCTACGCTCGGCACACTATTTTATTCTCCCTCTATGGGTGTCGTGGACACCCACGGAGGGAGAATATCTCGGGATTGTGCTGGTCGGGATTCCGGTGTCGGTATTTCGACTGTCGGGATTCCGTCCGGCGGGATCTTGACCGCATCCCCTAAGGTCGATAAGTATGAGTGGGCTTTTATCAGTCAGTATAGTAGTAATTTTAAAGATGTAGAAAGAATTTTTTGAGCCAACTGGAAACTTTTTTATTACAAGATCCAGTTCTTTTTGATAATCTACCTCCAGCTCCATTATTTATTTATAGAAGGGCATCGATTTTAAAAGACAAACTTGTAAGGAGTAGCTTAGATACAGAATTACGTCATAGTATTCGTACTGAGGGCTTTCACCGGCGTGGGTGTTGTTTGATGTGCAGGACAGTTAAGAGTGATACCAGTAAAATTAAAGAACTCACTATTAACAATAAGTTCTATACTATTAACCAGTTTATCACTTGTAATTTGCGTAATGTTGTATACGTGTTAGAATGTAGTTGTGGCCTGCATGCAGTATATGGGCAAAACAACGAGAGCCTTAAAAACACGGTTGGCCTGAACACATATACAACATTAGAAAAGGCCTGGACACACATACCGTGTCGGCACACTTTAAAAAGTCCCATAATAAGAAAGAATGCCACATTAAACTTTCCTGTGGCACAGAACAAGTCCTACCAAAAACTAGGACTAGTGACTTAGAAAAAAGACTGTCCAAAGCCGAGATGCGTTGGATTTATCAATTAAAGTCTTTAATTCCTAAAGGCTTGAATAGTGAGTTCGAACTGGGATGTTTTTTAACCTAATGTTCCTCTTTTATTTGTTCTTTGTTCTATTTTCTATTTGGTGTATTTTGAATGATTTTATTATGCTGCATTTTATTATTTAATGTGCACTACTGTCACTTTAAGAGACCCGACCCTCTCTTTGAAATGGTGGTGGTATATTGCAATATGAAGGTGAAAGATAAAACTTCTATCCACAATACAGTTTTTATGTATTTTGCAGAGCCCAATTACTTAAAATTATTCAATATTTAATATGGAATTTAAAAATGGATATAAGATCAGGACTTATAAGGTGGAACGCAGACCGGCGCCGGGATGCGCATTGACTTCCGGGTCGCATCACTTCCGTTTTTGAATGGTGGAAGTAAGAGAAGCCCGTGGAACGCATCTGTGGAACGCAGACAGGCGCCGGAAAGAGCGCTGACTTCCGGGTAACTTCCGCCCTGGCTTAAGAAAATGAAACACCGATAACGGTGTTTTACATTGGACTAATTAGAAAGCTCTTTATAAGGCTGAGTAAGGGACATTCACCACACTTCTGATGAAGGACCCGGTGAGGTCCGAAACGCGTAAAGTGTGGTTATTGTGACTTCCCGTTGTTTGGACACCCGCTGGCGCTGTATTATCACCCTGGAGGAGTGACTGCAGATTCTGGAGCTGGAGCTGCTGGTACCACACTGAAACACCTGTGGGACTCCATGAGATATATGCAGTGTTCCTGTGATTGCCAATGAGGATGTTTTATATGTGAATTTTAACCTTTTGTTTTGTAAGAGCATTCTGTATTAAACCCACTTGTTTTGTGAAAACTACTGCACTATCATTATCATTCTTTGTGCATTGCACATATATTGTTTCAGATTCTTCATCTAAATGACGCTAGTTGTTCTCATTTATATCCACGAGATATCCGAAAGAGATGATGAATTATTCAAACAAAAATTAAAAAAGCTCAGTATTTTTTTCTGTTATACAGTATATGTGGTTCATGTTGTGTGCACCCATATGAAAATAGGATTTTAATACCTACCGGTAAATACTTTTCTCTTAGTCCGTAGAGGATGCTGGGGACGCTTCAAGAACCATGGGGTATAGACAAGATCCGCAGGAGACATGGGCACTTTAAGACTTTGAATGGGTGTGAACTGGCTCCTCCCTCTATGGCCCTCCTCCAGACTCCAGTTTAAGTAACTGTGCCCAGGGAGACGGACATTTCGAGGAAAGAATTTATTGTTAAACCACGGTGAGCATCTTACCAGCTCACACCTCCAGTATGCCGCAGAACGTGGCATTCAATAGAACACCAGCCGACGGCATGAAGAATATGCAGCAATATGCTAACATAAAGCGTAACACAACCTGTGTGTAAACACAACCAATAACAGCATAACGCATGCCACGGCATGAATAACGTCAGCAACAGGCTGACTTAAACGCAACACACCATGTGTGAAACCATACCCAATAACTGCAGATACAGTACGCACTGGAAATGGTGGTCACCAGCGCTAGGTTGTGTGAAGTATATATACAATAATACACTAATTATTAAAAATCCAGGACGGTAGGTTATGTTGAAATAATATAATTACCATATATATTATTTCAACATAACCTACCGTCCTGGATTTTTTATAATTAGTGTATTATTGTATATATACTTCACACAACCTAGCGCTGGTGACCACCATTTTTATTGTACATATTCCTTTGGGGAATTACCACCCCCTACACCAGCAGCTTTTTGACAGTGCACTCTTTCTATTTTCTTGTACAGTACGCACTGGGATGGGCGCCCAGCATCCTCTACGGACTAAGAGAAAAGGATTTACCGGTAGGTATTAAAATCCTATTTTCTCATACGTCCTAGAGGATGCTGGGGACGCTTCAAGAACTATGGGGTTTATACCAAAGCTCTAGAACGGGAGGGAGACTGCGGATGACTCTGCAGCATCGATTGACCCAACAAGAGGTCCTCAACAGCCAGGGTATCAAACTTGTAAAACCTTGCAAAGGTGTTTGAACCTGACCAAGTAGCTGCTCGGCCAAGCCGTAACGCCGGGACCCCTCGGGCAGCCGCCCAAGATGCGCCCACCTTTCTGGTAGAATGGGTCTTCACCGATTTCGGTAACGGCAATCCAGCCGTAGAATGAGCCTGCTGAATCGTATTACAGATCCAGCTTGCAATAGTCTGCTTCGAAGCAGGAGCCCCAATGTTGTTGAGAGCATACAGCACAAACAGAGCCTCCGTTATCCTAATCTGAGCCGTTCTGGCGACATAAATTTTCAAAGCTCTGACCACATCGAGAGACTTCGATTCCGTCAAGGCTTCAGTAGCCACTGGCACCACAATAGGTTGGTTCATGTGAAACAATGAAACCAATTTTGGCAGAAAATTGCTGACAAGTTCTCAACTCCGCTCTATCTGCATGGAAGATTAAGTAGGGCCACCTGTGGGCCAAAGCCGCTGATTCAGACACCCGCCTTGGGGATGCCAAGGCCAACAGCCTGACCACTTTCCAAGTGACGAATTACAACTCTATCTTACGTAAAGGTTCAAATAAATGAGATTGCCGGAACTGCAACACCACGTTAAGACCCCATGGAGCTCCAGGGGGGCACAGAGGGAGGTTGGATGTGTAACACTCCTTTTACGAAAGTTCGAACTTTTGTAAAGGAGGCCAATTGTTTTTGGAATAAAACCGATAAGGCTGAAATCTGAACCTTAAATCGAGCCCAACTTAAGACCCGCATCCACACCATCTTGTGAAAATAAAGGAGAAAACGACCCCACTGGAATCTTCCGTAGAAGCCTACTTGGATTCGCACCAAGACACATACTTTCTCCAAATACGGTGGTAATGTTTTTACGTTACTCCTCTACTGCTCTGAAGAAGAGTAGGGATGACTTCACTGGAAATATCCTTTCGGCTAGGATCCGGCGTTCACCTGAAGATCCGGATACCAGGTCCTCTTAGGCCAGTCTGGAACAATGAGGATCACCTGAACCTTTGTTCTTCTTATGATCTTTAGCATTTTTGGAGAAAAAAAATGGAAGCGGAAGGGACGCATAGACCAACTGAAACACCCACGGAGTCATTAGGGCTTCCACCGCTATTGCTTAAGGGTCCCTTGACCTGTAACAATATCTCTGAAGCTTCTTGTTGGGGCGAGACGCCATCTTGTCTATTTTAGGAATCCCCCAACGACCTGTCACTTCTGTGAAAACCTCTGGATGAAGACACCACTCTCCTGGATGGAGAACGTGTCTGCCGAGGAAGCCTGCTTCCCAGTTGTTCACTCCTGGAACGAACATCGCTGACAGAAAGCGTATATGATTTCGTCACCCAGCGGAAAATCTTTCTGGTTTCTGCCATTGCTGCTTCGGTTTTTGTTTGTAGAAAACCGTTATAAACGGCCCTTACCTCTAGACCGTTAATTTAGTGACAAGTATCCTAACTTGACCCTCTTCCTTGGAAGTTTTCCTCCTGTGTGACAGCTGCTCCGCCTCGAAGGCATGCATCCGTGGTCCCTAGGATCCAGTCCTGGAACCCGAACCTGCGCTTATGAGAACTGCGCCGCTACCACAGGAGTGAAATTCTGGTCAGGGGTGTATCTACCCATTGGCCAGGATGGCACTCGCCAGGGGCGCCAGGCAAGGAGGGGGCGCCGCCTGGCGGTGCCACCCACGGCCAATGGGTAGAAAAGTAGTACTATCAGACTGTACCTGGTAAGAGTCTGTTACTGCTGAAGCTGTGCCGGTGTCCGGCAGCACAGCACTTGTAATCATACTCAAAATAAACTACAGCTCCTAGCAGCCCTTGTCGCTGGGAGCTCCCAGCAGCAAGGGCTGCTGGGAACTGTAGTTTATTTTGAGTCTGATTACAAGTGCGGTGCTGCCGGACACTAGTCCGATAACTACTGCAGTGCGGTGCTGCCGGACACTAGTCTGATCACTAGTGCAGTGCGGTGCTGATGGACACGCCGGCAGTAACAGACTCTCACCAGGTACACAGCAATTGTTACATAGCACAGTGCTATAGATCTATTTGTTGTTGAAGATAATAAAAAAGTGGCAATGTTTGGGAGAAGGGACTGTAGTACCTGGAAAACTACATGATTTTCATGCATGTTAGATGTAAGTAAGTAGTAAGTAAGCGAAAACTTTAACTTGTTGAGTACAATAAAGAAAATACACATCTTACCTATTTCAAGGCCAGGTTCAAGGTTCAGTTAATTTTATAATTGATAATTTTATCTTGGAAGTGATGGCACCCTGATGTTTCTTCTAACAGGAAGCACTTCTACCATCCAACTTATGCTGTTTGGTTAATGGCTGGGTCCATTTGAGGCTCATCTCACAGCATCTCATTAGCATTTAATTCAGGATGCAGTCAAGATGCCGGCGTTTGGCATCCCGGTGGTCGGAAAGCTGACGCCAGCATCCCGAAACTGCTTGGAATGCTGATGCTAGCATCTCAACATAGATAGCGATGGAGAATGCCAAAATCCGGATCAAGTTGGTGCCAAAGTCTCCACTGGCAAGCCATGTGGGAGGGTTAGGGTTAGGCTGCGAGGCTGGTAGGGTTAGGGTTAGTCTGCAGGGAGGGAGATTAGGAAGGGTGGGTTAGGGTTAGGCACCACTGAAGAGGCTGGGGGGAAGGAGGCGGGTTAGGGTCAGGCTTTGGGAAGGGTGGGTTAGGGGGGACGGATGGTGTAACGTGAATATGAGACACTACTGTGTGGTGTAAAGTGAATAAGGGACACTACTGTGTGGATAATTTGATTTGAAAGTACTATTGTGTCCACGCTCTTCCCCTACAAGACCATGCCCCATTTCCAATACTCACACCTTATTTCAAATGTGTGTAGCGGGGGCGGGGAGCCAGACCCTTACTTTGCCAGTGGCGCTTGGACCCCTAGATACACCCCTGATTCTGGTCTTGAAAAAATAAGAATTTACTTACCGATAATTCTATTTCTCATAGTCCGTAGTGGATGCTGGGGACTCCGTAAGGACCATGGGGAATAGCGGCTCCGCAGGAGACTGGGCACATCTAAAGAAAGCTTTAGGACTAACTGGTGTGCACTGGCTCCTCCCCCTATGACCCTCCTCCAAGCCTCAGTTAGGATACTGTGCCCGGACGAGCGTACACAATAAGGAAGGATTTTGAATCCCGGGTAAGACTCATACCAGCCACACCAATCACACCGTATAACTTGTGATCTGAACCCAGTTAACAGTATGATAACAGAGGAGCCTCTGAAAAGATGGCTCCCAACAATAATAACCCGATTTTTGTAACAATAACTATGTACAAGTATTGCAGACAATCCGCACTTGGGCGCCCAGCATCCACTACGGACTATGAGAAATAGAATTATCGGTAAGTAAATTCTTATTTTCTCTAACGTCCTAAGTGGATGCTGGGGACTCCGTAAGGACCATGGGGATTATACCAAAGCTCCCAAACGGGCGGGAGAGTGCGGATGACTCTGCAGCACCGAATGAGAGAACTCCAGGTCCTCCTCAGCCAGGGTATCAAATTTGTAGAATTTAGCAAACATGTTTGCCCCTGACCAAGTAGCTGCTCGGCAAAGTTGTAAAGCCGAGACCCCTCGGGCAGCCGCCCAAGATGAGCCCACTTTCCTTGTGGAACGGGCTTTTACAGATTTTAGCTGTGGCAGGCCTGCCACAGAATGTGCAAGCTGAATTGTACTACAAATCCAACGAGCAATAGTCTGCTTAGAAGCAGGAGCACCCAGCATGTTGGGTGCATACAGGATAAACAGCGAGTCAGATTTCCTGACTCCAGCCGTCCTGGAAACATATTTTCAGGGCCCTGACAACATCCAGCAACTTGGATTCCTCCAAGTCCCTAGTAGCCGCAGGCACCACAATAGGTTGGTTCAGGTGAAAACGCTGGAACCACCTTAGGGAGAAACTGAGGACGAGTACTCAATTCCCCCTGTCCGAATGGAAAATCAGATAAGGGCTTTTACAGGATAAAGCCGCCAATTCTGACACGCGCCTGGCCCAGGCCAGGGCCAACAGCATGACCACTTTCCATGTGAGATATTTTAACTCCACAGATTTAAGTGGTTCAAACCAATGTGACTTTTGGAACCCAAACTACATTGAGATCCCAAATTGCCACTGGAGGCACAAAAGGAGGCTGTATATGCAGTACCCCTTTTACAAACGTCTAAACTTCAGGGACTGAAGCTAGTTCTTTTTTGGAAGAAAATTGACAGGGCCGAAATCTGAACCTTAATGGACCCCAATTTCAGGCCCATAGACTCTCCTGTTTGCAGGAAATGTAGGAATCGACCCAGTTGAATTTCCTCCGTCGGGCCTTACTGGCCTCGCACTACGCAACATATTTTCGCCAATTGCGGTGATAATGTTTTTGCGGTTACATCCTTCCTGGCTTTTGATCAGGATAGGGATGACTTCATCCGGAATGCCTTTTTTCCTTCAGGATCCGGTGTTCAACCGCCATGCCGTCAAACGCATCCGCGGTAAGTCTTGGAACAGACAGGGTCCTTGCTAGAGCAGGTCCCTTCTTAGAGGTAGAGGCCACGGATCCTCCGTGAGCCTCTCTTGAAGTTCCGGTTACCAAGTCCTTCTTGGCCAATCCGGAGCCACGAATATAGTGCTTTCTCCTCTCCATCTTATCAATCTCAGTACCTTGGGTATGAGAGGCAGAGGAGGGAACACATACACTGACTGGTACACCCACTGTGTTACCAGAGCGTCTACAACTATTGCCTGAGGGTCTCTTGACCTGGCGCAATACCTGTCAAGTTTTTTAATCATGTGGACGACTTCTGGGTGAAGTCCCCACTCTCCCGGGTGGAGGTCGTGCTGAGGAAGTCTGCTTCCCAGTTGTCCACTCCCGGAATGAATACTGTTGACAGTGCTATCACATGATTTTCCGCCCAGCGAAGAATCCTTGCAGCTTCTGCCATTGCCCTCCTGCTTCTTGTGCCACCCTGTCTGTTTACGTGGGTGACTGCCATGATGTTGTCCGACTGGATCAACACCGGCTGACCTTGAAGCAGAGGTCTCGCTAAGCTTAGAGCATTGTAAATGGCCCTTAGCTTCAGGATATTTATGTGAAGTGATGTATCCAGGCTTGACCCTAAGCCCTGGATATTCCTTCCCTGTGTGACTGCTCCCCAGCCTCGCAGGCTGGCATCCATGGTCACCAGGACCCAGTCCTGAATGCCGAATCTGCGGCCCTCTAGAAGATGAGCACTCTGCAACCACTACAGGATGGATACCCTTGTCCTTGGTGACAGGGTTATCCGCTGATGCATCTGAAAATGCGACCCGGACCATTTGTCCAGTAGGTTCCACTGGAAAGTTCTTGCGTGGAATCTAACGAATGGGATTGCTTCGTAGGAAGCCACCATTTTTACCCAGAACCCTTGTGCATTGATGCACTGAGACTTGGTTCGGTTTTAGGAGGTTCCTGATTAGCTCGGATAACTCCCTGGCTTTCTCTTCCGGGAGAAACACCTTTTTTCTGGACTGTGTCCAGGATCATCCCTAGGAAACAGAAGACAAGTCGTCGGAACAAGCTGCGATTTTGGAATATTGAGAATCCAATCGTGCTGCCGCAACACTACCTGACCTCCAACTGTTCCCTGGATCTTACCCGTATCAGGGAATCGTCCAAGTAAGGGATAACTAAAATTCCCTTCCTTCGAAGGGATATCATTTCGTCCATTACCTTGGTAAAGACCCGGGGTGCCGTGGACCATCCCTACGGCAGCGTCTGAACTGATAGTGACAGTTCTGTACCATAACCTGAGGTACCCTTGGTGAGAAGGGTAAATTTTGACATGAAGGTAAGCATCCTTGATGTCCCGAGACATCATGTAGTCCCCTTCTTCCAGGTTCGCAATCACTGCTCTGAGTGACTCAATCTTGAATTTGAACCTCTGTATGTAAGTGTTCAAAGATTTTAGATTTAGAATCGGTCTCACCGAGCCGTCTGGCTTCGGTACCACAATAGTGTGGAATAATACCCCGTTCCCTGTTGCAGGAGGGGTACCTCGATTATCACCTGCTGGGAATACAGCTTGTGAATGGCTTCCAAAACTGCCTCCCTGTCAGAGGGAGACGTCGGTAAAGCCGACTTTTGGAAACGGCGAGGGGGAGACGTCTCGAATTCCAATATGTACCCCTGAGATATTACCTGAAGGATCCAGGGGTCTACTTGCGAGTGAGCCCACTGCGCACTGAAATTCATTGAGAACGGGCCCCCACCGTGCCTGAGCTTGTAAAGCCCTAGCGTCATACTGGTGGCTTGGCAGAGGCGGGAAAGGGTTTCTGTTCCTGGGAACTGGCTGATCTCTACAGCCTTTTTCCTCTCCCTCTGTCACGAGCAGAAAAGAGGAACCTTTTGTCCGCTTGCCAAAAAAGGACTGCGCCTGATAATACGGCGTCTTATTTTGAGAGGCGACCTGGGGTACAAACGTGGATTTCCCAGCTGTTGCCGTGGCCACCAGGTCTAAAAGACCGACCCCAAATGTCCCCTTTCAAAGGCAATACTTCCAAATGCCGTTTGGAATCCGCATCACCTGACCATTTTACTGGTAGACTTGGACAACGCACTTATACTTGATGCCAGTCGGCAATTATTCCGCTGTGCATCATGCATATATAGAAATGCATCTTTTAAATGCTCTATAGGCAATAATATACTATCCTTATCTAGGATATCAATATTTCCAGTCAGGGAATCCGACCATGCCAACCCAGCACTGCACCTCCAGGCTGAGGCGATAGCTGGTCGCAGTATAACACCAGTATGTGTGTAAATACCTTTTTGGATACCCTCCTGCTTTCTATCAGCAGGATCCTTAAGGGCGGCCATCTCATGAGAGGGTAGAGCCCTTGTTCTTACAAGCGTGTGAGCGCCTTATCCCCCCTAGGGGGTGTTTCCCAACGCACCCTAACCTCTGGCGGGAAAGGGTATGCAGCCAATACTTTTTAAGAAATTTGTTATCGGGGGGAAACCCACGCATCATCACACACCTCATTTTATTTCTCAGATTCAGGAAAACTACAGGTAGTTTTTCCCTCACCGAACATAATACCCCTTTTTGGTGGTACTCGTATTATCGGAAATGTATAAAAACATTTTCCATTGTCTCAATCATGTAACGTGTGGCCCTACTGGAAATCACGGTTGTCTCTTCACCGTCGACACAGGAGTCAGTATCCGTGTCGGCGTCTGTATCTGCCATCTGAGGTAACGGCCGCTTTAGAGCCCCTGACGGCCTGTGAGACGTCTGGACAGGCACAAGCTGAGTAGCCGGTTGTCTTATGTCAACCACTGTTTTTTTATATAGAGCTGACACTGTCACGTAATTTTCAACAGTACATCCACTCAGGTGTCGACCCCCTAGGGGGTGACATCACTGTTACAGACACTCTGCTCCGTCTCCACATCATTTTTCTCCTCATACATGTCGACACAAACGTACCGACACACAGCACACACACAGGGAATGCTCTGATAGAGGACAGGACCCCACTAGCCCTTTGGGGAGACAGAGGGAGAGTATGCCAGCACACACCAGAGCGCTATATATATACAGGGATAACCTTATATAAGTGTTTTTCCCCTTATAGCTGCTGTATGTTTTAATACTGCGCCTAATTAGTGCCCCCCTCTCTTTTTTCTGTAGTGTAGTGACTGCAGGGAAGAGCAGGGAGCTTCCCTCCAACTGAGCTGTGAGGGAAAATGGCGCCAGTGTGCTGAGGAGATAGGCTCCGCCCCCTTTACGGCGGCCTTATCTCCCGATTTTTTGTATATTCTGGCAGGGGTTAAATGCATCCATATAGCCCAGGAGCTATATGTGATGTATTTTTTGCCATGTAAGGTATTTCTGTCATGTTTTATTGCGTCTCAGGGCGCCCCCCCCAGCGCCCTGCACCCTCAGTGACCGGAGTATGAAGTGTGCTGAGAGCAGTGGCGCACAGCTGCAGTGCTGTGCGCTACCTTATTGAAGACAGGAACGTCTTCTGCCGCCGATTTTTCCGGACCTCTTCGCTCTTCTGGCTCTGTAAGGGGGCCGGCGGCGCGGCTCCGGGACCCATCCAGGCTGGACCTGTGATCGTTCCTCTGGAGCTAATGTCCAGTAGCCAAGAAGCCCAATCCACTCTGCACGCAGGTGAGTTCGCTTCTTCTCCCCTTAGTCCCTCGATGCAGTGAGCCTGTTGCCAGCAGGTCTCACTGAAAATAACAAACCTAAACTAAAACTTTCACTAAGAAGCTCAGGAGAGCCCCTAGTGTGCACCCTTCTCGTCGGGCACAGAAATCTAACTGAGGCTTGGAGGAGGGTCATAGGGGGAGGAGCCAGTGCACACCAGTTAGTCCTAAAGCTTTCTTTAGATGTGCCCAGTCTCCTGCGGAGCCGCTATTCCCCATGGTCCTTACGGAGTCCCCAGCATCCACTTAGGACGTTAGAGAAAACAGGATTATCCCAGGTGGGAACCGGACCACTTGTCCAACTGGTCCCGCTAAAAACACTCTGGCATTTAACCTGCTCACTGAATGGCCTCGTAGGCCGCAACCATCTTTTTCATCAACGGAATGTATTGACGGATTGACACTGTTGCAGATCTGACCCGACTCTGGATCCTTCAAGCTTTTTCCACTGGAAGAAGCAACAGTTCTGTATCTAAGATTATTCCCAACGCCGACAACCGCGTCGTTGGGATCAACAGTGATTCTGGCAAGTTCAGGAGCCAACCACTTTGTTGAAGACTGTCAGGGAGAATGCAACGTTTTGCACCACTTGGTTTCTTGACCTCGCCGTAATCAGGAGAGCGTCCCAGTACAGAATAATAATGACTCTTTTACTATAGAAGGAAAACCATCATACCGCCATCACTCCGGTGAATTGGTAATGACAATCCTGAATAGCAAACCCAGGTAAGCCTAATGCGGAAGAAACCGTAATTAGACCCACTTTCTCCTTTTTTCCAGATTGGAGATCCCTGTCCTGAGAGATTTCATCTTGTAGTTCAACTTTTTAAGTAGAAATTTTTGGGATTTTAGATATAGGATTGTTCTGACTGAGCCGTCCGACCTCGGAAGCACGTAAAAGCTTGAATAACAGCTTCTTCTTTTTTTTTGTGACCGGGACAGCAGGACAATGACCTGATCCTGACACAACTCTTGTATGGCGTTGCATACTACCTCCCCGTCCAGAGGAGAATCGATAAGGTCTATTTGAAAAATCGGTGAGGGGAAACGTCTGGAACCTCCAGTATGTCCCCCTTCTTAAACTCACTGGTCCATGTCCGTTCCAGGACTGACTGAAGAGTATTAGACGTGGTCCCACCGGTGTGGGCTCCCACAAGATAGACTTAGCGTCATGCGGTGGATCTGGCAGAAACAGAGGATGATTTCTGCTTCTGCGAACTTGAAAAGGCTGCTGACCTCTTACCTTTTCACCTTCCTCTACCTGCAAAGAAAGGGAAATCCGTATCTATTCGGTCGAAATGACTGCATCCTACAATAATGCGTCATCGACTGTTGTGAGGGAACATAGGGCAAGAAGGTAGACTTACCAGTGGTATCTGCCGAGATCAACTGAACAAGGCCATCCCCAAACCAGGTTTCACCTTTATAGGGAAGAGACTCCAGTTCTTTTCGGAGTCAGCCTCAGCATTCCATTGGTGAATCCACCACACCCTCCTAGTCGAGACCGCCATGGAATTGGCCCGCAAACCCAAGAGTCCTATATCCCTTGTAGTCGCACGGCAGTATGCTGCAATGTTATAGATATGACCCAACTTAAGGAGTACCCTGCATACAACTACTCCCCCATGCGCATGTAATGCAAGTATAATCGATGTACATGCAGACACATAATTAAAGTATCACATATCTTTCTGCATACGATCCTTTGTGACAGGGCCCCGTGCAGAACTGGGGGGGGAAAGAATAAACACTCGGAATCCTCTTAAGGATTTGAAAACATCTTGTCACGGCCGCTCAGCACATGAGAAGGAATAACTTTACCTCAGCATTCATTATAATTTTTTTTATATATATACACCTTTAAATACACCTATACACACAAATATCTATATATATAACCCATATATAAATATCCCTTTGACAGGAACAGCAGGGTCCCTAGTGACGTTAATACGTTCTTAATGTGTATGAAACATGTACTGAATGACGATTTTGTGGATCTAGTCAGGAAACATGGTCGACATAAGAAACAGTATTCGTGTCGATCTCCGGGAGTAGTAACTGGGCAAAATAACATTTCTGCGATCCCGAGGGGTCTGAGGGAAATCTATTCTATGAATATGACACCCTCCATAAATATTACTACGTCTTTGTTCGTGTCACAGACCTATGCAACCTTACTATACATACATATACATATAGGTATAGCCCTTTCTGATATGCATCACATTATCATGCCAATTTTTACCCAGTCAGATATTGTTGGTGCCGACAGGGTCACCACCACACGTCTGTGTCTCCCATATAGTTTTCTCTCGGGAAGAACATACATCTACTGACATGTTGACCCTTATTTACATGTACCAAGTACCATTAGGAGTCGGCGGTGCTGATAGAGTTATTCCCACAGGCGTTTGTGGCAGAGCACCCAGCTTCAGATATGCTGACACACGTGTACCAAACACCCACCGACATTACACTGGCTATAAGGGATAGACCCCAGTACATTCTGTCAGGGAAACACAGAAGGAGTTTACCAGCTCATTTCCACAGCGCTCATTATATAGTGTGCTTTTTATTTCTAACTTATAATGCACTAAACAACTGTGCCCCCCCTCCCCTCGTTTTTCACTGTGATCTGTACAGCAGTGTTTTGGAAGGACCAGCGCCTCTGTGAGGAGAAAATGGCGCTGAAATGAGCTGTGAGGGGTAAGCCCCGCCCCCTTAATGTGGCGCTTCAGCCCCGCTATTTCTTACATATATTTATACTGGCGGGGGTTAAATCTAGTGCCTGGGCACTGATATATTCGTTTGCCAGTCTCTGTTGAGGATCTATATGCTGCCCAGGGCGCCCCCCCCCCCCCCCCCCCTGCAACCTACAGTGCCTGTGTGTGTGTGGGAGCATGGCACACAGCGCGCCCGCTGTGCGGAACCCCAAAGCCGTCACTGAAGTCCTCTGATCTTCTTCTACTCACCCGTCTTCTGACTTCTGGCTCTGCAAGGGGGGTGATGGCGGGCTCTGGGAACGAGCATCTAGGCGTACCTAGCGATCAGACCCTCTGGAGATAATGGTGTCCAGTAGCCAAAGGAGCAGAGCCTTGAAACTCACAAAAGTACGTCCGCTTTTCTCCCCTAAGTCCCACGATGCAGGGAGACTGTTGCCAGCAGTGCTCCCTGAAAATAATACACCTAACATAAAGTCTTTTCAGAGAAGCTCAGTAGAGCTCCCCTGTGTGTGACCAGTCTCACTGGGCACAGAATCTAAACTGGAGTCTGGAGGAGGGGCATAGAGGGAGGAGCCAGTTCACACCGATTCAAAGTCTTAAAGTGCCCATGTCTCCTGTGGATTCCGTCTATACCCCATGGTTCTTGAAGCGTCTCCAGCATCCTTTAGGACGTATGAGAAATATTGTTATCACTGTGGAGTATTATTCTTTACATGTTTAAACAGGGAAGCGCAGGATTAAACACATAAATCCATACTCCATCTTCGTATTCCCTGGAGTGTTGGATGAACATTCCTTTTATGTGTTTTTCTGCTGCAAATCCTTGTTTTTAACAGCACACATTTTTAACAACAAAAAACCCTTCTGCATCTTTTGGTTTCAGCCTAATTTAAATACTGGGCTGGCACTATAGGGGCCAGATCCCCCCCCCCCCCCCCCACCACCCACCCCCACCCCCTCCTCATCCCCTGGAAACATTGGTGGCCAGTGGAAGCATGTTATAATAATAAAAACGAGATTTATGGTAAGAACTTACCTTTGCTAAAACTCTTTCTGCGAGGTACACTGGGCTCCACAAGGAATGGACAATGGGGTGTAGAGTAGGATCTTGATCCGAGGCACCAACAGGCTCAAAGCTTTGACTGTTCCCAGAATGCATAGCGCCGCCTCCTATATCACCCCGCCTCCCTGCACAGGATCTCAGTTTTTAGTTAACCAGTCCAATGCAGTAGCAGGAAAAGAGACAACAACGGTTAGTAGCCACAACACCGCATTCTCGCGACAGGAGACGTGTCAGCGGCTAATGCCATACCAACCCAAAGAAGCTAAGTGTGTCAGGGTGGGCGCCTTGTGGAGCCCAGTGTACCTCGCAGAAAGAGTTTTAACAAAGGTAAGTTCTTACCATAAAACTGGTTTTCTGCTGCGGGGTACACTGGGCTCCACAAGGAATGGACAATGGGGATGTCCTAAAGCAGTTCCTTATGGGAGGGGACGCACTGTAGCAGGCACAAGAACCCGGCGTCCAAAGGAAGCATCCTGGGAAACGGCAGTATCGAAGGCATAGAACCTTATGAACGTGTTCACAGAGGACCACGTAGCCGCCTTGCACAATTGTTCAAGGGTCGCACCACGTTGGGTCGCCCAAGAAGATCCAACAGACCGAGTAGAATAGGCCTTAATGTGATCAGGAGCAGAGAGACCAGCCTTCACATAAGCATGTGCAATCACCATTCTAATCCATCTGGCCAGAGTTTGCTTGTGAGCAGGCCAGCCACGTTTGTGAAACCCAAACACAACAAAAAGAGAATCCGATTTCCTAATAGGAGCAGTTCTCTTCACATAGATACGGAGAGCCCGTACCACATCCAAAGACCGCTCTTTGGGAGACAGATCAGGAGAAACAAGTGCCGGAACTACAATCTCCTGATTAAGGTGGAACGAAGAAACCACCTTAGGTAGATAGCCGGGACGAGTCCTAAGAACCGCCCGGTCACGGTGAAATATCAGATATGGGGAACTACAGGACAAGGCACCCAAATCCGACACTCTTCTAGCTGAAAAAAGGGAGACTAAGCGCTCCGGTGAGTAGCACTGCACTGTGATTGTCAGCAGCCTCTTGTAAAGGGAATTGCCAGTCCCTTAACCACAAAACTATCAAACAAATAACAAGTGGCGCTTGACAATCAAAAAGTTTGAAAACATTTATTTTAAAAAATATATATAAGAATTACAACAACCTCCCGGGGGTAAATAACAATGTTAAAACATCACATTAATACTGTATTGTAGCTAAGTGTTCAAACTGTAATATGAACACCAATTAAAGATGATCTTATTTACATGTAGTTAATTATTAATAGCACCTGGAAGGTTATAAACCGGGTTCAGTATATGCACAAAAATATAAGGCTGTTAAATGCTTTGTCAGAACAAGAATCACTCACGGCTGTGTGCTTTAGAAGAATTGCATATGTCACGGATAGTTAGCAGTAAACGGCTGGTGCAGGTAGAATAAATTGAAATTTAGCTGCACATATACCGCTGGGCAGGAGCTTTTTCGGTTCCTGCTCCCTGGTGTTGTCCCGTTATCTGAATAGAGACACACACCAGAGCCTCAGCGAAATGGAATGGATGCCGCTCCGTGCGGGGAGTCCCGATGAGCCGTCCTTACCCGATCCACACCACCTCCGGTACCTCCGTACTTTCCAAACGGAGACAATCAGCTGGTATTCCGGAGTTGTTATGGTGATCGGTCCGGGTGTATTCGGCCAGCAATCGGCCTTTCTTGGATGAAGCGGACACCCGGTGTAATCTCCGTGTGCCGGGCTGGGTAGGAACAGCACCTGTGACTTCTACCGCCCCAACTTGAGATGGGCGGCTGGGGCTGTAAAGGTGAAGACTGCAGAACGAGTGTTCCTGACTGCAGTAGTCAGAACCGGGCTCCTGTATACGATTACTGGATCAATAAAAAGCAGACAGCAGTGTAGATCCCTGGGGTGCAGAGCCTGTATCCTTAACGCGTTTCAACGCCAGCAGGGCGTCTTTTTCGAAAGGCAGGCCTAAGTCCAGGCCCTGCTGAAGAAAAGCCAACAACTTGGCTACACTAAACTTGGAAGCGTCATAATCGTTAGATGCGCACCAAACAAAGTAAGAATGCCAGACCCTATAGTAAATCCGAGCCGAAGCCGGTTTCCGGGCCCGCAACATAGTTTGAATGACCGCCTCAGAAAACCCTTTAGCCCTTAAGACGGAAGCTTCAAGAGCTACGCCGTCAAAGACAGCCAGGCTAGGTCCTGGTAGACACAGGGGCCCTGAACGAGGAGGTCTGGGCGTTGTGGAAGTAGAATTGGACGCTCTGACGGTAGGCCTTGCAGGTCTGAGAACCAGTGCCGTCTCGGCCACGCTGGAGCTATTAGAAGCAGAATTCATTTTTCTTGCTTGAACTTCCGAATTACCCTGGGCAGGAGTGACACCGGAGGGAACACGTACGGCAGCCGAAACTTCCACGGTACCGCCAGCTCATCCACGAATGCTGCTTGAGGATCCCTTGTCCTTGCTCCGAAGACCGGAACCTTGTGATTCTGTCGAGACGCCATCAGATCTACATCTGGAAGGCCCCACCTTTCCACTAGGAGTTGAAATACTTCTGGATGGAGGCCCCACTCGCCGGCATGCACGTCCTGACGACTGAGAAAGTCCGCTTCCCAATTCAGGACTCCCGGAATGAATATTGCCGATATGGCCGGTAGATGGCGTTCTGCCCACTGTAGAATCCGTGAGACTTCCTTCATTGCTAGGCGGCTCCGAGTGCAGCCTTGATGATTTATGTAAGCCACAGTGGTGGCGTTGTCCGACTGTACTTGAACAGGGCGGTTCTGAATTAAATGCTGGGCCAGGTTCAAGGCATTGAAGACTTCCCGCAACTCCAGAATATTGATCGAGAGGAGGGACTCCTCCTTGGTCCACCGCCCCTGAAGGGAGTGTTGCTCCAGCACCGTGCCCCAACCTCTTAGACTGGCATCTGTCGTCAACAGGACCCAGTCGGATATCCAGAACGGACGGCCCCTGCACAGTTGTTGGTCCCGGAGCCACCAGAGCAGCGACAGATGGACCTCCGGAGTCAATAAGATCATTTGAGACCTGATCCGGTGAGGCAGGCCGTCCCATTTGGCTAGAATCAGCCTCTGGAGAGGGCGAGAATGAAATTGAGCGTACTCCACCATGTCGAATGCTGACACCATGAGGCCCAGCACCTGCATCGCCGAATGTATCGACACTGGCGGACAAGATAGGAAGCAACGAATCCTGTCCTGAAGTTTCAGGACTTTCTCCTGAGACAGGAACAACCGCTGGTTGTGAGTGTCCAATAGTGCTCTCAGATGCACCATGCTCTGAGCAGGGATCAGGGGTGACTTCTTCCAGTTGATGAGCCACCCGTAGGCTTGCAGAAACCGGACCGTCACATCTAGATGACACAGGAGAAGTTCTGGGGAATTTGCCAGGATTAACAAGTCGTCCAAATACGGCAGTATCCTGACCCCTTGACGGCGGAGTACCACCGTCATCACCGCCATGACTTTTGGAAAGACTCGCGGAACCGTTGTTAAACCAAAAGGTAACGCCAGAAACTGGTAATGGCAGTTGCCAATCGCAAATCTCAGGTATTGCTGATGAGACACTGCTATAGGAACATACAGGTAAGCATCCTGTATATCCAGGGAGACCATGAAGTCCCCAGGATCCAATGCCAGAACTATAGAGCGAAGGGTTTCCATCCGGAACTTGGAAACCTTCACAAACCTGTTCATTGCCTTGAGGTAGATAATGGGCCGGGAGGACCCATTCGGTTTCGGGACTAGAAACAGCGGAGAATAGTACCCCCGGCCCCTCTGCGCAAGACGCACCTGTACTACGACTCCTGTATCCAGGAGGGTCTGTACCACCGAATGTAGAGTGTTTGCCTTTGTCTTGTCCAACGGGACATCTGTCTGGCAAAATCGATGAGGGGGTCGGTTTTTGAAGGCTATGGCGTAACCTCGTGTGACGACTTCCCGTACCCAGGCATCTGAAGTGGTCTTCAACCATTCCTGGGTATACCCAAGAAGCCGGCCCCCCACCCTGGGATCCCCCAGAGGGAGGCCCGCCCCATCATGCGGCAGGCTTATCTGTCTTGGAAGCTGGCTGACGGGCCGCCCAGGCTCTTTTGGGCTTAGGCTTACCAGGTTTGGAAGTGTGGGCCTGCTTGTTGTACGCCTGACCTTTTGCTTTACCTGAAGGACGAAAGGGGCGAAAGGAAGTACCATTAGCCTTCGACACAGAAGGAGCAGTACTTGGCAGACAGGCAGTTTTGGCAGTAACCAAGTCAGCCACTATCTTATTTAAATCCTCCACAAACAGAATATCTCCCTTAAAAGGGAGTACCTCCAGGGTTTTTCTAGAGTCCAGATCCACAGACCAGGATCCCAGCCACAATATTCGGCGAGCCAGGACTGATGTAGTAGAGGCCTTGGCTGCCAGGATACCGGCATCAGAAGTCGCCTCTTTAATATAACGAGAAGCTGTGACAATATAAGACAAGCATTGTCTAGCATGGTCAGAGGAGATTTTAGCATCTAACTCCAAGGCCCATGCTTCAATGGCCTCTGCAGCCCAAGTAGCTGCAATAGTGGGCGTTTGTGCAGCACCCGTGAGGGTGTAAATCGCTTTCAGACAACCCTCCACATGTTTATCCGTAGGCTCTTTTAGAGACGTGACGGTGGTGACCGGTAGAGCTGAGGAAACCACCATCCTAGCCACATGTGAGTCCACTGGAGGAAACGTTTCCTAATTCTTAGACAGCTCCGGCGCGAGGGGATAGCGAGCCAGCATCTTCTTTTGAGGCACAAACTTCGTACCCGGGTTTTCCCAGGGTTCCTGACGTATATCCACTAGGTGGTCAGAGTGAGGTAAAACTTGTTTAATCACCTTCTGACGCTTGAACCTATCTGGTTTCTTAGGAGGAACGGATGGCTCGGGATCATCCGTAATCTGTAAAATTAACTTAATAGCCTCCAAGAGATCAGGAACATCCACATGTGAACCACCCTCCCCATCAGCCGTATCTGAGTCAGAACCTGTGGGGTCAGTGTAAGTGCCATCTTCATCCGACGAGGTGTCAGTGACAGCAGTGGATTGTGAGGAGACAAGCGCTCGCTTAGAGGACCCCTTGGACGTAGGCGAGCGACGGTCCGACATTTTAGTAGTCAGGCACTGGTTCAACTTTTTTATTTGAGCAGATAAATCGTCTGCCCACGGCGGGGTAGCTGCAGGGACCACAAACTGTTGTACCGGCATTAGGGGTCCCATAGGTGGTGTTAGTTTATGAACTAGCCTATGCAGAAGCGTATAAAAAGCGGCCCACGGTGGGTCATTATTTGCCCCCGTTGCCACCGTCCCACTGGGGGGCAAGGAGCCCCCAGAACAAGAGCCCAAAGATGCTATATTCTCCTCATAGGTATCTGCGGCTTCAGCAACACCGGCAGTGTGTTCAGCCCCAGAACTGTTACCCTCAGAAGCAGACATGATATAACTTGCAGTATCAGGTAACACAGTACAATTTGTCAGCAGCACGATACCTCTAGCCCAAACCCCTGCGCAGTGTAGTCAGCACTAGCAGAGATAAAGGAGAGATATGGTGACTAAATCACAGAGAAAAATACGTAATACAGTATATCTTTGTGAAAATCCTATATTAGATAAAACCTGACGCACCAAGCCCCCTCAGGTTATAGAATATAGGGATAGCAGGTTGAGTTAAAGACACGAAATGGACACCACTCAGCTATCAAATGCACACACAAATAGTCACAGTTTGTACAATGCAGAGGTTATTACTAACAATAATACTGCACTGGACTAGCTTACACAGCTATATAACAATAGATATAACAGTACACAGTAAGAACTGGATGTATATCACAGGGTAATTGTACTCGGAAACCCTGGCTAAATGCACTCTTTCTTAACTAACACTGACTAAAAAAGGCAGGTAGAATAATTAAGTGTCTTGTAAAGTCACAGCACTGACAACCAGGTGGCTTTACATAGGAGGATTTGCCCAAGCATTCCCAGGAACAGTGCGCTGAGAGATAATGGCGCCGCAGACACTGCCAGGTAGTGAGGTTGAGACAGATATGCAGCTCCAGGGCGGGAACATTTGCAGAAAATGGTGCCCTGGGGCTGGGGGAGGGGCTTCAGGTCCAAGCTCTAACCCCCTGCTGGCAAAACCACCGGGTACTGCGGGCTCTAATAAAACGGTTTAAAGAGAAAACCTGACCTGCGCCCATGCCCTGGTGATCTAGTGGGATCGCCTGTACTGCCACAGTGTCCACCGCCAGCGCGCGCGGCCCGCCTCCCACTGACCGCGCCGGATCGCGATAAAGACCGGGTCCCGCAAGCAGGCCTCACTTACCACCTCCCGAAGCGCGGCCACACGATCCCGGAGAGCCCCCGTCGTGTGTGTCTGACAAGAAGAAAACCGGAGCCTCCAGCTGTAGTTTCCCAGCAACCAGGGCTCGGGAGTGTACAGCGCCGCTGGGGAGAGCCAGAGCTGCAGCTGTGAATGTCCACTGACATGTAACACTGCTGCTGCCCTTGAAGTCTTCACTTTTTTCCTCAGAAAAAAAGCTCTTCTTAGGGCTGCCTGGAGCAGCCCCTCTGTTAAGTGCCTGCTACTGCAGCACCAACTACAAAACTGAGATCCTGTGCAGGGAGGCGGGGTGATATAGGAGGCGGCGCTATGCATTCTGGGAACAGTCAAAGCTTTGAGCCTGTTGGTGCCTCGGATCAAGATCCTACTCCACACCCCATTGTCCATTCCTTGTGGAGCCCAGTGTACCCCGCAGCAGAAACATGTGTCCATTGGGGCCAGTGTAATGTGGGTTGGTGCAATTTGGCCTACAATTTGGCCTACAAACATTGGTGGTCAGTGGGCATCCCCCCAGAAACATTGTTGTGTATAGTCCATTCAGCAGCAGAAACTTGATGCTCCTTTCAGCTCCGTTCAGTGCCCGGGGAGTGGATTGGCGGACGTATATTGTTCATATCGTTCATGCACAGACACTGAATATTAATGACTATCAACATGAAAGATATAGCAAAAGTGAACTGCATGTATAGTCGACTGAAGACCACATGAAGACCAGCGGGTGCGCGATTCGTTCAAGTGTACACACTGGACAATATGAACGATAGATCTTTTTTTTTTTTTTTTTTATCGTAATCGTTCGTATCGTACATTGATATCGCCCAGTGTGTATGGGGTTTCAGAACCATGAATTAGTAGGATGACCTAGAAATCCAATACCCAATATTCCATTCATTTTCTACGAGATATTGTAAGTAAATATGCTCTATAACTTCTGGGACATGAGCAAAGAGCACAATGACAATGGAACATTACCAGCTACCTCCAAAGATCTCAGTTCTTCCCCATAAGAGTTCAGTTTTGGTGGAACCTCTGGTTACAGTCTGACCTTGATTTATACCGCTACCTGAACTCTTGTAGTAAATGTTAGGATGGATTTTCAGTTTGATGTATCAGTTTTATGATTGGCTATTTGGAGAGTTTCCTGTTTGCTGATGTAGCTGCAATCCCTCCGTTAATTATATCGTACTTATTTTCCTTTTATAAAACATATTCTTTACCTTCATTATCCATACTCTTCAATTTTCTTTCCAGATCTACAATTGTGTTTTTCATTTCAAATATGGAGTTTTCCAACATTTCTCTGATTAAAACAAAAATATTGAACTTTACTATTAATACTGAAAACTTAAGTACCGTGTATAGTGCTAATAAGCAGAGAAAACAGAAGAACTAATTATTTCAGAAATTAGTTCTATAGGCATTTATCGTGCAAAATGTCTTATTCAGAAATAATTACATATTTACAAGTGCCAAGAACAGGGCTTTTGAGTGAACTGTGCTCCTTCAATAGTGCTCCATATCACATTAACAGAGAAGTGACAAATCATTAAGGCCTCATTTTAATTATACCCTGCGATCGGGGCTGAATTTACATAATTGGAGACTGCACATTTGTGACCTCTGGAAATTGCCGTTGCTGCATCTGTGCCTTAGAATCAGTTTTCCTGTGACTGAGGACGGTTATACTGACCCACACAATATATCTCCTTGTATAGCTCACAGGTCTGTAGACCGCTACCGGGCACTCAACCTGGAAGCTTAACAAACTCGCTCTGAATTAAATTCCCCCCTATGGAAGGAACGCTGTGCCTCTCATCCTTTGGAACACCCAGACACTAATGAGAAGAGCAAGGAGTGGGTCTTACAGCCACTGTGGGTATTGGCAGAATAAGCAAATTAAAAACACATGGAAGTTATTTTTGTATTAACTACTTAAACCACACATAAAACATACATCACTAGTTTTGGATGGAGTTTCTTTTAAATCAATTTAGTCACCAAAAAGATTATCACAGGTGACTACGACAAAGGTTACAAATTGGGGGAGAATTCAATTGTTATTCACACCAGCCACCACTAGATGGCGCCCAACAAAGCAATTCAATTGTTGCTCTGTTCGTGCATGATCGGCTTTAGCTTGCACACCTAGGGGGCACTGAGCTGAAATTAGAGAAAAGTGAGGCGTTTGAGTGCTCAAACAGGACTTTTTGAATTGCGCTGATTACTTTGGTCGGGTTTACGTGGCTAAACCTGACACTTATGGGCGCAATAAAAAAGAACAATTGAATATCGTCCCGCAATCTCCCATCACTTTAGATGGGAGATTCGGTGTGATATAACAATTGAATTCTCCCCATAAAATGCATCAAGAGCTTGGAACTTGAGTTGCACAATTAAGTGCACGCAGCAGGATCTTTTGGCGGTCATCCATCTGCAACTTCATGCAAATGCCAGTACAAATGCCTTCCGTTCTGTACATCCATGCCATCCAATGTGCAAGGTCTGAGATGCCCACTTTTAAAATCCATGCGCTGTGATACCGCTTGCAATGATGTGCCCACAACACTCCCATAACATGTCCATCGATTGGAACATTTTTGCGTTCATTTCTAGCCATCTCCCAGCCATGGCCTAGGAACGCCCAGCACTTTTCCAAGTCATTTCTGATACCATCTGTCTTAGTCACAACAGCACCGTTGTGTGAACATTTTGTGTAATGCATTTGCATAGGGGTTATGTCTCAGTGTTAAATAGAGCCCTTGGTTTGTTTGAATGGTGTAGGATTGGGTACTTTTCTATATATTGTTAAATCAATTGAGGAACGATACATCAATAGGACACTGGTAGGTGTGAAGACCCAATATGTCTGTGAGCGATGTCTGTCGGCACTGCAGCACAGCCGATACATCCTGCAGATATATCAGTACGTCTGGCTGCCCGCATAACAGGTCGGCCACAGCAGTCATTGAATATGATGTCACAAGTGGACGGGCATATTCAAATGACTCTGCTGCCAGACATATCGGACAGTGGATTGCAGCGACGTGCCGTGAGGGCAGTGAATGGTGAGGCACTGGCTTATGGCGCGTCACGCCCCCAAGAAAGAAGAAGAAAAAACCATAGGGCCCCCCCTATTTAACCAAAACCAGCACTAGGCTGAACCAGCCAGGAGGAATAATGCCATAAGCAGGGGAGACACAGTGTGGGGTCCCCCTGAAATAGCATTAAACACCCCCCAAACCAGTCAGTCCAGGGTTGGCATTCCTCAAAAAGTGGGGACACCAAAAATGTAAATGGGGTCCCCCCTCCTGAGCAACAACAAGCAGTGCTATGGCCCGCAACCCTGGTGGCAGTGGGAGCGGGGTTCATGACATAGTAATATTGTTCTTTACAGGCGGCCTACAGGTCCCAGCAAGCCTGCCCCAGCATGCGGGCACTTGGAGAACCACAAGTGCCCGCATGCCCAGACACTAAGGGCCCGTTGGCACCCGTTGTCCGCCTGTAAAGAAAATATTAAAATAAAAACACAACTCCTAATGTTTTAATAGTTTAATTAGCTGCACCTTCACATTGGGGCGGCAGCCTTTAAATAGGATTTTAATACCTACCGGTAAATCCTTTTTTCTTAGTCCATAGAGGATGCCGGGGACTCCGTAAGGACCATGGGGTATAGACGTGATCCGCAGGAGACATGGGCACACTATAAGACTTTGAATGGGTGTGAACTGGCTCCTCCCTTTATGCCCCTCCTCCAGACCTCAGTTAGAAAACTGTGCCCAGGGAGATGGACATTTCGAGGAAAGAATTTATTGTTTAAACACGGTGAATGTCATACCAGCTCACACCACGAACATACCGCAGAACGTGGCATTCAATAGAATACCAGCCAACGGCATGAACAATACACAGCCACATGCTGAGAGAATATGTAACACAACCAGTGTGTCAACACAACCAATAATAAGACATCGCATGGCATGGCATGCACAACGTCAGCAACAGCCTGACAGAAAAGAAATACCACAAGAGTGTAACCATAACCAGCATCCTCTACGGACTAAGAGAAAAGGATTTACCGGTAGGTATTAAAATCCTATTTTCTCATACGTCCTAGAGAATGCTGGGGACTCCGCAAGGACCATGGGGTTTATACCAAAGCTCCAGACCGGGCGGGAGAGTGTGGATGACTCTGCAGCACCGATTGAGCAAACATGAGGTCCCCATCAGCCAGGGTATCAAACTTGTAGAGCTTAGCAAAAGTACTTGAACCCGTTCAAGTATCCGCTCGGCAAAGTTGAACTGCCGAGATTCCTCGGGCATCCGCCCAAGAAGAGCCCATCTTCCTAGTAGAATGGGTCACCACCGACTTCGGTAACGGCAATCCAGCCGTAGAACGAGCACGCCGAATCATAACACAGATCTAGCGTGTAACAGACTGCAAAGACGCAGGCGCCCCAATCACGCTGGGAGCATACCGGAAAAACAGAGCCTCTGTTTCTCCAATCTGAGCCAAATTGGCGACATAAATATTCAAAGTCCTGACTACATCGAGAGACCTTGAATCAGCCAATGCTTAAGTAACCACAGGCATCAAATAGGCTGGTTTCTGCGAAACACCGAGACAACTTTTGGCAGAACTATTAACCGATTTCTCAATTCCGATCTATCCACCTGGAAGATCAAACAGGGGCTCTTGTGAGACCCAGCCGCTACTTCCGACACCCGCCTTGCGGACGCCAAAGCCAAAAACATGACCACTCTCCAAGAGAGAAATTTTAACACAACCTTTCATAAAAGGTCCCAATCATTGTGTCACAAGAAAACGTAACACCACGTCAAGGTCCCACGGTGCCACTGGAGGCACAAATGGAGGTTGGATGTGCAGTACTCCTTCCACGAAGGTCCGAACTTCCGGAAAAGTTGCCAATTCTTTCTCGAAAGAAACTTTATAAGGCCAAAACCGCACTTAAATGGAGCCTAACTTTAGGCCTGCACCCACACCTGCTTGCAAGAATGGAGAAGAACGACCCAGCTGAACATCTTCCGTAGTAGCCTTCTTGGATTCTCACCAAGACACATATTGTCTCCAAACATGGTGGTAAGGCTTTGCCGTTACTTCTTTTCTAGCCTGAAGAAGTGTGGAAATGACTTCACTGGGAATCCCCTTTCTGGCTAGGATATGGCGTACAACCGCCACGCCGTCAAACGCAGCCGCGGTAAGACCTGATACACGCCCGGATCTTGCTGTACCAGTTCCTCACGTAGCGGAAGAGGCCATGGATCTTCTATGAGTAAATCCTGAGGAACTGGATACCAAGCCCTCTTGGTCAGACCTGAACAATGAGGATCGCCTGAACCTTTGTTCTTCTTACGTTTATCAGCTTCCGAGGAGTGAAAACGGAGGGGACACAAAGACCGACTGAAAACACCCAAGGTGTCGCGAGGACGTCCACTGCCATAGCTTGAGTGTCCCCTGACCCGGAACAATATCCCTGCCATCTCTCGTTGAGGCGAGACGCCAACATGTCCACTTGAGGCACTCCTCAAAGACTTGTCACTTCAGTAAAAGCTTCTCGACGACGACTGTATATCTCCCGTATGGAGATCGCGTCTGCAGAGGAATCTATTTCTCCGTCGTTCATATCCGGAACGAAAACTGCTAATATAGCGTTTACCAGTCTTCTCACCCAGCGGAAACCTTTTTCGGCTTCTGCCATTACCGCTTTTCTCCTTGTTCCGCCCTAGCGGCTTACTTACACCACTGTTGTCAAGTTGTCCGACAGAATTAACACGGGCACATCTCGAAGCATATGTTCATTGAAAATAGCTCTTAATTCAAGAAAGCTTATTGCAGACAAGCTTCCTATCTTGACCTTTTCCTCTGGAAATACTTCCCTTGCAAGGACTGTTCCCCAGTCTCGGAAATCTGCATGCATGGACACCAGGATCTAATCCTGGATTCCGAACCTTCATTCCCCTGGGAGGTGAGAATTGAGCAGACACCACAGGAGCGATATCCTGGCCATTAGGATTATATTCCTGTGCATGTGCAGGTGAGACCCGGACCACATATCCAACTGGCCCCGTGAAAACCACTCTGGCACTTGACCAGCTCACCGAAAAAAACCCTCTTAGGCCGCACCCATCTTCTTCATCCACAGAACATATTGATGGATTGCCACTGCAAATCTGATCCGACTCCGGATCCTCAGACCTCATTCCACAGGAACACAGAACTTCAACCGTTTCCGTATCTACTCTGATACCCACCTCCGACGTCTGCGTCGTTGGGAATAACAGCCTTCCCCTGTGTTGAAGAACAGTCAGAGAGAAAACAACGATTTGCACCACTTGTGTCATGACCTCGCCTTAATCAGGAGAGAGTCCCATTACAGAATAACAATGACTCTTACTATTGAAAGAATACCATCCTACTGCCATCACTCCGATGAAATAGCAAAGACAATCCTGGATATCCACCCAGGTAAGCTAATGCGGAGAACAACGCATCTAAACCCCTTAGTTTTTTTTTTGTTTTTTTTTTTTTAAACAGGGACAGCAGGACAATGCCCTGAACCTGACGCAACTCTGGTATGGCGTCGCGTACTATCTCCCCTTCCAGAGGGGCAACGTCAAGATCTATCTGAAAAATCAGTGAGGGGAAACATCTGTAAACGCCAGAATGTCCCCCTTTGGATTCTATAATTAACTCACAGGTCCTAGTCTATTCCCTGGACTGACTGAAAAGTAGTAGACGAGTTTCCACCAGAGTGGGCTCGAACAAGATAGACCCAGCGACATGTGGTGGTGTGGTAGAAACCGAAAACGACATCTGCTTCTGCGAACCTAACAAGGCTGCAGAACTCTTACCTTTTCCCACTATCTGCACAGAAAAGGAAAAAAGAACGGTATCGAACCGGTTAAAATGACTGCATCCCACAAAAGAATGCGTCACCAACCGTTGTGAAGGAGTCTAACTCACGAAGTTAGATATACCAGTAGTATCCGCCGAGATTGACTGAACTGAGGCCTCCCCAACAGCGGTACACCGTCCCAGGAAGAAACTCCAGTATCTCTCGGAGTCAGCCTCAGCATTCCCCCGGCCACACCTCCTGTATACGCACGGCAGCCTGCCGCAATGTTACAGAGAAGAACCAACCTAAGAAACATCCCCTCTCTTTTTAGGGTACTTCTATCGGATGCCTTTCCGAATATAAACACTCCCCCATGTGCATGTAATGCAAATAACTCCAAAGCATAGAAATAAAATAGCACTTAGCTTCCTGTGTACGATCCGTTGTGACAGGGCCCCGTGTCGACCAGGAGTTGACTTTCACAGTATTCTATCCGCGGCGGGAAAAGAATAAACATTCGGACTCCTTGAGAGGATCTGAGACCAACTCGTCACGGCTGACCTAGAGCTTTATCAACAGAGCAACCAGCACATGAGGAGGAATACTTGTACTTCAGCATTCACTATAGATCATAATATGAATATACATAGTGTCATACACAATTACACACATATCCTAAATATATATATCATACATATAAGCGGCTTCATTAATGTGTTTTCAATGTGTATGACCATGTACTGAATGCCCCAGTTGTGGATCTACCAGGAAACGTAATGGTCGACATAAAACCTAGTATTCGTCGACAGCAGGGAGTAATAACCAGGCAAAATAACATTCTTGCAACCCGAGGGGTCCGCGGGAAGTATACATATATAATTTTATTAACACTCCCCCACATATACTACCATGTATGTGCTCGAGCTACAGGCCCATGGAACCGTACCATACATATACATATAAATATATATACAGATATAAGGCAGTTACAGCATGTTAATTTACACCTAGTAATAACAGATGGTGCCGACAGGGCACCCACTTACTACTGTGTCTCCCATACAGTGTTTACTTTTGACAAGCATACAACTACCGACCTGCTGATACTGCATCTACTGAACCAAGTACCAACAGGCGTCGGCGATGCCGACAGTGATCCCCACAGCTGTTGACAGAGCACTCACGCATGTCGACATATGTGGACTGAAAAAAACTATAGTGGGTATATCTGACAGGGAACACACAGAGATATATGCACAATGATTACATGCCCATTTTCTAAAATAGTGCTATATTCCCTCTATATAGCACTAAAACACTGTGCCCCCCCCTCGTTTGCACTGTATACATTGCTTTTGGCGGGGACTTGGAGAAAATGGCGCTGAATCCAGATGAGAGGGCTAAGCCCCGCCCCTTCTCGGTGCGCTTCAGCCCCGCTATTAAAATAGCTTTTAATGCTGGCAGGGGTCAGTAAACAGTGCCTACGCACTGTATACACGTTTTGCCACACTCAAATGAGGTATATATATCTGCCCAGGGCGCCCCCCCTGCGCCCTGCACCCTTGTAAAGCCGCTGGTGTGTGGGAGCAATGGCGCGCAGCGCGACCGCTGCGTCATACTGGCGGGGGTATCGTACACGGTGCCCGGGCACCGAATATGCATCTGCTGCCAGTGGAAAGACCCTCAGTAACTTGCTGCCTAGGGCGCTCCCCCCCAGCGCCCTACACCCTGTGAGTGCCGTTGGCGTGTGGGAGCATGGAGCGCAGCGCGACCACTGCGCTGTACCTCCGCTACTGAAGTCTTCTGCCGTCACCTCCGTTACTGCGCTGTACCTCCGTTACTGAAGTCTTCTGCAAGTCTTCTGTTCTTCTAACACTCACCCGGCTTCTTTAAACATAGAAACATAGAATTTGTCGGCAGATAAGAACCACTTGGCCCATCTAGTCTGACCCTTTTTTTTTTTTAATATTATTTTTTATCACTAACCTTATTTGATCCTTATTTCTTTGTAAGGATATCCTTATGTCTATCCCATGCATGTTTAAATTGCTCTACTGTCTTAGCCTCTACCACCTCTGATGGGAGGCTATTCCACTTGTCCACTACCCTTTCTGTGAAATAATTTTTCCGCAAATTTCCCCTGAACCTCCCCCCCTCCAGTCTCAGTGCATGTCCTCGTGTCCTATTGCTTCTCTTCATTTGGAGAATGTTTCCCTCCTGGACTTTGTTAAAACCCTTCATATATTTGAAAGTTTCTATCATGTCCCCCCTTTCCCTTCTCTGCTCCAAACTATACATATTGAGATTTCTTAGTCTTTCTGGGTATGTTTTGTGATGTAGGCCATGCACCATTTTAGTTGCCCTCCTTTGTACAGTTTCTAATGTATTAATATCCTTTTGAAGATATGGCCTCCAGAACTGAATACAGTATTCTAGATGAGGCCGTACCAATGACCTATACAGTGGCATTATTACTTCTTTCTTTCTGCTGCTGATTCCTCTCCCAATGCAGCCAAGCATCTGACTAGCCTTCCTCATTGCCTTGTTACATTGCTTACCTGCTTTTAAGTCATCTGAAATAGTGACTCCTAGATCCCTTTCCTCCTCAGTAGTTTCCAGTATAGTGCCATTAATACTGTATTTAGCTTTAGGATTTTTGAGACCCAAGTGCATGATTTTGCATTTTTTGGCATTAAACTGTAATTGCCAGACTCTTGACCATTCCTCTAGTCTACCTAGATCCTCAATCATTTGTTTTACCCCACCTGGTGTGTCTACCCTGTTGCATACCTTTGTGTCATCTGCAAAAAGGCATACTTTCCCTTTAATGCCATTTGCAATGTCACCAATAAAGATATTAAAAAGCACTGGTCCAAGTACAGATCCCTGGGGTACTCCACTGGTAACATTTCCCTCCTGTGAATGCACTCCATTTACCACAACTCTCTGTTTTCTATCCTTCAACCAAGATCTTATCCATTCAATAATCCTAATATCCAATCCCAAACTTTCAAGTTTATTTAGCAGTCTGCGATGTGGAACTGTGTCAAAAGCCTTACTAAAGTCTAGATAAGCTATATCCATGGCTCCACCTTTATCCATCACTTTAGTCACACAATCAAAAAAGTCAATAAGATTTGTTTGACATGATCTCCCCCCAGTGAATCCATGCTGTTTGGGATCCAGTAAATTGCCGGATTTGAGATAATCTACAACTCTTTCTTTTAAGAGTGTTTCCATCAATTTCCCTACTACTGATGTAAGACTCACTGGTCTGTAGTTGTTTGCCTCTTCCTTGCTTCCACTTTTGTGCAGTGGGACTACGTTTGCTCTTTTCCAGTCCCCTGGAATTTCTCCTGTAGCTAATGACTGGTTGAATAATTCTGTCAATGGTGCTACCAGCACCTCTTTAAGTTCTTTTAGTATCCTTGGATGTATCCCATCTGGCCCCATAGATTTGTCCACTTTCAGCTTTGAGAGTTCTGTTAGGACCTTCTCCTCTGTAAATGTACTTGTTTCATTTTCCTGAATATCCCTGCAACTTAACTGTGGCCCCTTCCCCTCTCTTTCAGTAGTAAATACTGAGCAAAAATAATCATTAAGATGATCTGCTATTAAATTGTCTCCTTCAACAAGACTCCCAGTGTCCGTCTTTAGTTTTATAATTCCGCCTTTTGTTTTTCTCTTTTCGCTTATATACCTAAAAAAAGTTTTGCCTCCTTTACCCACTGACTGGGCCATTTTCTCCTCAGCTTGTGCCTTTGCATATCTGATTACCTTCTTTGTCTCCTTCTGTCTAACAAGATATATCTTTTTGTCTTCATTATTTTGTGTCTGCTTATATTTCCTAAAAGCCATCTTTTTTGCTCTCACAATATTTGCTACTTCTTTTGCAAACCACACTGGCTTCCTTTTCCTTGTGTTTTTCCTAACAGTTTTGATACAAAGGTCTGTTGCCTTTCTTCTGGCTTCTGTGAGGGGGGTGACGGCGCGGCTCCGGGAACAAGCAGCTAGGCGCACCAAGTGATCGAACCCTCTGGAGCTAATGGTGTCCAGTAGCCTTAGAAGCAGAGCCTTTAACTCACAGAAGTAGGTCTGACTTCTCTCCCCTCAGTCCCATGATGCAGGGATCCTGTAGCCAGCAGGTCTCTCTGAAAATAAAAAACCTAACAATAAAGTCTTTTAGAGAAACTCAGTAGAGCTCCCCTAGTGTGTGTCCAGTCACTCCAGGGCACAGAATCTAACTGAGGTCTGGAGGAGGGGCATAGAGGGAGGAGCCAGTTCACTCCCATTCAAAGTCTTACAGTGTGCCAATGTCTCTTGCGGATCCCGTCTATACCCCATGGTCCTTACGGAGTCCCCAGCATCCTCTAGGACGTATGAGAAAGCTCTTTTTCATGGCCGCCGCCGCCAACCCAGAGCTTCCGGTGTCTTCTGTCTCCGGGAGCTCTTCCCTGCTCCCTCTCCTCCGCCGGACTGACTGCTGCTGCCTAGCCGCCGGGTTATATAAGTCAATTGAGAGGGCGGGGTGATGACGCGGCGAGCCGTAATAGGCTTGCGGTGGCCATCTTGAATTAAAAAAGATGACGAAAAGGGAAGCCGGCTCTCCGCTGCCAAATGGCTGGCAGGGACTGGATCCTCTTGTATCCATGTCTGCCGCCAGCCACCCTTTCTCTGCCGGGTCCTGCCGCCACGATGCCTGCCACCGCATGTGCCCGCTGGCCAGTGGATCCGCTGGTCCAATCGCATCTGCGGGAGTGACAGGGGCGTGCATTCAGGTGGGCTGAATGCACGCCCTGTCATTGAGGCACAAGTATAATTGCTGCTTCCCTATACTTATTCAATGGGCTTCTACAGCCTATGGCTACGCCCTGCCCGCCCCCCGAACTTTAGCGTTAGCCGCGGGAGGCACCTCTCCCGCTGCCTCCCACCCTAAGATGCAGGGATTTTCACAGGGGGAAATTATAAAAATAAAAAAAAAGAATATATCACAGAATCTGTTATAAATATCTTCTTTGTATTATTTTAATCATTATGACAGGGGAGACACTACATCCCCTGAATGTACGTCCCTGGTGGATTGGTGTGTATGCATAAGATTGTTTGTACATACACCTTACCAATCAATAGATCGATCTGCAGACTATCCGATCGGTCGGACACAATTCTACACACAACAGCCCATAATGACAATGTGAAAAAAGCTTCTTTTTTTTTTTAGATTTTTGCAAATTTATTAAAAATAAAAAACTAAGAAATCACATGTACATAAGTATTCACAGCCTTTGCTCAATACTTTGTTGATGCAATTTTGGTAGCAATTACAGCCTCAAGTCTTTTTGATTATGATGCCACAAGCTTGGCACACCTATCTTTGGGTAGTTTCGCCCATTACTCTTTGCAGCACCTCTCAAGCTGCATCAGGTTGGATGGGAAACGTCAGTGCACAGCCATTTTCAGATCTCTCCAGAGGTGTTCAATCGGATTCGAGTCTGGGATCTGGCTGGGCCATTCAAGGACATTCACAGAGTTGTCCTGAAGCCACTCTTTTGATATCTTGGCTGTGTTCTTAGGGTCGTTGTCCTGCTGAAAGATGAACAGTCGCTCCAGTCTGAGAGCGCTCTGGAGCAGGTTTTCATCAAGGATGTCTCTGTACATTGCTGCATTCATCTTTCCCTCTATCTTGACTAGTCTCCCAGTTCCTGCCGCTGAAAAACATCCATCAGCATGATGCTGCCGCCACCATGCTTTACTGTAGGGATGGTATTGGCCTGGTGATGGTGCCTGGTTTCCTCCAAACATGACGCCTGGTATTCACACCAAAGAGTTCAATCTTTGTCTCATCAGACTAGAGAATTTAGTTTTTCATGGTCTAAGAGTCCTTCAGGTGCATTTTTTCCAAACTCCAGGCTGGCTGCCATGTGCTTTTTTACTAAGGAGTGGCTTCTGTCTGGCCACTCTACCATACAGGCCTGATTGGTGGATTGCTGCAGAGATGGTTGTCCTTCTGGAAGGTTCTCCTCTCTTCACAGAGGAATGCTGTAGCTTTGACAGAGTGACCATCGGGTTCTTGGTCACCTCCCTGACTAGGGCCCTTCTTCCCCGATCGCTCAGTTTAGACGGACGGTCAGCTCTAAGAAGTGTCCTGGAGGTTCCGAACTTCTTCCATTTACGGATGATGGAGGCCACTGTGCTCATTGGGACCTTCAAAGCAGCAGATACTTTTCTGTACCCTTCCCCAGATTTGTGCCTCGAGACAATCCTGTCTCAGAGGTCTACAGACAATTCCTTTGACTTCATGCTTGGTTTGTGCTCAGACATGCATTGTCAAGTGTGGGACCTTATATAGAAAGGTGTATGCCTTTCCAAATCATGTCCAATCAACTGAATTTACCACAGATGGACTCCAATTAAGCTGTAGGAACATCTCAAGAACAATCAGTGGAAACAGGATGCACCTGAGCTCAATTTTGAGCTTCATGGCAAAGACTGTGAATACTTAATTACATGTGATTTCTTATAGGCCTTACACACTGGCCGACAATCTTCAAAGATATTAACGATCTTGTTCATTATTGAACGAGATACCGTTCATATCTTTGAGTGTGTAGTCACCAGCGATGAACGATGCACGGCCCCGCGCTCGTTCATCACTGGTGCTCCATCGGCTGTGCATGCAGGCCAATATGGACGATCTCGTCCATATTTGCCTGCACTTGTATGGAGCCGGGTGACGGAGGGAGTGAAGAAACTTTACTCCCATTGTCACTGCCCCCCCGCCGCCGGGTCGCCTGTCTGCCGTATCGGCGGTCAGGCTGCTCGGCGGCGGATCGCCGTGTCTGTAGAGCCCATTAGTTTTTTTTATTTTTAATAAATTTGAGAAAAATCTAAAAAAAAACTTTTTTCACATTGTCATTATGGGGTATTGTGTGTAGAATTTTGAGGGGAAAAAATAAGAATTTACTCACCGGTAATTCTATTTCTCGTAGTCCGTAGTGGATGCTGGGGACTCCGTAAGGACCATGGGGATTAGCGGCTCCGCAGGAGACTGGGCACAACTATAAAGAAAGCTTTAGACTACTGGTGTGCACTGGCTCCTCCCACTAAGACCCTCCTCCAGACTTCAGTTAGGATACTGTGCCCGGAAGAGCTGACACAATAAGGAAGGATTTTGAATCCCGGGTAAGACTCATACCAGCCACACCAATCACACCGTATAACTCGTGATACAATACCCAGTTAACAGTATGATAACAACTGAGCCTCTCAACAGATGGCTCAACAATAACCCTTTAGTTAAGCAATAACTATATACAAGTATTGCAGACAATCCGCACTTGGGATGGGCGCCCAGCATCCACTACGGACTACGAGAAATAGAATTACCGGTGAGTAAATTCTTATTTTCTCTAACGTCCTAGTGGATGCTGGGGACTCCGTAAGGACCATGGGGATTATACCAAAGCTCCCAAACGGGCGGGAGAGTGCGGATGACTCTGCAGCACCGAATGGGCAAACTCTAGGTCCTCCTCAGCCAGGGTGTCAAACTTGTAGAATTTAGCAAACGTGTTTGACCCCGACCAAGTAGCTGCTCGGCAAAGTTGAAGAGCTGAGACCCCTCGGGCAGCCGCCCAAGAAGAGCCCACCTTCCTCGTGGAATGGGCTTTTACTGATTTAGGATGCGGCAGTCCAGCCGCAGAATGTGCAAGCTGAATCGTACTACAGATCCAGCGAGCAATAGTCTGCTTTGAAGCAGATGCACCCAACTTGTTGGGCGCATACAGGATAAAGAGCGAGTCAGTCTTTCTGACTCCAGCTGTCCTGGAAACATAGATTTTCAGGGCCCTGACTACGTCCAACAACTTGGAAGCCTCCAAGTCATTTGTAGCCGCAAGCACCACGATAGGTTGGTTCAGATGAAAAGCTGATACCACTTTGGGGAGAAACTGGGGACGAGTCCTCAATTCTGCCCTATCCATATGGAAAATCAGATAAGGGCTTTTACATGACAAAGCCGCCAATTCTGATACACGCCTGGCCGAAGCCAAGGCCAACAACATGACCACTTTCCACGTGAGATATTTCAAATCCACGGTTTTCAGTGGCTCAAACCAATGTGACTTTAGGAAATCCAACACCACGTTGAGATCCCAAGGTGCCACTGGAGGCACAAAAGGGGGCTGAATATGCAGCACTCCCTTAACAAAAGTCTGAACTTCAGGTAGTGAAGCCAGTTCTCTCTGGAAGAAAATCGATAGACCCGAAATCTGGACCTTAATGGAACCCAATTTAAGGCCCATAGTCACCCCTGACTGTAGGAAGTGCAGGAAACGGCCCAGCTGAAATTCCTCCGTTGGGGCCTTCCTGGCCTCACACCACGCAACATATTTTCGCCATATGCGGTGATAATGGTTTGCGGTTACTTCTTTCCTAGCTTTAATCAGCGTAGGAATGACTTCCTCCGGAATGCCCTTTTCCTTCAGGATCCGGTGTTCAACCGCCATGCCGTCAAACGCAGCCGCGGTAAGTCTTGGAACAGACAGGGCCCCTGCTGCAGCAGGTCTTGTCTGAGCGGTAGAGGCCATGGGTCCTCTGACATCATTTCTTGAAGTTCCGGGTACCAAGCTCTTCTTGGCCAATCCGGAACAATGAGTATAGTTCTTACTCCTCTTCTCCTTATTATCCTCGGTACCTTTGGTATGAGAGGAAGAGGAGGGAACACCTAAACCGATCGGTACACCCACGGTGTCACTAGAGCGTCCACAGCTATCGCCTGCGGGTCTCTCGACCTGGCGCAATATTTTTCTAGCTTTTTGTTTAGGCGGGACGCCACCATGTCCACCTGTGGCCTTTTCCAACGGTTTACAATCATTTGAAAGACTTCTGGATGAAGTCCCCACTCTCCCGGGTGGAGGTCGTGCCTGCTGAGGAAGTCTGCTTCCCAGTTGTCCACTCCCGGAATGAACACTGCTGACAGTGCTAACACGTGATTTTCCGCCCATCGGAGAATCCTTGTGGCTTCTGCCATTGCCGTCCTGCTTCTCGTGCCGCCCTGTCGATTTACATGGGCGACCGCCGTGATGTTGTCTGACTGGATCAGTACCGGCTGGTTTTGAAGCAGGGGTTTTGCCTGACTTAGGGCATTGTAAATGGCCCTCAGTTCCAGAATATTTATGTGCAGGGAAGTCTCCTGACTTGACCATAGTCCTTGGAAGTTTCTTCCCTGTGTGACTGCTCCCCAGCCTCGAAGGCTGGCATCCGTGGTCACCAGGACCCAGTCCTGTATGCCGAATCTGCGGCCCTCTTGAAGATGAGCACTCTGCAGCCACCACAGCAGAGACACCCTTGTCCTCGGAGACAGGGTTATCAGACGATGCATCTGAAGATGCGATCCGGACCACTTGTCCAACAGGTCCCACTGAAAGGTTCTTGCATGAAACCTGCCGAATGGAATCGCTTCGTAGGAAGCTACCATTTTTCCCAGGATCCGCGTGCAGTGATGCACCGACACCTGTTTTGGTTATAGGAGGCCTCTGACTAGAGATGACAGCTCCTTGGCCTTCTCCTCCGGGAGAAACACTTTTCTCTGTTCTGTGTCCAGAACCATCCCCAGGAACAGTAGACGTGTCGTAGGGACCAGCTGTGACTTTGGAATGTTTAGAATCCAGCCGTGCTGTTGTAGCACTTCCCGAGATAGTGCTACCCCGACCAACAACTGCTCTCTGGACCTCGCCTTTATCAGGAGATTGTCCAAGTACGGGATAATTAAAACTCCCTTCTTTCGAAGGAGTATCATCATTTCGGCCATTACCTTGGTAAAGACCCTCGGAGCCGTGGATAGACCGAACGGCAACGTCTGGAATTGGTAACGACAATCCTGTACCACAAATCTGAGGTACTCCTGGTGAGGATGGTAAATGGGGACATGCAGGTAAGCATCCTTGATGTCCAGTGATACCATGTAATCCCCCTCGTCCAGGCTTGCAATAACCGCCCTGAGCGATTCCATCTTGAACTTGAATTTTTTTATATATGTGTTCAAGGATTTCAAATTTAAAATGGGTCTCACCGAACCGTCCGGTTTCGGTACCATAAACATTGTGGAATAGTAACCCCTTCCTTGTTGAAGTAGGGGCACCTTTACTATCACTTGTTGTGAATACAGCTTGTGAATTGCCTGTAACACTGCCTCCCTGCCTGAGGGAGTGGTTGGCAAGGCAGATTTGAGGAAACGGCGGGGGGGAGACGTCTCGAATTCCAGCTTGTACCCCTGAGATACTACTTGAAGGATCCAGGGATCCACCCGTGAGCGAGCCCACTGATTGCTGAAATATTTGAGACGGGCCCCCACCGTACCTGGCTCCGCCTGTGAAGCCCCAGCGTCATGCTGTGGACTTAGAGGAAGCGGGGGAGGACTTTTGCTCCTGGGAACTGGCTGTATGCTGCAGCTTCTTTCCCCTACCTCTGCCTCTGGGCAGAAAGGACGCGCCTTTAACCCGCTTGCCCCTATTGGGCCGAAAGGACTGTACCTGATAATACGGTGCTTTCTTTGGTTGTGAGGGAACATGGGGTAAAAATGTAGACTTCCCAGCTGTTGCTGTGGAAACGAGGTCCGAGAGACCATCCCCGAACAACTCCTCACCCTTATAAGGCAGAACTTCCATGTGTCGTTTGGAATCTGCATCTCCTGTCCACTGCCGAGTCCATAACCCTCTCCTGGCAGAAATAGACATTGCACTAATTTTGGATGCCAGCCGGCAAATATCCCTCTGTGCATCCCTCATGTATAAAAGTGCGTCTTTTATATGCTCTACGTTTAGCAATATAGTGTCCCTGTCTAGGGTATCTATATTTTCTGACAGGGAATCTGACCACGCAGCAGCAGCACTGCACATCCAGGCTGAAGCAATAGCCGGTCTCAGTATAACACCTGTGTGTGTATATATAGATTTCAGGATAGCCTCCTGCTTTCTATCAGCAGATTCCTTCAGGGCGGCCGTATCCGGAGACGGTAGTGCCACCTTTTTTGACAAACGTGTGAGCGCTTTATCCACCCTAGGGGATGTTTCCCAGCGTGACCTATCCTCTGGCGGGAAAGGGTACGCCATTAGTAACCTCTTAGAAATTACCAGCTTTTTATCAGGGGAAGCCCACGCTTCTTCACACACTTCATTTAACTCTTCAGATGGAGGAAAAGCTACTGGTAGTTTTTTCTCTCCAAACATAATACCCTTTTTTGTGGTACCGGGGGTAACATCAGAAATGTGCAACACATTTTTCATTGCCTCAATCATGTAACGTGTGGCCCTACTGGAAGTTACATTAGTCTCATCGTCGTCGACACTGGAGTCAGTATCCGTGTCGACATCTGTGTCTGTCATCTGAGGTAGCGGGCGTTTTAGAGCCCCTGACGACTTTTGAGACGCCTGGGCAGGCACAGGCTGAGAAGCCGGCTGTCCCACATTAGGTATGTCGTCAAACCTTTTATGCAAGGAGTCGACACTGTCGCGTAATTCCTTCCACAGCACCATCCACTCAGGTGTCGACCCCGCAGGGGGTGACATCACGTTTACAGGCATTTGCTCCGCCTCCACATAAGCCTCCTCATCAAACATGTCGACACAGCCGTACCGACACACCGCAAACACACAGGGAATGCTCTGACAGAGGACAGGACCCCACAAAGTCCCCAAAGGGAGACAGAGAGAGAGTATGCCAGCACACACCAGAGCGCTATATAACACAGGGATCCCACTATAAATTAGTGTTTTCCCTTATAGCTGCTTTTTTATATATCATATATATATATCTATACTGCCCCTAAATTTAGTGCCCACCCTCTCTTTTTTACCCTTCTGTAGTGTTCAGACTGCAGGGGAGAGCCAGGGAGCTTCCTTCCAGCGGAACTGTGAGGGAAAAATAGCGCCAGTGTGCTGAGGGAGATGGCCCTGCCCCTTTTTCGGCTGACTTTCTCCCGCTTTTTCTGGAATACTGGCAGGGGTAATTTTACATCTATATAGCCTCTAGGACTATATATGATGTAGATTTGCCAGCCAAGGTGTCATATATTACCCTCAGGGCGCCCCCCCCCAGCGCCCTGCACCCATCAGTGACCGGAGTGTGAGGTGTACATGAGGAGCAATGGCGCACAGCTGCAGTGCTGTGCGCTACCTTGGTGAAGACCGAAGTCTTCTGCCGCCGATTTTCCGGACCTCTTCGTTGCTTCTGGCTCTGTAAGGGGGACGGCGGCGCGGCTCCGGGAACGAACACCAAGGTCGGGTCCTGCGGTCGATCCCTCTGGAGCTAATGGTGTCCAGTAGCCTAAGAAGCCCAAACTACCACCTGTTAGGTAGGTTCGCTTCTTCTCCTCTTAGTCCCTCGCTGGAGTGAGTCTGTTGCCAGCAGATCTCACTGTAAAATAAAAAACCTAAATATACTTTCTTTCTAGGAGCTCAGGAGAGCCCCTAGTGTGCATCCAGCTCAGCCGGGCACAAGAATCTAACTGAAGTCTGGAGGAGGGTCTTAGTGGGAGGAGCCAGTGCACACCAATAGTCTAAAGCTTTCTTTATAGTTGTGCCCAGTCTCCTGCGGAGCCGCTAATCCCCATGGTCCTTACGGAGTCCCCAGCATCCACTAGGACGTTAGAGAAAAATTATTTATTCCATTTTGGAACAAGGCTGTAACATAACAAAATGTGGAAAAAGTGAAGCGCTGTGAATACTTTCCGGATGCACTATACCTCTATTTACAAAGCTGGATTGCCAGGCATAGCATCGGCGGATACAGACAGGGGCGAAAAGGGCGAACGCCCCCCCTACACATACTACTCCGACATAAATGGCCGGGTCCGGTTACCGCGCCGATCACCTGCGGCAGCACTAACACAGCTCGCCGCCGCTGAGAGTCTGACTGAGTGAGAGACTACTAAGTGCAGGGAGCCGGAGCCCGGAGCAAGCAGTGTGTTAGTCACTGTCTTCTCCGCCGCTCCCGGCTCCCCTCCCCTGTCCTCAGTGATATGATGCCTCTGCACAATGACAAACACTGTCATGCGCAGTAAGCATATGTGGACGCCAAGAAAGCGTTTCATTCAGGGGCAGGCTGGCGCCATTTTTACAGCAGCGGAGGAGCAGGCACGGAGAGAGGAGCTAAAGCCTGTAATTGCCTCGTTGTGTGTGTAGGTGAGCTCTCTAGATCTGCTGTAAGTCTCATTGCTCCCTCTCTGGTGCAAATTTTGTGCTCCATAAAACATTGGTAATCCACAATCAGAGCACTGCTGTTTACTCGCATGTCTGAAATTGTACTGTGTGTGCAGCAATGTTCTGTGTGTGAGGCTGCAGTTACATGATCACTTTGGAGTCTTTCCACTTTGTGTGGTATTCAGCTAGGAGCGGGCTCACAGAACTGTAATTGCCTTACTGTGTGTCTTGGGAAGGGGAGCTGAGGGGGAGGGGGGGGGGTGCTTATCCCCACCAAAATCCTGCTCCGCCTCCTCCGCACCATACCAACCACAGCCTCCTTATCCACTACACAGCAGACCACAGCATCCTCAGCACCACCGCTGCTAAATAGGTAGTCTTACCCTGCTGCCTTTCTCTTTCCCTAATCCCTACTGTATGCCCTTGCTGTCCCTCTCTCTGTCATTCTCCCTATGTCCCTGCTGTCACTTTCCCTGTCACTCTGCCTGTCTCTATGTTCCTGCTGTCACTTTCCCTGTCCCTCTGTCACTCTCCCTATCCCTATGTCCCTGCTGTCACTTTCCCTGTCCCTATGTCCCTGCTGTCACTTTCCCTATCCCTCTGTCACTCTCCCTGTCCCTATGTCCGTGCTGTCACTTTCCCTGTCCCCCTGTCACTCTCCCTGTCCCTGCTGTCACTCTCCCTGTCCCCATGTCCCTGCCGTCACTTTCCCTATTCCTCTGACACTCTCCCTGTCCCTATATCCCTGCTGTCACTTTCCCTATCCATCTGTCACTCTCCCTGTCCCTATATCCCTGCTATCACTCTCCCTGAATGTTGTCTCATTCCATGTGGCATAATGTGAATTTCGGCTCATATTGTGTGCTGTAATGTGAATTTTGGCTCATTCTGTGTGGTATAATGTGAATTTTGGCTCATACCGTGTGCTATAATGTGAATTTTGGCTCATACTGTGTGCTATAATGTGAATTTTGGCTCATGCTGTGTGCTATAATGTGAATTTCGGCTCATTCCGTGTTCTATAATGTGAATTTCGGCTCCTTCAGTGTGCTATAATGTGAATTTCGTCTCATACCGTGTGGTATAATGTGTATTTCAGCTCATTCTATGTGCTATAATGTGAATTTTCGGCTCATACTGTGTGGTATACAGTAATGTGAATTTCGGCTCCTATCGTGTGCTATAATGTGTACCATTGTTGTTCTATTACTTATGCCATCACAGGATCTATTAAAAGAAAGAAATGAGTATTTATATAAAGCTTTTTTTCCTGCCAAAGTAAATTTATTTAACTTTTTTCTCTCTGGACTGGTAGCCCAAATCTGGGCTGCATGATTGTGCATGTGTGATCTACAAATGTGCAGATGCATGCAGGAATGGCGATTTGCCAGTCTGTATCACCAGTGCGCAGGGTTCACTCCACTAACTGGCAACAATAAGAAATTTTAGATGCGAACGGGAGGGGCATTTCTAAGTAGGAGGAGCTATGATTAGGGGTAGGAGTCATAATTCTTAATCCACCCCCCCTATGTCTAGAACCGCCACAGAGGCATAGGGATAGGCAACGTGCACAACTCCAACTGCTGCGGAAGTACTATACATCCCAGCAGTAGCGGCTCTTGCCACAGGCAAGCAGGCTTTTTGCCCGGGGCGCCGCTACCCTGAGGGCGCCGCCGCCGGGAGCCGCTACTCCTGACCCCCTCTCCCCGGCTGCAGCAGGCGCCGTGGGCTGTGTGGGCGCCCGTTGCAGCCGGCGTCGCTGACTGACACTAGAGGTCATAATTGACACCTAGTGTCAGTGCGGCGCTGCTATGGGAGAGACGTCATGACGTCTTTCCCATAGAGAGGAGCCAGCAGCGGCCAGAGACAGCAGAGGTCCGGAAGCAGGAGCGGGGCTGGTATTGTTTTTTTGTTTGTTTTTCTTGTTTTCAAGCGGCGCTACTATAGGGGGCACTACTACAGAGGGCACTGCTACGGGGGGAACAGCTACTATGGGCAAATCAACTCTGGGCACTACTAAATCATATCTCCCAACATGACCCTCTCCAGGAGGGACACAATGCTCTGCTCCCGGACTTTTCTCTTACTGTATGATTGTCTGCACCTGTTTTGAGCAGGTTAATGGATAAGAAAGGTGTTTCAGCACAGGTGATGGCAATCATACATTAAGAGGGAAGTCCAGGAGCAGAGTATTCTGTCCCTCCTGGAGATGGTCATGTTGGGAGGTATGCTAAACGGGGCACAGCTGCTGGGGGGCACAACTACTAGGGGATAACTGTGGCCATGACCCTTCCGAATGAAGGATCCACACACCCCTATTTTTGACCGCACGCCTTTCAGGGCGCACCAACTCTATTTTACCGGGGGGTGCCATAGGAAACTTTTGCCCTGGCTGCCACAAGGTCTAGAACCAGCCCTGCATCCCAGCAGTGCCAGCACGCCCTACCAGCAACACACGTTGCCTATGCCTGCTGCAGAGCACACAGAGCCTGACGGTGACTCTCCTGGCTGCTCCCTCTGTGACAGGGAACAGGGTGACAGTACTAGTGCAGCTAACGCACAAGATAAAAGACTACTGTGTCTCACTTCATCCTCCTCTCCACCTGCAGCTCGTCGACCAGCGCCTGGTTCTCAGAGGGTGCCCGGACCCGCTCCATCCTCCTCCCCCTAGTCCTTAACACAAGCCTGTATGACCGATGGATAGGCCGGCTGTTTACCGGTTTCTATGGCTACAAGCAGCGTAACGGTTGTAACGTGCTGACGTCACGCAGAGGAAAGTGGCAGACGCGCGCAGTGTGTGTGTGCCGGCGGGAGCTGTCATTATGCGTCGCTGTGGGCGCGCAACGGCGGCACGGAGAAGGTTATTGCTTGGTGACGTCACCGGTGTCTAGGCGGCTGATACGAAATGGTGGAGAACGAGTCTGTGCGGGTGTACTCCGGCGTGTTGGCTGACCTGGGTAACGCAGCTCCCATGCCTGGCTATTATGACCACCGTACCATCCCTTTATACCGGGACTCTCATGGATTACACAGGTTCTGTAGCTGATTATCCGGCTGCAGTAAGGGCCGATCCTTACAATGGGGTCGATTCTATTCGGCAACAGATGAATAGCGCCAGGAATTAGCTCCCGACGCTATTCAATTCAGCTGAAGTTAAGTCGGCGAATGGCCGATCTCGCCAACTTAACAGGTAGTTTTGTCGGGAGAACGAGCATTCTCCGACTTAACTACCCGCAGCGATGCTGATTCCCGACAGAATCAGCCTCGCGGCAGCTCTTTTGGCGGTTTTCTTCTCTAACCCCCGGGGGGTGAGAGAAGAATTCCCGACAATTGCGGGTAATTAGTAGCTGAATTGAATAGCGTCGGGAGCTAATTCCCGGCGCTATTCATCTGTTGCCGAATTTAATCGACCCCAATGATGGTTACGGCTGCAGATGGGAGAACGCTGGGCAGTGTGACTATTCACATGGCGCTGTACAGATACTGACATTAGCATACCTCCCAACATGACCCTCTCCAGGAGGGATAGAATGCTCTGCTCCTGGACTTCCCTCTTAATTTATGATTGCCATCACCTGTGCTGAAACACCTTTCTTATCCATTTACCTGTTCAAAACAGGTGCTGGCAATCACAAATCCAGAAGCAGAGCATTGTGTCCCTCCTGGAGAGGGTCATGTTGGGAGGTAAGCATTAGCATAAGGTGGTAAATAGTCATGGGCAAAGAGATACATTGAATTGAGTAGTTGAGACACATGACTCAGCTCAGTGGAGTGTCTCAAGGGGTGGTCTTCAGTATGCCGAATGTCGGGATCCCGGCGCACATTATAGCGGCGCCGGAATCCCGACACCCGGCATACCGACAGCTATTCTCCCTCGTGGGGGTTTACGACCTCCCTGCAGGGAGAATAAAATAGTGTGGCGCGCGTAGCGAGCCTGCAAGGGGCTCCTTAGCGCTCGCCACGCTGTCGGTATGCCGGCGCCGGTATGCTGGTCGCCGGGAGCGCGAGCGCCGGCATACCGTACTACACCCGTCTCAAGACAGTAGTAGCCCTGCATGGGGTGATACCGTGTTACTTGCTGAACAGGTCCCATAGTAGCCCTGCATGGGATGCTCCTGTGTATGTTGCTGAACGAGGTCCTGTAGTAGCCCTGCATGGGATGCTCCTGTGTACGTTGCTGAACGAGGTCCTGTAGTAGCCCTGCATGGGGTGATCCTGTGTACGTTGCTGAACGAGGTCCTGTAGTAGCCCTGCATGGGATGCTCCTGTGTACGTTGCTGAACGAGGTCCTGTAGTAGCCCTGCATGGGGTGCTCCTGTGTACGTTGCTGAACGAGGTTCTGTAGTAGCCCTGCATGGGATGCTCCTGTGTACGTTGCTGAACGAGGTCCTGTAGTAGCCCTGCATGGGGTGCTCCTGTGTACGTTGCTGAACGAGGTCCTGTAGTAGCCCTGCATGGGGTGATCCTGTGTACGTTGCTGAACGAGGTCCTGTAGTAGCCCTGCATGGGGTGATCCTGTGTACGTTGCTGAACGAGGTCCTGTAGTAGCCCTGCATGGGGTGATCCTGTGTACGTTGCTGAACGAGGTCCTGTAGTAGTCCTGCATGGGATGCTCCTGTGTACGTTGCTGAACGAGGTCCTGTAGTAGCCCTGCATGGGGTGCTCCTGTGTACGTTGCTGAACGAGGTCCTGTAGTAGCCCTGCATGGGGTGATCCTGTGTACGTTGCTGAACGAGGTCCTGTAGTAGCCCTGCATGGGGTGATCCTGTGTACGTTGCTGAACGAGGTCCTGTAGTAGCCCTGCATGGGTGATCCTGTGTACGTTGCTGAACGAGGTCCTGTAGTAGCCCTGCATGGGTGATCCTGTGTACGTTGCTGAACGAGGTCCTGTAGTAGCCCTGCATGGGTGATCCTGTGTACGTTGCTGAACGAGGTCCTGTAGTAGCCCTGCATGGGGTGCTACTGTGTACGTTGCTGAACGAGGTCCTGTAGTAGCCCTGCATGGGGTGCTCCTGTGTACGTTGCTGAACGAGGTCCTGTAGTAGCCCTGCATGGGGTGATCCTGTGTACGTTGCTGAACGAGGTCCTGTAGTAGCCCTGCATGGGGTGCTCCTGTGTACGTTGCTGAACGAGGTCCTGTAGTAGCCCTGCATGGATGCTCCTGTGTACATTGGTGTATATTTTACTGTGTTGTACGCCACTGTTTTTTACGTGCACCTCAAAACTGAGCAGTGCTTTAGTATTGTAACATCCTGCATCCGCGTGACATCCTGCATCTACAGGATCCTGTGCCTCTTCCTAGTAACATTTTTCTCTGACGTCCTAGTGGATGCTGGGACTCCGTAAGGACCATGGGGAATAGCGGCTCCGCAGGAGACAGGGCACAAAATAAAAGCTTAAGGATCAGGTGGTGTGCACTGGCTCCTCCCCCTATGACCCTCCTCCAAGCCTCAGATAGATTTTTGTGCCCGGCCGAGAAGGGTGCAATCTAGGTGGCTCTCCTGAGCTGCTTAGAATAAAAGTTTAGTTTAGGTTTTTTTATTTTCAGTGAGTCCTGCTGGCAACAGGCTCACTGCATCGTGGGACTAAGGGGAGAAGAAACGGACTCACCTGAGTGCAGAGTGGATCGGGTTTCTTAGGCTACTGGACATTAGCTCCAGAGGGACGATCACAGGTTCAGCCTGGATGGGTCACCGGAGCCGCGCCGCCGTCCCCCTTACAGAGCCAGAAGAGACGAAGAGGTCCGGTGAAATCGGCGGCAGAAGACATCCTGTCTTCAGACTAAGGTAGCGCACAGCACCGCAGCTGTGCGCCATTGCTCTCAGCACACTTCACACTCCGGTCACTGAGGGTGCAGGGCGCTGGGGGGGAGCGCCCTGAGACGCAATATAACAGTATATACCTTAGGTGGCAAAAAGAATACATCACATATAGCTCCTGGGCTATATGGATGTATTTTAACCCCTGCCATTTTTACACAAAAAAGCGGGAGATAAGGACGTCGTGAAGGGGCGGAGCCTATCTCCTCAGCACACAAGCGCCATTTTCCCTCACAGCTCCGCTGGAAGGACGGCTCCCTGAAGAGAAGGGGGGGCATTTTTGGCAGCAAATAACGATAATAACAGCAGCTATAAGGGAATAACACTTATATAAGGTTATCCCTGTATATATATATAGCGCTGGGTGTGTGCTGGCAGACTCTCCCTCTGTCTCTCCAAAGGGCTAAGTGGGGTCCTGTCCTCTATCAGAGCATTCCCGGTGTGTGCTGTGTGTCGGTACGCGTGTGTCGACATGTATGAGGAGGAAAATGATGTGGAGGCGGAGCAGTTGCCTGTGTTGGTGATGTCACCCCCTAGGGAGTCGACACCTGACTGGATGATTGTATTTAAACAATTAAGTGATAATGTCAGCAATTTGCAAAAAACTGTTGACGACATGAGACAGCCGGCAAATCAATTAGTGCCTGTCCAGGCGTCTCAGACACCGTCAGGGGCGCTAAAACGCCCGTTACCTCAGTGGGTCGACACAGTCCCTGACACAGATACTGAGTCTAGTGTCGACGGTGACGAGACAAACGTAATGTCCAGTAGGGCCACACGTTACATGATCACGGCAATGAAAGAGGCATTGAACCTTTCTGACACTACAAGTACCACAAAGAAGGGTATTATGTGGGGTGTGAAAAAACTACCAATAGTTTTTCCTGAGTCAGAGGAAATAAATGAGGTGTGTGATAAAGCGTGGGTTTCCCCCGATAAAAAACAGCTAATTTCTAAAAAATTATTAGCATTATATCCCTTCCCGCCAGAGGTTAGGGCGCGTTGGGAAACACCCCCTAGGGTAGATAAGGCGCTCACACGTTTATCTAAACAAGTAGCGTTACCGTCTCCTGATACGGCCACCCTCAAAGAACCAGCTGATAGAAGGCTGGAAAATATCCTAAAAAGTATATACACACATACTGGTGTTATACTGCGACCAGCAATCGCCTCAGCCTGGATGTGCAGTGCTGGAGTCGCATGGTCGGATTCCCTGACTGAGACTATTGATACCCTGGATAGGGACAATATTTTGTTAACTATAGAACATTTAAAGGATGCATTACTATATATGCGTGATGCACAGAGGGATATTTGCACCCTGGCATCAAGAGTAAGTGCTATGTCCATCTCTGCCAGAAGAGCGTTATGGACGCGACAGTGGTCAGGGGATGCGGATTCCAAACGGCACATGGAAGTATTGCCGTATAAAGGGGAGGAGTTATTTGGGGCTGGTCTATCGGACCTGGTGGCCACGGCAACGGCTGGAAAATCCACCTTTTTACCCCAGGTCACTTCACATCAGCAGAAAAAGACACCGTCTTTTCAAACTCAGTCCTTTCGTTCCCATAAGTACAAGTGAGCAAAAGGCCACTCCTTTCTGCCCAGGGGCAGAGGAAGAGGAAAAAAGACTGCACCATGCAGCCGCTTCCCAGGAGCAGAAGCCCTCCCCTGCTTCTGCCAAGTCTTCAGCATGACGCTGGGGCTTTACAAGCAGACTCCGATATGGTGGGGGCCCGTCTCAAGAATTTCAACGCGCAGTGGGCTCACTCGCAAGTGGATCCCTGGATTCTACAGGTAGTATCGCAGGGGTGCAAACTGGAATTCGAGGCGTTTCCCCCTCGTCGGTTCCTGAAGTCTGCTTTACCAAAGTCTCCCTCCGACAGGGAGGCAGTTTTGGAAGCCATTCACAAGCTGTATTCCCAGCAGGTGATAATCAAGGTACCCCTTCTGCAACAAGGAAAGGGGTATTATTCCACGCTGTTTGTGGTACCGAAGCCGGACGGCTCGGTGAGACCAATTTTAAATCTGAAATCCTTGAACACTTACATAAAAAGGTTCAAATTCAAGATGGAGTCACTCAGAGCAGTGATAGCGAACCTGGAAGAAGGGGACTATATGGTGTCTCTGGACATCAAAGATGCTTATCTCCACGTCCCAATATACCCTTCTCACCAAGGGTACCTCAGGTTTGTAGTACAAAACTGTCATTATCAGTTTCAGACGCTGCCGTTTGGATTGTCCACGGCACCTCGGGTCTTTACCAAGGTAATGGCCGAAATGATGATTCTTCTACGAAGAAAAGGCATTTTAATTATCCCTTACTTGGACGATCTCCTGATAAGGGCAAGATCCAGGGAACAGTTAGAAGTCGGAGTAGCACTATCTCAGGTAGTGTTACGTCAGCACGGGTGGATTCTAAATATTCCAAAATCGCAGCTGATTCCAACGACACGTCTACTGTTCCTAGGAATGATTCTGGGCACAGTCCAGAAGAAGGTGTTTCTCCCGGAGGAGAAGGCCAGGGAGTTATCCGAGCTAGTCAGGAACCTCCTAAAACCAGGCCAGGTCTCAGTGCATCAGTGCACGAGGGTCCTGGGAAAAATGGTGGCTTCTTACGAAGCGATTCCATTCGGAAGATTCCATGCAAGAACGTTTCAGTGGGATCTACTGGACAAATGGTCCGGATCGCATCTGCAGATGCATCAGCGGATAACCCTGTCGCCAAGGACAAGGGTGTCTCTCCTGTGGTGGCTGCAGAGTGCTCATCTACTAGAGGGCCGCAGATTTGGCATTCAGGATTGGATCCTGGTAACCACGGATGCCAGCCTGAGAGGCTGGGGAGCAGTCACACAGGGAAGGAATTTCCAGGGCTTGTGGTCAAGCATGGAAACATCTCTTCATATAAACATTCTGGAACTAAGGGCCATTTACAATGCCCTAAGTCAAGCAAAACCTCTGCTTCAGGGTCAGGCGGTGTTGATCCAATCGGACAACATCACGTCAGTCGCCCACGTAAACAGACAGGGCGGCACGAGAAGCAGGAGGGCAATGGCAGAAGCTGCAAGGATTCTTCGCTGGGCGGAAAATCATGTGATAGCACTGTCAGCAGTGTTCATTCCGGGAGTGGACAACTGGGAAGCAGACTTCCTCAGCAGACACGACCTTCACCCGGGAGAGTGGGGACTTCACCCAGAAGTCTTCCACCTGATTGTAAACCGTTGGGAAAAACCAAAGGTGGACATGATGGCGTCACGTCTAAACAAAAAACTGGACAGATATTGCGCCAGGTCAAGGGACCCTCAGGCAATAGCAGTGGACGCTCTGGTAACGCCGTGGGTGTACCAGTCAGTGTATGTGTTCCCTCCTCTGCCTCTCATACCAAAAGTACTGAGAATCATAAGAAGGAGAGGAGTAAGAACTATACTCGTGGTTCCGGATTGGCCAAGAAGGACTTGGTACCCGGAACTTCAAGAGATGCTCACGGACGAACCGTGGCCTCTACCTCTAAGAAAGGACCTGCTACTGCAGGGGCCTTGTCTGTTCCAAGACTTACCGCGGCTGCGTTTGACGGCATGGCGGTTGAACGCCGGATCCTGAGGGAAAAAGGCATTCCAGAAGAAGTCATCCCTACTCTGGTCAAAGCCAGGAAGGACGTAACCGCAAAACATCACCGCATTTGGCGTAAATATGTTGCGTGGTGTGAGGCCAAGAAGGCCCCTACAGAGGAATTTCAACTGGGTCGTTTCCTTAATTTCCTGCAAACAGGACTGTCTATAGGCCTAAAATTAGGGTCCATTAAGGTTCAAATTTCGGCCCTGTCGATTTTCTTCCAGAAAGAACTGGCTTCAGTACCTGAAGTTCAGACATTTGTAAAAGGGGTGCTGCACATACAGCCTCCTTTTGTGCCTCCAGTGGCACCTTGGGATCTCAATGTGGTGTTGAGTTTTCTAAAGTCACATTGGTTTGAACCACTTTCCACTGTGGACTTAAAATATCTCACATGGAAGGTGTCGATGCTGTTAGCCTTGGCTTCAGCCAGGCGTGTGTCAGAATTGGCGGCTTTATCATATAAAAGCCCTTACTTAATTTTTCATTCTGACAGGGCGGAATTGAGGACTCGTCCTCAATTTCTACCTAAGGTGGTTTCTGCATTTCACATGAACCAACCTATTGTGGTACCTGCGGCTACCAGGGACTTAGAGGACTCTAAGTTGCTTGACGTTGTCAGGGCCTTGAAAATATATGTTTCCAGGACGGCTGGAGTCAGAAAATCTGACTCGCTGTTTATCCTGTATGCACCCAACAAGCTGGGTGCTCCTGCTTCTAAGCAGACGATTGCTCGTTGGATTTGTAGTACAATTCAGCTTGCACATTCTGTGGCAGGATTGCCACAGCCAAAATCAGTAAAAGCCCATTCCACAAGGAAAGTGGGCTCATCTTGGGCGGCTGCCCGAGGGGTCTCGGCTTTACAACTTTGCCGAGCAGCTACTTGGTCAGGGGCAAACACGTTTGCTAAATTCTACAAATTTGATACCCTGGCTGAGGAGGACCTGGAGTTCTCTCATTCGGTGCTGCAGAGTCATCCGCACTCTCCCGCCCGTTTGGGAGCTTTGGTATAATCCCCATGGTCCTTACGGAGTCCCAGCATCCACTAGGACGTCAGAGAAAATAAGATTTCTCTATCGTCCTAGTGGATGCTGGGGTTCCTGAAAGGACCATGGGGAATAGCGGCTCCGCAGGAGACAGGGCACAAAAAGTAAAGCTTTTCCAGATCAGGTGGTGTGCACTGGCTCCTCCCCCTATGACCCTCCTCCAGACTCCAGTTAGATTTTTGTGCCCGGCCGAGAAGGGTGCAATCTAGGTGGCTCTCCTAAAGAGCTGCTTAGAGAAAGTTTAGCTTAGGTTTTTTATTTTACAGTGAGTCCTGCTGGCAACAGGATCACTGCAACGAGGGACTGAGGGGAGAAGAAGTGAACTCACCTGCGTGCAGGATGGATTGGCTTCTTGGCTACTGGACATCAGCTCCAGAGGGACGATCACAGGTACAGCCTGGATGGTCACCGGAGCCGCGCCGCCGGCCCCCTTGCAGATGCTGAAGTCAGAAGAGGTCCAGAATCGGCGGCTGAAGACTCCTGCAGTCTTCTAAAGGTAGCGCACAGCACTGCAGCTGTGCGCCATTTTCCTCTCAGCACACTTCACACGCAGTCACTGAGGGTGCAGGGCGCTGGGGGGGGGCGCCCTGGGAGGCAAATGTAACCTATATAAAGGCTAAAAATACCTCGCATATAGCCCCCAGAGGCTATATGGAGATATTTAACCCCTGCCTGGATTCACTAAATAGCGGGAGACGAGCCCGCCGGAAAAGGGGCGGGGCCTATCTCCTCAGCACACGGCGCCATTTCCTCTCACAGCTCCGCTGGTCAGGACGGCTCCCAGGTCTCTCCCCTGCACTGCACTACAGAAACAGGGTAAAACAGAGAGGGGGGGCAAATTTATGGCGATATTTTGATATATATAAAGCAGCTATAAGGGAGCACTTATTATAAGGCTATCCCTGTTATATATAGCGCTTTTGGTGTGTGCTGGCAAACTCTCCCTCTGTCTCCCCAAAGGGCTAGTGGGTCCTGTCTTCGTTAGGAGCATTCCCTGTGTGTCTGCTGTGTGTCGGTACGTGTGTGTCGACATGTATGAGGACGATATTGGTGTGGAGGCGGAGCAATTGCCAAATATGAGGATGTCACCCCCTAGGGAGTCGACACCAGAATGGATGCCTTTATTTATGGAACTACGGGATAGTGTCAACACGCTAAAGCAGTCGTTTGACGACATGAGACGGCCGGACAATCAATTAGTGCCTGTCCAGGCGACTCGAACACCGTCAGGGGCTGTGAAACGCCCTTTGCCTCAGTCGGTCGACACAGACCCAGACGCAGGCACTGACTCCAGTGGTGACGGTGACGAATCAACCGTATTTTCCAGTAGGGCCACACGTTATATGATTTTGGCAATGAAGGAGGCGTTACATTTAGCTGATACTACAGGTACCACTAAACAGGGTATTATGTGGGGTGTGAAAAAACTACCTATAGTTTTTCCTGAATCAGAAGAATTAAATGACGTGTGTAATGAAGCGTGGGTTGCCCCTGATAAAAAGCTGATAATTTCAAAGAAATTATTGGCATTATACCCTTTCCCGCCAGAGGTTAGGGAGCGCTGGGAAACACCTCCTAGGGTGGACAAGGCGCTAACACGCTTATCTAAACAAGTGGCGTTACCCTCTCCTGAGACGGCCGCACTTAAAGATCCATCAGATAGGAGGATGGAAAATATCCAAAAAAGTATATACACACATGCAGGTGTTATACTACGACCAGCTATAGCGACTGCCTGGATGTGCAGTGCTGGGGTAGTTTGGTCAGAGTCCCTGATTGAAAATATTGATACCCTGGACAGGGACAATATTTTACTGTCGTTAGAACAAATAAAGGATGCATTTCTTTATATGCGTGATGCACAGAGGGATATCTGCACACTGGCATCACGGGTAAGTGCTATGTCCATTTCGGCCAGAAGAGCTTTATGGACGCGACAGTGGACAGGCGATGCGGATTCAAAACGACATATGGAAGTTTTGCCGTATAAAGGGGAGGAGTTATTTGGAGTCGGTCTATCAGATTTGGTGGCCACGGCTACAGCCGGGAAATCCACCTTTCTACCTCAAGTCACTCCCCAACAGAAAAAGGCACCGACTTTTCAACCGCAGCCCTTTCGTTCCTTTAAAAATAAGAGAGCAAAGGGCTATTCATATCTGCCACGAGGCAGAGGTCGAGGGAAGAGACAGCAACAGGCAGCTCCTTCCCAGGAACAGAAGCCTTCCCCGGCTTCTACAAAAGCCTCAGCATGACGCTGGGGCTTCTCAAGCGGACTCGGGGACGGTGGGTGGTCGTCTCAAAAATTACAGCGCGCAGTGGGCTCACTCGCAGGTAGATCCCTGGATCCTGCAGATAATATCTCAGGGGTACAGGTTGGAATTAGAGACAGATCCACCTCGCCGTTTCCTGAAGTCTGCTTTACCAACGTCCCCCTCCGAAAGGGAGACGGTTTTGGAAGCCATTCACAAGCTGTACTCTCAGCAGGTGATAGTCAAGGTACCTCTTCTACAACAAGGGAAGGGGTATTATTCCACTCTTTTTGTGGTACCGAAGCCGGATGGCTCGGTAAGGCCTATTCTAAATCTGAAGTCCTTGAACCTGTACATAAAGAAGTTCAAGTTCAAGATGGAGTCACTCAGAGCAGTGATAGCGAACCTGGAAGAGGGGGACTTTATGGTATCCTTGGACATCAAGGATGCGTATCTCCACGTTCCAATTTACCCCTCACACCAGGGGTACCTCAGGTTCGTTGTACAAAACTGTCACTATCAGTTTCAGACGCTGCCGTTCGGATTGTCCACGGCACCTCGGGTCTTTACAAAGGTAATGGCCGAGATGATGATTCTTCTTCGAAGAAAAGGCATATTAATTATCCCATACTTGGACGATCTCCTAATAAGGGCAAGGTCCAGAGAACAGCTAGAGATGGGATTAGCACTGTCGCAAGAAGTGCTAAAACAGCACGGGTGGATTCTGAATATTCCAAAATCCCAGTTAATGCCGACAACTCGTCTGCTGTTCCTAGGGATGATTCTGGACACGGTTCAGAAAAAGGTTTTTCTCCCGGAGGAAAAAGCCAAGGAGTTATCCGAGCTTGTCAGGAACCTCCTAAAACCAGGAAAGGTGTCTGTACATCAATGCACAAGAGTCCTGGGAAAAATGGTGGCTTCTTACGAAGCAATTCCATTCGGCAGATTCCACGCAAGAATTTTCCAAAGGGATCTGTTGGACAAATGGTCAGGGTCGCATCTTCAGATGCACCTGCGGATAACCCTGTCTCCAAGGACAAGGGTGTCTCTTCTGTGGTGGTTGCAGAGTGCTCATCTATTGGAGGGCCGCAGATTCGGCATACAGGATTGGATCCTGGTGACCACGGACGCCAGCCTGAGAGGCTGGGGAGCAGTCACACAAGGAAGAAACTTCCAGGGAGTATGGACGAGCCTGGAAACGTCTCTTCACATAAACATTCTGGAACTAAGAGCAATATACAATGCTCTAAGCCAGGCAGAACCTCTGCTTCAGGGAAAACCGGTGTTGATCCAGTCGGACAACATCACGGCAGTCGCCCATGTGAACAGACAGGGCGGCACAAGAAGCAGGAGTGCAATGGCAGAAGCTGCAAGGATTCTTCGCTGGGCAGAGAATCATGTGATAGCACTGTCAGCAGTGTTCATCCCGGGAGTGGACAACTGGGAAGCAGACTTCCTCAGCAGACACGATCTTCACCCGGGAGAGTGGGGACTTCATCCAGAAGTCTTCCACTTGCTGGTAACCCGTTGGGAAAGACCAATGGTGGACATGATGGCGTCTCGCCTCAACAAAAAACTGGACAGGTATTGCGCCAGGTCAAGAGATCCGCAGGCAATAGCTGTGGACGCGCTGGTAACGCCTTGGGTGTACCAGTCGGTGTATGTGTTTCCTCCTCTGCCTCTCATACCAAAAGTATTGAGAATTATACGGCAAAGAGGCGTAAGGACGATACTAGTGGTTCCGGATTGGCCAAGAAGGACTTGGTACCCGGAACTTCAAGAGATGATCACGGAAGATCCGTGGCCTCTACCTCTAAGGAGGGACTTGCTTCAGCAGGGTCCCTGTCTGTTTCAAGACTTACCGCGGCTGCGTTTGACGGCATGGCGGTTGAACGCCGGATCCTAAAGGAAAAAGGCATGCCGGAAGAAGTCATTCCTACTTTGATTAAAGCAAGGAAGGAAGTAACCGTGCAACATTATCACCGAATTTGGCGAAAATATGTTGCGTGGTGCGAAGATCGGAGTGCTCCGACGGAGGAATTTCAACTGGGTCGATTCCTACATTTCCTGCAATCAGGATTGTCTATGGGTCTCAAATTGGGATCTATTAAGGTTCAAATTTCGGCCCTGTCGATTTTCTTTCAAAAAGAATTGGCTTCAGTCCCTGAAGTCCAGACCTTTGTTAAGGGAGTGCTACATATACAGCCTCCTGTGGTGCCTCCAGTGGCACCGTGGGATCTCAATGTGGTTTTGGACTTTCTAAAATCTCATTGATTTGAACCACTAAAGAAGGTGGATTTGAAATATCTCACATGGAAAGTGACCATGCTTCTAGCCCTGGCTTCGGCCAGGAGAGTGTCAGAACTGGCAGCTTTATCTTACAAAAGCCCATATCTGATTTTCCATTCGGACAGGGCAGAACTGCGGACTCGTCCGCATTTTCTCCTTAAGGTGGTGTCAGCATTTCATCTGAACCAGCCTATTGTAGTGCCTGCGGCTACAAGTGACTTGGAGGACTCCAAGTTACTGGACGTTGTCAGAGCATTAAAAATATATATTGCAAGGACAGCTGGAGTCAGAAAATCTGACTCGTTGTTTATATTGTATGCACCCAACAAGATGGGTGCTCCTGCGTCTAAGCAGACGATTGCTCGTTGGATCTGTAGCACAATCCAACTTGCACATTCTGTGGCAGGCCTGCCACAGCCTAAATCTGTAAAGGCCCACTCCACAAGGAAGGTGGGCTCATCTTGGGCGGCTGCCCGAGGGGTCTCGGCATTACAACTTTGCCGAGCAGCTACGTGGTCAGGGGAGAACACGTTTGTAAAATTTTACAAATTTGATACTCTGGCTAAGGAGGACCTGGAGTTCTCTCATTCGGTGCTGCAGAGTCATCCGCACTCTCCCGCCCGTTTGGGAGCTTTGGTATAATCCCCATGGTCCTTTCAGGAACCCCAGCATCCACTAGGACGATAGAGAAAATAAGATTTTACTTACCGATAAATCTATTTCTCGGAGTCCGTAGTGGATGCTGGGCGCCCATCCCAAGTGCGGATTATCTGCAATAATTGTACATAGTTATTGTTAACTAATTCGGGTTATTGTTGAAGGAAGCCATCTTTCAGAGGCTCCGCTGTTATCATACTGTTAACTGGGTTTAGATCACAAGTTGTACGGTGTGATTGGTGTGGCTGGTATGAGTCTTACCCGGGATTCAAAATCCTCCCTTATTGTGTACGCTCGTCCGGGCACAGTACCTAACTGGAGTCTGGAGGAGGGTCATAGGGGGAGGAGCCAGTGCACACCACCTGATCTGGAAAAGCTTTACTTTTTGTGCCCTGTCTCCTGCGGAGCCGCTATTCCCCATGGTCCTTTCAGGAACCCCAGCATCCACTACGGACTCCGAGAAATAGATTTATCGGTAAGTAAAATCTTATTTTTACTTACCGATAAATCTATTTCTCGTAGTCCGTAGTGGATGCTGGGCGCCCATCCCTAGTGCGGATTGTCTGCAATACTTGTATATAGTTATTGTTACAAAAATTCGGGTTATTATTGTTGTGAGCCATCTTTTCAGAGGCTCCTTTGCGTTTATCATACTGTTAACTGGGTTCAGATCACAAGTTGTACGGTGTGATTGGTGTGGCTGGTATGAGTCTTACCCGGGATTCAATATCCTTCCTTATTATGTACGCTCGTCCGGGCACAGTATCCTAACTGAGGCTTGGAGGAGGGTCATAGGGGGAGGAGCCAGTGCACACCACCTGATCCTTAAGCTTTTATTTTGTGCCCTGTCTCCTGCGGAGCCGCTATTCCCCATGGTCCTTACGGAGTCCCAGCATCCACTAAGAACTACGAGAAATAGATTTATCGGTAAGTAAAATCTTATTGTAATATATATTGTCAGGCTATCCATAGTTTTCTGTCACCTGGAGCTTTGTATTGTGTTCATTTGCTTTTAATGTGATTTTCCCTGCATTCATAGGTATTCTAACATATTTACATGCCATCACTTTTACATAAGAATCCAGTAAGTGTTGGGTGGATGGTCTTATCTTATATGCCACATAGGGCCTGATTCAGACGCAAATGTGCTAAAATCGCTATTTGTTGAGTGCGTTCATGTGCAAGATCCTAAACTGCGATCGCAGTCTAAGACCTGGAGGGGCGTGGGAACGGGGCATTGACGCTCCGCTTTAGGGGCATGGTCCAGGCAATGGAGGCTTTTCTGTAACGTTGAAGGGGCGGGCCACGGTGGCTGAGTGACGTCGCACGCAGCCGCTACAACCCAAAAGATGGCGGCCCTCCAACTGCCTACGTAGCTAGGCTGCGTAGGCAGGAGGCTACCTTAAGCAACGCGAGGGCATCACTTTACAGCGATGCGCTCGCATGTTAGTGGGGCGGGCAGGACCGGGCTTGCGGGGCGGCCTTTGCCCTGTGTCGGGCGGCCCCCTGCATGTTAAAGAAAATAGGTGTCGTTTTGAGATTTTTCACACAACTGAAGCTGAATTAGGCCCATAGTTACTAGTTAGCAGCTGTCTGACTCAGCCTGTTCCATTGATATGCCATGTCTACACTGTGTTTATATGCTGTACACAGTGATCCATACACTTTGCGGTGCCTCCAAATAAAAGGTAATTGTAGTAGCTGATGCTGTCATTCACTATTTACATTGTGCAGAAATGTGAATCCTGAGCCCAATTTTCACAGCACAGACTGCGTTCCATCTAGTTGTTATAGCTGGCAGCGAGACAGCTACAAAATGGTAACAAGTAGGGAGAAGGGGATCCCTCACCATATGAGTACAAAAGGGACGGTGCCCCTACATCACAGTGGGTTTTACTAGGGAGTGTGATCCCTCTTCTTTTTTTTTTTTTTTTATATTATACAGTCCTCATAAACCTATTTCTATGAAAATCAATTACTTCTGTCCTTGCAGAGAAACTAACCAGTGAAGCAGGGGTACTGGCTGAGCATAATAAGCGAATAAGAGAGAACAACATGGCACTGAAAACGTTAAACACAAGCTTTGATCAGGTAAGATTTCTTACATTGTTTAGAAACTAAAAACAAACTGCATTCGATTGTAACTTCTCCCCCAGGATTCTCTTACTAGTACCTTGTGTTTATTGTCTCCTTCATGTGTGTCTTCCACCATTCTATCAGTATTTCAGAGTATCGGCTGTAAAATAAGTGAATATAAAATGGTTATACCTGCACTGTGATGTGGGAAAGTGATGCCACAAGTACATTTCATGAGTAGGAACATCTCCCTTGTTTTGATCAGGAAATGTAAACAAAGAGCCTATCCTACTGTATGCTTGACTTTACCCTTCTTCCCAGCGTCACTTGTGAGCAAATTGAACAATCTAAAGGTTCGTATGCATGGTCCGATTCTGTCTTACGGCCGATATTGACTAGAAACTGCCCTGAGTCATAAACCTCCGATCTAGTCAGTGTTGACCCTGCCTGCACACACTATATTTCCTTACGATGTCGATCCCGCGGGACCGCGCATCGGCATCGCAAGTGCATACACATGGTGTGATTTGTGCTAACTTTTTTTTACAATTTTGACTATTAGCCAAAATCGTAAGCACAAGTTGCACCATGTGTACGCACCTCAAGGGCGGAATTCCATTTTTTTTAGCCGCGATAATTAATGGGTGCCCAGTGTTGCCGTTCAGTTGTTTTTGGGCGTCCTTTAATTATTGCGCTGATCAGGCCATGTTTAGTCATAGTAAGCAGCTAAACCTGGCTAAAGTATTAGGCTTGAAGCGAAAAGTCCTATTTGGGCGCCCAAATGGGTCACTTTTTTTTTACTCATTACAGCTTGCCATCTCAAAAGGCTGAAAGCCAAAATGCCAGCACCTGTTCGCACCCAAACAGAGCAACAATTGAATTGCTTGTCGGGCGCCCGGCACTGACAGTTGCCATGCACAACAATTGAATTCCGCCCTAAATGACTATATGAAAGGTTAACCATATTACTGACTGTCAACATGCTGAATGTTTGTATCGTCAATATGACATTTTAAACACATGTTCAATGTCATTCTTATGTCGTTGTGATTGTCAAACATACAGTATATACTGAACCTGAAAAATCTTGGGACCGCAGAGCAATATTTTGAAGGGTTCCACAAAGTTCTAGAGTCACTCAGCTTCCTGGGCAGGCCTGCCTTCACACTGCTGTGACCGCCTTCACACTGCTCTGCCCACCTTGCTTAGAACAGAGAATATAATAGTTCCCATCCTCTGGGACAAGAATTCATTTAGGAACTGTGAAATGCTGGTTTTGTGCCTCAGATTGGAGTAGAGCATTGTAGCAACATGGGTGGTAGTTAAGTAGCAACCATTACTTGAGTGTTAAGGTGCATACACACTGGGCGATATTTTAAAAGATATCGCTCATTTTCACCCTTCTGATATCGTTTGTAATATTGTCCAGTGTGTATGCACTATGGGGGTCATTCCGACCTGATCGCACTCTAGGTTTTATCGCTGCGATCAGATCAGAACTGCGCATGCGCCGCAATGCGCAGGAGCATTGTACGGCTACAAAGCGGATTGTCGTTGGGCGATGGATTGTACGAAGAATCCATTCGCACAGCCGATCGCAAGGTGATTGACAGGAAGAAGGCGTTTGTGGGTGTCAACTGACCGTTTTCTGGGAGTGTTTGGAAAAAACGCAGGCGTGTCCAAGCATTTGCAGGGCGGGTGTCTGACGTCAATTCCGGCCCCGGACAGGCTGAAGTGATTGCAGCGGCTGAGTAAGTTCAGAGCTACTCAGAAACTGCACAAAATGTTTTTGCAGAGCTCGGCTGCACGTGCGATCGCACACTTGCAAAGCAAAAATGCACTCCCCTGTGGGCGGAAACTATGCGTTCGCAGCACTGCTTAAAACAGCGAGCAACTTGGAATGACCCCCTATATCGTTAACAATGCGCGCTTCTGTGGGTAATTAACGATATAGCCTTCGTCTGTGCATGCAGCTCAATTTGGACTAGATCGTCCAAAACTGCATGTTTGGGACAGCCGCAGCAGGAAGTCGCTGAACAATATCGTTCCGGTATCTGGATAATAGGTTGACCCAAAATGGTCGATATGTAAAAGGTAGACAATACAAAATGTCGACATGACAATGGTCGACACATTATTATTTTTCTTCAACTTTTTCATACTTTACCATCCACATGGACTACGACTGGTAATATTAACCTGAGCCGAGCGCAGCAAGGCACCTCGCCCAAAGCGTGGCGAGCGTAGTGGTTCACTAATGGGGGTTTCTAGTAGGACAAAAGTAAAAAAAAAACAAAAAAAACTTGTCAACCTCTTTTGTTACAATCATTTCCTTTTCAACCTTTTGTCCCTGTTGACCCTTTTTAGTGTCTACATTTTACCTGTTGACCTTTTCCATGTCGACCATTTGGGGTTGACCTATTCACTGTGGACCTTTTTCACATACTGTAGATCTATTGAAACAAACTCGTATGTTACTCAGCAACTCAAATCCTAGGTCTAATCCTTTGCAGGAAGGGAAAAAGGCTGACCTTTGTTTCATCCATTGCTGTTTTTAATAGATGATAATTTAATTGCATTCATCTTCTATAGAATTGTATGTTTTTCTCTACAGGTCCAGTCCAGACTTGTGCGTGTTGCCGCTATAAAGCCAGGCCTCTGCAAAACCCTTCTGTAAAACATGTTCCACCATAATGATCATATAGCAGGAGATGAAGCCCACTATATCAAGTTTGCTCTCCACTTATCGTTTCCGTATATTTAATATGTTAAGCCTTCTGTGCACATATGCAGTGTGTCAGTGTAGTTTAGTGTTCTAGAGTTTTATTGATAAAAAGGCCCAAATGTATTAAGACTTAACAAGAGATAAAGTGGAGACGGATAAAGAGTGCTAAAGTACCAGCTAATCAGCTTCCTAACTGCCATGTCACAGGCTGTGTTTGAAAAATGACAGTTAGGAGCTGATTGGCTGGTCATTTATCACTCTTTATCCATCTCCACTATATAACTTGTTAAGGTTTAATACATTTGGTCCAATGTATGTTTGGAGATGATCACTGATGTCGGGGCATAAAATAACATGCAATGTATGTTCATTGTGCTTTGTTTGGATACATAGTAGATGGTTCCAAAACAATCTATTTTATTAATTGAATAGCAATATAAATTAAAAGCAGTATTTGACTGATTAGATATTTTTTGACTTGCCCTTTTTGTAGACTTTATCTATTTAATATTGCATTGACTTTAATGGGAAGCTATGCTGAAACATTGTTCCATTTGTTTATAAACCAGTACCTGCTTTTCATAGTTCTTATTGGTAAATAAACCATGATACATCCAGGTAGGTGTTACACTGTGTCCTGCCATTATTTCTTACTATGATATGTGTACTCTTCTAGGGTCAACACACTTCCGGTGTTAATGCTACACAAAGGAGTACACGTAAATGATCAAAAAAACAAGTTAACAGGGCGGAAGCAAATCTGTGTATTAAAATGTTAACATCACAGGGGTATTACAGAGTCACCAACTCCTGCTTCTGCTTGTCTGTGTAACGTATTCAACAGCTGCTGTGGAAGTACACATCCCAGCATGCCTTGCCACAGTTATGCTGCAGGGTATGCTGGGATATATAGTTCCACAACAGTTGGAGGGTCGCATGTTGAATTCCCCTGGTGTAATGTTTGGAATGGGGCAGAATATGCTAATATGACCATCTAACATTTTAACATTACAAATGAAACAGAGTAGTGCAGCTGAGTTCATATTAAACTGGTGCAAGTAGACATTGGTGTAAAATAAATTTCTCTGACGTCCTAGTGGATGCTGGGACTCCGTCAGGACCATGGGGATTAGCGGCTCCGCAGGAGACAGGGCACAAAAATAAAAGCTTTAGGACTAGGTGGTGTGCACTGGCTCCTCCCCCTATGACCCTCCTCCAAGCCTCAGTTAGGTTTTTGTGCCCGTCCGAGCAGGGTGCAATCTAGGTGGCTCTCTTAAAGAGCTGCTTAGAAAAAGTTATTAGGTTTTTTATTTTCAGTGATTCCTGCTGGCAACAGGCTCACTGCAACGAGGGACTTAGGGGAGAAGAAGTGAACTCACCTGCGTGCAGGATGGATTGGCTTCTTAGGCTACTGGACACCATTCGCTCCAGAGGGATCGAACACAGGCCCAGCCATGGAGTCCGGTCCCGGAGCCGCGCCGCCGACCCCCTTGCAGATGCCGAAAAGTGAAGAGGTCCAGAAACCGGCGGCAGAAGACTTTTCAGTCTTCATGAGGTAGCGCACAGCACTGCAGCTGTGCGCCATTGTTGTCAGCACACTTCACACCAGCGGTCACTGAGGGTGCAGGGCGCCCTGGGCAGCAATGATAATACCTTGTTCTGGCTAAAAATACATCACATATAGCCCCTGGGGCTATATGGATGTATTTAACCCCTGCCAGGTCTCACAAACACCAGGAGACGAGCCCGCCGAAATAGGGGGCGGGGCCTATCTCCTCAGCACACAGCGCCATTTTCCTGCACAGCTCCGCTGCGAGGAAGGCTCCCAGGACTCTCCCCTGCACTGCACTACAGAAACAGGGTAAAAAAAACAGAGAGGGGGGGCACTTTTTTGGCGATATTGATATATTAAGCTGCTATAAAGGAAACAACACTTCTGTAGGGTTGTTCCTATATATTTATAGCGCTTGGGTGTGTGCTGGCAAACTCTCCCTCTGTCTCCCCAAAGGGCTAGTGGGGTCCTGTCTTCGATAAGAGCATTCCCTGTGTGTCTGCTGTGTGTCGGTACGTGTGTGTCGACATGTATGAGGACGATGTTGGTGTGGAGGCGGAGCAATTGCCGGTAATGGTGATGTCACCCCCTAGGGAGTCGACACCGGAATGGATGGCTTTGTTTATGGAATTACGTGATAATGTCAGCACGTTACAAAAATCAGTTGACGACATGAGACGGCCGGCAAACCAGTTAGTACCTGTCCAGGCGTCTCAGACACCGTCAGGGGCTGTAAAACGCCCTTTACCTCAGTCGGTCGACACAGACCCAGACACGGACACCGAATCTAGTGTCGACGGTGAAGAAACAAACGTATTTTCCAGTAGGGCCACACGTTATATGATCACGGCAATGAAGGAGGCTTTGCATATCTCTGATACTGCAAGTACCACAAAAAGGGGTATTATGTGGGGTCTGAAAAAACTACCTGTAGTTTTTCCTGAATCGGAGGAATTGAATGAAGTGTGTGATGAAGCGTGGGTTTACCCCGATAGAAAACTGCTAATTTCAAAGAAGTTATTGGCATTATATCCTTTCCCGCCAGAGGTTAGGGCGCGCTGGGAAACACCCCCTAGGGTGGATAAGGCACTCACACGCTTATCAAAACAAGTGGCGTTACCGTCTCCTGAAACGGCCGCCCTCAAGGATCCAGCTGATAGGAGGCTGGAAACTACCCTGAAAAGTATATACACTCATACTGGTGTTATACTGCGACCAGCCATCGCCTCTGCATGGATGTGCAGTGCTGGGGTGGTTTGGTCGGATTCCCTGACTGAAAATATTGATACCCTGGATAGGGACAGTATTTTATTGACTATAGAGCAATTAAAGGATGCTTTTCTTTATATGCGAGATGCTCAGAGGGATATTTGCACTCTGGCATCGAGAGTAAGTGCGATGTCCATATCTGCCAGAAGAAGTTTATGGACGCGACAGTGGTCAGGTGATGCGGATTCCAAACGGCATATGGAAATATTGCCGTATAAAGGGGAGGAATTATTTGGGGTCGGTCTATCAGATTTGGTGGCCACGGCAACAGCCGGGAAATCCACCTTTTTACCTCAGGTCCCCTCCCAACAGAAAAAGACACCGTCTTTTCAGCCGCAGTCCTTTCGTTCCTATAAGAACAAGCGGGCAAAAGGACAGTCATATCTGCCCCGAGGCAAAGGAAAGGGTAAGAGAGTGCACCAAGCAGCTCCCTCCCAGGAGCAGAAGCCCTCCCCGGCTTCTGCAAAGCCCTCAGCATGACGTTGGGGCTTTACAAGCGGACTCAGGGGCGGTGGGGGGTCGACTCAAGAATTTCAGCGCACAGTGGGCTCACTCACAGGTGGACCCCTGGATCCTGCAGGTAGTATCTCAGGGTTACAGGTTGGAATTCGAGAAGTCTCCCCCTCGCCGGTTCCTAAAGTCTGCTCTGCCAACGTCTCCCTCAGACAGGGCGACGGTATTGGAAGCCATTCACAAGCTGTATTCTCAGCAGGTGATAGTCAAGGTACCCCTCCTACAACAGGGAAAGGGGTATTATTCCACACTATTTGTGGTACCGAAGCCGGACGGCTCGGTAAGACCTATTCTAAATCTGAAATCTTTGAACCTGTACATACAAAAATTCAAGTTCAAGATGGAGTCACTCAGAGCAGTGATAGCGAATCTGGAAGAAGGGGACTTTATGGTGTCCCTGGACATCAAGGATGCTTACCTGCATGTCCCATTTTGCCCTTCACATCAAGGGTACCTCAGGTTCGTGGTGCAAAACTGTCATTATCAGTTTCAGACGCTGCCGTTTGGATTGTCCACGGCACCTCGGGTCTTTACCAAGGTAATGGCCGAAATTATGTTTCTTCTGCGAAGAAAAGGCGTATTAATTATCCCTTACTTGGACGATCTCCTGATAAGGGCAAGGTCCAGAGAACAGCTGGGGGACGTAGTAGCACTAACCCAAGTAGTGCTGCAACAACATGGGTGGATTCTGAATTTTCCAAAATCTCAATTGACCCCGACGACACGTCTGCTGTTCCTGGGAATGATCCTGGACACGGTTCAGAAAAAGGTGTTTCTTCCGGAGGAGAAAGCCAGGGAGTTATCTGAACTTGTCAGGAACCTCCTAAAACCAGGAAAAGTGTCTGTGCATCAATGCACAAGAGTCCTGGGAAAAATGGTGGCTTCTTACGAAGCGATTCCATTCGGCAGATTCCACGCACGAACTTTTCAGTGGGATCTGCTGGACAAATGGTCCGGATCGCATCTGCAGATGCATCAGCGGATAACTTTGTCTCCACGGACAAGGGTGTCTCTTCTGTGGTGGTTGCAGAGTGCTCATCTGTTAGAGGGCCGCAGATTCGGCATACAGGACTGGGTCCTGGTGACCACGGATGCCAGTCTGAGAGGCTGGGGAGCGGTCACACAGGGAAGAAACTTCCAGGGGGAGTGTGGTCAAGCCTGGAGATGTCTCCACATAAATATACTGGAGCTAAGAGCGATTTACAATGCTCTAAGCCTGACAAAACCCCTGCTTCAGGGTCAGCCGGTGTTGATCCAGTCGGACAACATCACGGCAGTCGCCCACGTAAACAGACAGGGCGGCACAAGAAGCAGGAGGGCAATGGCAGAAGCTGCAAGGATTCTTCGCTGGGCGGAAGATCATGTGATAGCACTGTCAGCAGTGTTCATTCCGGGAGTGGACAACTGGGAAGCGGACTTCCTCAGCAGACACGATCTACACCCGGGAGAGTGGGGACTTCATCCAGAAGTCTTCCACATGATTGTGAACCGTTGGGAAAAACCAAAGGTGGATATGATGGCGTCCCGCCTCAACAAAAAACTGGACAGGTATTGCGCCAGGTCAAGAGACCCTCAGGCAATAGCTGTAGACGCTCTGGTAACACCGTGGGTGTTCCAGTCAGTGTATGTGTTTCCTCCTCTGCCTCTCATACCAAAAGTACTGAGAATTATACGGCAAAGGGGAGTAAGAACGATACTCGTGGCTCCGGATTGGCCAAGAAGAACTTGGTACCCGGAACTTCAGGAGATGCTCACGGAAGATCCGTGGCCTCTACCTCTAAGACGGGACCTGCTTCAGCAGGGACCGTGTCTATTCCAAGACTTACCGCGGCTGCGTTTGACGGCATGGCGGTTGAACGCCGAATTCTAAGGGAAAAAGGCATTCCGGAAGAGGTCATCCCTACCCTGGTAAAAGCCAGGAAGGAGGTGACTGCACAACATTATCACCGCATTTGGAGAAAATATGTTGCGTGGTGTGAGGCCAGGAAGGCCCCGACGGAGGAATTTCAACTGGGTCGATTCCTACATTTCCTGCAAACATGATTGTCTATGGGCCTCAAATTAGGGTCCATTAAGGTTCAAATTTCGGCCCTGTCGATTTTCTTCCAGAAAGAATTGGCTTCAGTTCCTGAAGTCCAGACTTTTGTAAAAGGAGTACTACATATACAGCCCCCAGTTGTGCCCCCAGTGGCTCCGTGGGATCTTAATGTAGTTTTGGATTTTCTCAAATCCCATTGGTTTGAGCCACTCAAATCGGTGGATTTGAAATATCTTACATGGAAAGTAACCATGCTACTGGCCCTGGCTTCAGCCAGGAGAGTGTCCGAATTGGCGGCTTTATCGTATAAAAGCCCATATCTGATTTTCCATTCGGACAGGGCAGAACTGCGGACGCGTCCTCAGTTTCTGCCTAAGGTGGTTTCAGCGTTTCACCTGAACCAGCCTATTGTGGTGCCTGCGGCTACTAGCGATTTGGAGGATTCCAAGTTGCTGGACGTTGTCAGGGCATTGAAAATATATATTTCAAGGACGGCTGGAGTCAGAAAATCTGACTCGCTGTTTATACTGTATGCACCAAACAAGCTGGGTGCTCCTGCTTCTAAGCAGACGATTGCTCGTTGGATTTGTAGCACAATTCAACTTGCACATTCTGTGGCAGGCCTGCCACAGCCTAAATCTATCAAGGCCCATTCCACAAGGAAGGTGGGCTCATCTTGGGCGGCTGCCCGAGGGGTCTCGGCATTACAACTCTGCCGAGCAGCTACGTGGTCGGGGGAGAACACGTTTGTAAAATTCTACAAATTGATACCCTGGCTAAAGAGGACCTGGAGTTCTCTCATTCGGTGCTGCAGAGTCATCCGCACTCTCCCGCCCGTTTGGGAGCTTTGGTATAATCCCCATGGTCCTGACGGAGTCCCAGCATCCACTAGGACGTCAGAGAAAATAAGATTTTACTTACCGATAAATCTATTTCTCGTAGTCCGTAGTGGATGCTGGGCGCCCATCCCAAGTGCGGATTGTCTGCAATACTTGTACATAGTTATTGTTACAAAAAAATCGGGTTGTTATTGTTGTGAGCCGTCTGTTCAGAGGCTCCTACGTTTGTCATACTGTTAACTGGGTTCAGATCACAAGTTGTACGGTGTGATTGGTGTGGCTGGTATGAGTCTTACCCGGGATTCAAAATCCTTCCTTATTGTGTACGCTCGTCCGGGCACAGTATCCTAACTGAGGCTTGGAGGAGGGTCATAGGGGGAGGAGCCAGTGCACACCACCTAGTCCTAATGCTTTTATTTTTGTGCCCTGTCTCCTGCGGAGCCGCTAATCCCCATGGTCCTGACGGAGTCCCAGCATCCACTACGGACTACGAGAAATAGATTTATCGGTAAGTAAAATCTTATTTTCTCTAACGTCCTAAGTGGATGCTGGGGACTCCGTCAGGACCATGGGGTTTAGCGGCTCCGCAGGAGACAGGGCACAATAATAAAAGCTTTAGGATCAGGTGGTGTGCACTGGCTCCTCCCCCTATGACCCTCCTCCAAGCCTCAGTTAGATTCTTGTGCCCGGCCGAGAAGGGTGCAATCTAGGTGGCTCTCCTGAGCTGCTTAGAATAAAAGTTTAAGTTAGGTTTTTTATTTTCAGTGAGTCCTGCTGGCAACAGGCTCACTGCTACGAGGGACTTAGGGGAGAGAAGTAAACTCACCTGCGTGCAGGATGGATTTGCTTCTTAGGCTACTGGACACCATTAGCTCCAGAGGGAGTCGGAACACAGGTCTCACCCTGGGGTTCGTCCCGGAGCCGTGCCGCCGACCCCCCTTGCAGATGCCGAAGTTGAAGAGGTCCAGAGGTCCAGAAACAGGCGGCAGAAGACTTTCAGTCTTCATAAGGTAGCGCACAGCACTGCAGCTGTGCGCCATTGTTGTCAGCACACTTCATACCGGCGGTCACTGAGGGTGCAGGGCGCTGGGGGGGGCGCCCTGTGCAGCAATGTATTATACCTTTTTATGGCTAAAATACATCACATATAGCCCTTGAGGCTATATGGATGTATTTAACCCCTGCCAGATCTCACAAACTCCGGGAGAAGAGCCCGCCGTTTTAGGGGGCGGGGCCTATTCTCCTCAGCACACGGCGCCATTTTCCTGCTCAGCTCTGCTGTGAGGAAGGCTCCCAGGCTCTCCCCTGCACTGCACTACAGAAACAGGGTTAAAACAGAGAGGGGGGGCACTTATTTGGCGATATGATTACATATGTGAAAATGCTATAAGGGAAAACACTTGTATAAGGGGTTGTCCCTGTATAATTATAGCGTTTTTGGTGTGTGCTGGCAAACTCTCCCTCTGTCTCCCCAAAGGGCTAGTGGGGTCCTGTCCTCTATCAGAGCATTCCCTGTGTGTGTGCTGTGTCGGTACGTGTGTGTCGACATGTAGGACGACGATGTTGGTGAGGAGGCGGAGCAAATTGCCTGTATTGGTGATGTCACACTCTAGGGAGTCGACACCGGAATGGATGGCTTATTTAGGAATTACGTGATAATGTCAACACGATGCAAGGTCGGTTGACGACATGAGACGGCCGGCAAATAAATTAGTACCTGTCCAGGCGTCTCAGACACCGTCAGGGGCTTGTAAAAACGCCCATTTACCTCAGTGGTCGACACAGACACGGACACTGACTTCAGTGTCGACGGTGAAGAAACAAACGTATTTTCCTTTAGGGCCACACGTTACATGTTAAGGGCAATGAAGGAGGTGTTACATATTTCTGATACTACAAGTACCACAAATAAGGGTATTATGTAGGGTGGGAATAATCTACTTGTAGTTTTTCCTGAATCAGATAAATTAAAGTGTGTGATGATACGTGGGTTTCCTCCGATAGAAAATTATTGGAGGTATACCCTTTCCCGCCAGAAGTGAGGGCGAGTTGGGAAACACACCTTAGGGTGGATAAGGCGCTCACACGCTTATAAAAACAAGTGGCGTTACCGTCTCCAGATACGGCCGCCCTCAAGGAGCCAGCTGATAATAAGAATTTACTTACCGATAATTCTATTTCTCGGAGTCCGTAGTGGATGCTGGGGTTCCTGAAAGGACCATGGGGAATAGCGGCTCCGCAGGAGACAGGGCACAAAAAAGTAAAGCTTTTACCAGATCAGGTGGTGTGCACTGGCTCCTCCCCCTATGACCCTCCTCCAGACTCCAGTTAGGTACTGTGCCCGGACGAGCGTACACAATAAGGGAGGCAATTTGAATCCCGGGTAAGACTCATACCAGCCACACCAATCACACCGTACAACTTGTGATCTAAACCCAGTTAACAGTATGATAACAGAAAGAGCCTCTTAAAGATGGCTCCTTAACAATATAACCCGAATTTGTTAACAATAACTATGTACAGTATTGCAGATAATCCGCACTTGGGATGGGCGCCCAGCATCCACTACGGACTCCGAGAAATAGAATTATCGGTAAGTAAATTCTTATTTTCTCTATCGTCCTAAGTGGATGCTGGGGTTCCTGAAAGGACCATGGGGATTATACCAAAGCTCCCAAACGGGCGGGAGAGTGCGGATGACTCTGCAGCACCGAATGAGAGAATTCCAAGTCCTCTTTTGCCAGGGTATCAAATTTGTAGAATTTTACAAACGTGTTTTCCCCCGACCACGTAGCTGCTCGGCAGAATTGTAATGCCGAGACCCCTCGGGCAGCCGCCCAAGATGAGCCCACCTTCCTTGTGGAATGGGCCTTAACAGATTTAGGCTGTGGCAGGCCTGCCACAGAATGAGCAAGTTGAATTGTGTTACAAATCCAACGAGCAATCGTCTGCTTAGAAGCAGGGGCACCCAACTTGTTGGGTGCATATAGTATCAACAGCGAGTCAGATTTTCTGACTTCAGCCGTCCTTGAAATGTATATTTTTAAGGCTCTGACAACGTCCAACAACTTGGAGTCCTCCAAGTCGCCAGTGGCCGCAGGCACCACAATAGGTTGGTTCAGGTGAAACGCTGATACCACCTTAGGGAGAAAATGCGGACGAGTCCTCAGTTCTGCCCTATCCGAATGGAAGATTAGATAAGGGCTTTTATAAGATAAAGCCGCCAATTCAGATACTCTCCTGGCGGAAGCCAGGGCCAGTAACATAGTCACTTTCCATGTGAGATATTTAAAATCCACCTTTTTCAATGGTTCAAACCAATGGGATTTGAGGAAATCTAAAACTACATTTAGATCCCACGGTGCCACCGGAGGCACCACAGGAGGCTGTATATGCAGTACTCCTTTAACAAAAGTCTGTACCTCAGGAACTGAGGCCAATTCTTTTTGGAAGAATATTGACAGGGCCGAAATTTGAACCTTAATAGATCTCAATTTGAGACCCCTAGACAATCCTGATTGTAGGAAATGTAGGAAACGACCCAGTTGAAATTCCTCCGTCGGAACACTCCGATCCTCGCACCACGCGACATATTTTCGCCAAATGCGGTGATAATGTTTCGCGGTGACTTCCTTCCTTGCCTTAATCAAGGTAGGAATGACTTCTTCTGGAATGCCTTTCCCTTTTAGGATCTGGCGTTCAACCGCCATGCCGTCAACGCAGCCGCGGTAAGTCTTGAAAGAGACAGGGACCCTGTTGTAGCAGGTCCCTTCTCAGAAGTAGAGGGCACGGGTCGTCCGTGACCAACTCTTGAAGTTCCGGGTACCAAGTCCTTCTTGGCCAATCCGGAGCCACTAGTATTTCTTACTCCTCCTCACCGTATAATCTTCAATACCTTTGGTATGAGAGGCAGAGGAGGAAACACATATACTGATTTGTACACCCAAGGTGTTACCAGTGCGTCCACAGCTATTGCCTGTGGATCTCTTGACCTGGCGCAATACTTGTCCAGTTTCTTGTTGAGGCGAGACGCCATCATGTCTACCATTGGTCTTTCCCAACAGTTTATTAGCATGTGGAAGACTTCTGGATGAAGACCCCCCTCTCCCGGGTGTATATCGTGTCTGCTGAGGAAGTCTGCTTCCCAGTTGTCCACGCCCGGGAAGAACACTGCTGACAGTGCTATTACGTGATTCTCCGCCCAGCGAAGAATCTTGGCAGCTTCTGCCATTGCACTCCTGCTTCTTGTGCCGCCCTGTCTGTTTACATGGGCGACCGCCGTGATGTTGTCCGACTGAATCAACACCGGTTTTCCTTGCAGGAGTGGTTCCGCCTGGCTTAGAGCATTTTAGATTGCTCTTAGTACCAGAATGTTTATGTGAATAGACTTTTCCAGGTTCGTCCATACCCCCTGGAAGTTTCTTCCTTGTGTGACTGCTCCCCAACCTCTCAGGCTGGCGTCCGTGGTCACCAGGATCAAATCCTGTATGCCGAATCTGCGGCCCTCCAATAGATGAGCCTTTTGCAACCACCACAGAAGATATACCCTTGTCCTTGGCGACAGGGTTATTCGCAGGTGCATCTGAGGATGCGACCCTGACCATTTGTCCAACAGATCCCTTTGGAAAATTCTTGCATGGAATCTGCCGAATGGAATTGCTTCGTAAAAAGCCACCATTTTTCCCAGGACTCTTGTGCATTGATGTACAGACACCTTTCCTGGTTTTAGGAGGTTCCTGACAGGTCGGATAACTCCTTGGCTTTTTCCTCGGGAAGAAAAACCTTTTTCTGAACCGTGTCCAGAATCATCCCTAGGAACAGCAGACGTATCGTCGGAAAACAGCTGCGATTCTTGGAATATTTAGAATCCAGTCGTGCCGTCGAAGAACTACTTTAGATAGTGCTCTTCCGACCTCCAACTGTTCTCTGGAACTTGCCCTTTTTAGGTCGTGCAAGTAAGGGATAATTTAGATGCCTTTTCTTTGAAGAAACATCTTTTCGGCCATTACCTTGGTAAAAAGGCCCGGGGTGCCGTGGATAATTCAAACGGCATCGTCTGAAACTGATATTGACAGTTCTGTACCACGAACCAGAGGTACCCTTGATGAGAAGGACAAATTTTGGACATGGAGGTAATCCTTGATGTCCAGGGACACCATATAGTCCCCTTTTTTCCGGTTCGCTATCACTGCTCTGAGTGACTTTATCTCGATTTGAACCTTTTATGTAAGTGTTCAAAACATTTTAGATTTAGACTATGTGTCACCAAGCCGTCTGGCTTCAGTACCACAATATAGTGTGGAAAAATAATACCCTTTTCCTTGTCGTAGGAGGGGTACTTTGATTATCACCTGCTGGATATACAGCTTGTGAATTGTTTCCAATGCTGCCTCCCTGTCGGAGGGAGCCGTTGGTAAAGCAGACTTCAGGAAGCTGCGAGGAGAAGATGTCTCGACTCTCCAATCTTTACCCCTGGGATAATACTCGTACGATCTAGGGGTCAACTTGCGAGTGATCCCACTGCGCCCTGAGACTCTTGAGACTACCCCCCCACCTTGAGTCCGCTTGCACGGCCCCAGCGTCATGCTGAGGACTTGGCAGACGCGGTGGAGGGCTTCTTTTCCTGGGAAAGGGCTGCCTGCTGCAGTCTACTTCCCTTACCTCTATGTCTGGGCAGATATGACTGGCCTTTTGCCTGCATGCCCTCATGGGAAAGGAAAGATTGAGGCTGAAAAGACGGTGTCTTTTTTAGCTGAGATGTAACTTGGGGTAAAAAAGGTTGGATTTCCCAGCTGTTGCTGTGGTCCCCAGGTCCGATGGACCGACCCCCAAATAACTCCTTCCCTTTATACAGCAATACTTCCATCTGCCGTATGGGATCTGTATCACCTGACCACTGTCGTGTCCCTGACATCTTCTGGGAGATATGGACAACGCACTTATCTTGATGCCAGAGAGCAAATATCCCTCTGTGCATCTCACATACATATATATAGAATGCATCCTATTAAATGCTCTACATGAATAAAATATTTTCAGTCAGGGAATCCGACCAAGCCAACCCAGCACTGCATCTCCAGGCTGATGGCGATCGCTGGTCGCAGTATAACCACCGTATGTGTGTATATACTTTTTAGGATATTTTTCCAGCTTCCTATCAGCTGGCTCCTTGAGGGCGGCCGTATCTGGAGACGGTAACGCCACTTGATAAGCGTGTGAGCGCCTTATCACCCTAAGGGGTGTTTCCCAACGTACCCTAATTTCTGGCGGGAAAGGGTATAACGCCAATATTTGCTATCGGGGTAACCCTACGCATCATCACACACTTCATTTTATTTTATCTGATTCAGGAAAAACTACAGGTAGTTTTTTCACTCCCACATAATACCCTTTCTTGTGGTACTTGTAGTATCAGAAACACGTAACACCTCCTTCATTGCCCTTAACGTGTGGCCCTAATGAGAAATACGTTTGTTTATTCACCGTCGACACTGTATTCAGTGTCCGTGTCTGTGTCTGTGTCGACCGACTGAGGTAAATGGGCGTTTTTTAAAACCCCTGACGGTGTTTCTGAGACGCCTGGACCGGTCCTAATAGATTGTCGGCCGTCTCATGTCGTCAACCGACCTTGCAGCGTGTTGACATTCTCACGTAATTCTCTAAATAAGCCATCCATTCCGGTGTCGACTCCCTAGAGAGTGACATCACCATTACAGGCAATTTCTCCGCCTCCTCACCAACATCGTCCTCATACATGTCGACACACACGTACCGACACACAGCACACACACCGGGAATGCTCTGACAGAGGACAGGACCCACTAGCCCTTTGGGGAGACAGAGGGAGAGTCTGCCAGCACACATCAAAAACGCTATAATTATATAGGGACAACCTTATATAAGTGTTTCTCCCTTATAGCATCTTTTATATATATACAATATCGCCAAAATCAGTGCCCCCCCTCTCTGTTTTAACCCTGTTTCTGTAGTGCAGTGCAGGGGAGAGCCTGGGAGCCTTCTCTCCAGCTTTTCTGTGAGAGAAAATGGCGCTGTGTGCTGAGGAGATAGGCCCCGCCCCTTTTTCGGCGGCCTCGTCTCCCGCTATTTTTGAAGTTAGGCAGGGGTTAAATATCTCCATATAGCCTCTGTGGGCTATATGTGAGGTATTTTTTGCCTCTAATAAGGTTTTTATTTGCCTCTCAGAGCGCCCCCCCCAGCGCTCTGCACCCTCAGTGACTGTTGTGTGAAGTGTGCTGAGAGGAAAATGGCACACAGCTGCAGTGCTGTGCGCTACCTTTATGAAGACTCAGGAGTCTTCAGCCGCCGATTTTGGACCTCTTCTCTCTTCAGCGTCTGCAAGGGGGCCGGCGGCGCGGCTCCGGTGACCATCCAGGCTGTACCTGTGATCGTCCCTCTGGAGCTAGTGTCCAGTAGCCAAGCAGCAAATCCACTCTGCACGCAGGTGAGTTCACTACTTCTCCCCTAAGTCCCTCGTTGCAGTGATCCTGTTGCCAGCAGGACTCACTGTAAAGTAAAAAACCTAAGCTAAACTTTCTCTAAGCAGCTCTTTAGGAGAGCCACCTAGATTGCACCCTTCTCGTTCGGGCACAAAATCTAACTGGAGTCTGGAGGAGGGTCATAGGGGGAGGAGCCAGTGCACACCACCTGATCTGGTAAAAGCTTTACTTTTTTGTGCCCTGTCTCCTGCGGAGCCGCTATTCCCCATGGTCCTTTCAGGAACCCCAGCATCCACTTAGGACGATAGAGAAAGGAAGCTGAAAAATATCCTAAAAAGTATATACACACATACTGGTGTTATACTACGACCAGCAATCGCCTCAGCCTGGATGTGCAGCGCTGGGGGGGCTTGGTCGGATTTCCTGACTGAAAATATTGATACCCTTGACAGGAACAATATTTTATTGACTATAGAGCATTTTAAGGATGCATTTCTATATATGCGAGATGCGCAGAGGGATATTTGCATTCTGGCATCAAGAGTAGATGTGATGTCCATATCTGCCAGACGATGTTTATAGACACGACAGTGGTCAGGTGATGCAGATTCCAGACGGCACATGGAAGTATTGCCGTATAAAGGGGCGGTCCATCGGACCTGGTGGCCATGGCAACAGCTGGAAAATCCACTTTTGTTACCCCAAGTCACATCTCAGCAGAAAAGGACACAGTCTTTTCAGTCTCAGTCCTTTCGTACCCATAAAGGCAGGCGGGCAAAAGGCCAGTCATATCTGCCCAGGGTTAGAGGAAAGGGAAGAAGACTGCAGCAGGCAGCCCATTCCCAGGAACAGAAGTCCTCCACAGCTTCTGCCAAGTCCGCAGCATGACGCTGGGGCCATACAAGCGGACTCAGGTGCGGTGGGGAGTCATCTCAAGAGTTTCAGCACGCAGTGGGCTCACTCGCAAGTGGACTCCTGGATCCTACACGTAGTATCCCAGGTGTACATTGGAAATTCGAGACGTCTTCCCCTCACAAGTTCCTGAAGTCTGCTTTACCAACGTCTCCCTCCGACAGGGAGGCAGTATTGGGAAAAAATTCACAGGCTGTATTCCCAGCAGGTGATAATCAAAGTACCCCTCCTACAACAAGGGAAGGGGTATTATTCCACACTATATTGTGGTACTGAAGCCAAACGGCTCGGTGAGATCTAAAAGATTTGAACAATTACATACAAGGGTTCAAATCAAGATGGAGTCACTCAGAGCAGTGATAGCGAACCAGGACGATATGGTGTCACTGGATATCAGGGACGCTTACCTACATGTCCAAATTTTGCCTTTCTCACCAAGGGTATCTCAGGTTCGTGGTACAGAACTGTCACTATCAGTTCAGACGCTGCCGTTTGGATTGTCCACGGCACCCCGGGTCTTTACCATGGTAATGGCCGAAATGATGATTCTTCCTAAAAGAAATATGGACGCTTTCCTGATAAGGGTAAGGTCCAGAGAACAGTTGGCGGTCGGAGTAGCACTATCTCAAGTAGTTCTACGACAGCACGAGTGGATTCTAAATATTCCAAAATCGCAGCTTTTTCCGACGACACGTCTAATGTTCCTAGGAATGATTCTGGACACAGTCCAGAAAAGGATGTTTTCTCCCGGAGAAGAAGGCCAGGGAGTTATCCGAGCTAGTCAGGAACATCCTAAAACCAGGAAAAGTATCAGTGCATCATTGCACAAGGGTCCTGTGAAAAATGGTGGTTTCTTACAAAGCGATCCCATTCAGTAGATTTCACGCAAGAACCTTTCAGTGGAATCTGCTGGGAAAATGGTCCGGATCGCATCTTCAGATGCATCAGCGGATAACCCTGTCTCCAAGGACAAGGGTGTTTTGTTCTGCGGTGGCTGCAGAGTGCTCATCTATGAAAGGGCCGCAGATTCGACATTCAGGACTGGGTCCTGGTGACCACGGATGCCAGCCTGAGTGGCTGGGGAGCAGTCACACAAGGAAAAAATTTCCAGGGAGTGTGATCAAGTCTGGAGTCTTTTCTCCACATAAATATACTGGAGCTAAGGGCAATTTACAAGGCTCTAAGCTTAGCAAGACCTCTGCTTCAAGGTCAGCCGGTATTGATCCAGTCGGACAACATCACGGCAGTCGCTCACGTAAACAGACAGGGCGGCACATGAAGCAGGAGGGAAATGGCAGAAACTGCAAGGATTCTTCGCTGGGCGAAAAATCATGTGATAACACTCTCAGCAGTGTTAATTCCGGGAGTGGAAAACTGGGAAGCAGACTTCCTCAGCAGGCATAACCTCCACCCGGGAGAGTGGGGACTTCAGCGGGAAGTCTTCCACATGATTGTAAACCGTTGGGAAAAACCAAAGGTGGACATGATGGCGTCCCGCCTGAACAAAAAACTAGACAGATATTGCGCCAGGTCAAGGGACCCTCAGGCAATAGCGGTGGACGCTCTGGTAACACTGTGGGTGTACCAGTCAGGGTATGTGTTCCCTCCTATGCATCTCATACCAAAAGTACTGAGAATCATAAGAAGGAGATGAGTAAGAACGATACTCGTGGTTCCGGATGGGTCAAGAAGGACTTGGTACCCGGAACTTCAAGAGATGCTCACGGAAGAACCGTGGCCTCTACCTTTAAGAGAGGGCCTGCTCCAGCAGGGGCCTTGTCTGTTCCAAGACTTACCGCGGCTGCGTTTGACGGCATGGCAGTTGAACGCCGGATCCTGAAAGGGCATTCCAGATGAAGTCATCCCTACCCTGGTCGAAGCCAGGAAGGATGTAATCGCAAAACATTTTCACCGCATTGGGCGAAAATATGTTGCGTGGTGTGAGGCCAAGAAGGTCCCTACAGAGGAATTCCAACTGGGTCGTTTCCTACATTTCCTGAAAACAGGACTGTCTATGGGCCTAAAATTAGGGTCCATTAAGGTTCAAATTTCGACCCTGTCGAATTTCTTCCAGAAAGAACTGGCTTCAGTGCCTGAAGTTCAGACGTTTGTAAAAGGGGTACTGCATATACAGCCTCCTTTTGTGCCCCCAGTGGCACCTTGGGATCTCAATGTTGTTTTGAGTTTCCTAAAGTCACATTGGTTTGATCCACTCACCACTGTGGAATTAAAATATTTCACATGGAAGGTGAAAATTCTATTAGCCCTGGCTTCAGCCAGGCGTGTGTCAGAATGGGCGGCTTTATCATATAAAAGACCTTACTTAATTTTTTATTCTGACAGGGCAGAATTGAGGACTCGTCCTCAATTTCTCCTTAAGGTGTTTTCTGTTTTTCACATGAACCAACCTATTGTGGTACCTGCGGCTACTAGGGACTTGGAGGACTCCAAGTTACTTAACGTTGTCAGGGCCCTGAAAATATATGTTTCCAGGACGACTGGAGTCAGAAAATCTGACTCGCTGTTTAGCCTGTATGCACCCAACAAGATGGGTGTTCCTGCTTCTAAGCAGACGATTGCTCGCTGGATTTGTAGTACAATTCAGCTTGCACATTCTGTGGCAGCCTTGCCACAGCCAAAATCAGTAAAAGCCCATTCCACAAGGAAGTGGGCTCATCTTGGGCGGCTGCCCGAGGGGTCTCGGCTTTACAACTTTGCCGAGCTGCTACTTGGTCAGGGGCACACCCTGACTGAGGAGGACCTGGAGTTCTCACATTCGGTGCTGCAGAGTCATCCGCACTCTCCCGCCCGTTTGGGAGCTTTGGTATAATCCCCATGGTCCTGACGGAGTCCCCAGCATCCACTTAGGACGTTAGAGAAAATAAGAATTTACTTACCGATAATTCTATTTCTCGTAGTCCGTAGTGGATGCTGGGCGCCCATCCCAAGTGCGGATTGTCTGCAATACTTGTACATAGTTATTGTTACAAAAATCGGGTTATTCTTGTTGTGAGCCATCTTTTCAGAGGCTCCTTCGTTGTTATCATACTGTTAACTGGGTTCAAATCACAGGTTGTACGGTGTGATTGGTGTGGCTGGTATGAGTCTTACCCGGGATTCAATATCCTTCCTTATTATGCACGCTCGTCCGGGCACAGTACCTAACTGAGGCTTGGAGGAGGGTCATAGGGGGAGGAGCCAGTACACACCATGTGATCCTAAAAGCTTACTTTTTGTGCCCTGTCTCCTGCGGAGCCGCTATTCCCCCTCCTCTAAATACTCCTCTAAAGCCATCTAAGCTGCCACACCCTGGTCAGAGTTCTAAAGCTGATTATTATTTATTATTCCTTTTAATAGCAAAACTGTGGCAGGGCATGTTGGGACTTGTAGTTTCATAACAGCTGGAGAGCCACGGGTTGGCCATGCCTGAACCGGAGCATAAAAACAACTGACAGGTGAACTGAATAGCACTAATTCTCTTTACAATAGCACCTATCAAGGGGTGGGATATATTAGGCAGTAAGTGAACTATCAGTTCTTGAAGTTGATGTGTTGGAAGCTGCAAAAATGGGCAAGCTTAAGGATCTGAGTGACAAATCAAGGGCCAAATTGTGATGGCTAAACGGCTGGGGCAGAGTATCTTCAAAACGGCATGTCTTGTTGGGTGCTTGTGGTTAGTAACTATCTAAAGTGGTCCAAGGAAGGAGAACTGGTGAACAAGCGATAGGGTCATGGATTCCCAGGATGCGCATGGGTAGCAAAGGTTAGCCCATCTGCTCTGATCCCACAAAAGAGCTACTGTAGCACAAATTGCTTAAAAAGTTATTAATGCTCAATCACGTTTTCTTTTAAATAATGTGGACAGCCAGGAGCATGTACGTCATTTACTTGGTGACGAGATGGCACCAGAATATACTATAGGATGGGATGCTCTGAACAGTGTGCTTCTGGGAAACCTTAGGTCCTAGCATTCATGTGGATATTACTTTGACATGTACCACCTACCTAAACATTGCTGCAGACCAAGTACATCACTTCATGGTAACTGTGTTCCCCCGATGGCTCAAAAAATTGTTCTGGAATGGTTTGAAGATCATAAGAGTTCAAGGTGTTGACTTGATGTGTAAATTCCCCAGATCTCAATCAGATCGAGAATCTGTGGGATGTGCTGGCAAATCAAGTACGAGCCATGGAGGCCCAACCTCGCAATTTACAGAACTTCTAGGATCTGCTGCTAATGGTGCCAAATATCACAGAACACGTTCAAAGGTCAAAATGACTGACTGGCTTTGGGGGTGGGGGGTGGAGCAGGTAACACAGGCGTGTCATGGCAGTTTCCTGCGATGGGAAACATGGTGGCTGTGCACCTGCATATGCAGCCAGGCTGTGTAGGCAGGTGTCAACCTCCTATTTTCTGAATCTGCGATCGCAATGTATTTGCAATCACAATGCAGGGCGGCATCATACATAGGCAGCCTTGCCCAGTGCTGGGCAGCCAGCAGCATGCGAGTTGATCAGTAGCAGTTTTTGCTAATTTAGCAAAAACTTCTACAAACTCTGAATAACCCCCTTCGGTCAATGGTGTTATCTCCAATGACCTCCTGAGTGTCAGTACAATGCTAGATTGCAGCCACATGTTAAAATGAGTTTGAGCTTCTCATTTCAAAAAATCAAGTGCTATGGAGAGTATAAGGCCTAATCCTGTAAAACACCACCATAGATAAATGCTAGATTTATAAGTCGGATCAGCTGAGGAGAGGTGCTGGATAATTAAGATCACAAGTGCAACTGTGTATGAAAATAATGACAATGTATAATCTTTTACACAAATAAATAAACTTTATTTTATATGGAAAATAAAAGCATTTATTTTACAGAAACATTTAAGTAAATGTCATAAAGCAGATCGAAAATTATTTCTTGTTAAGCATGCAGAAGTGGTATTTTCATATGGGCCACCCATTGTAGTGACATTATGTGCAGTACAGTGCCACCTGGTGCTGTAATGGGACACAGCATGGTATAGTGAGGATACACACAGTCAGTGCAATGCACCTTGTACTAAGCTTTGGTGTGAGAGGGGAATGTTACATTGACAATGCATTCCTGATCTGAAATGCTGCAGTTTTTCTGGTCATGGTAGCACTGCCATTAGGTGTACTTTGTCATACAGAAGGCACCAGTCTGTCTAGAACATAGGTACATTTACAGTGACTATCAGTATTATCTTTTATTGTGTTTTACTGTATATGTCAGTGTTGTAACAAAGACAATATGACCATGAATAACACAAAAATGGTTTACGATGTTGAGTATTAGTTTTAGAAATTTCTACTTTATTTTAAAAACAAAAGGAAAAAACTGAAAATGGTAAAATAACCGTTTTCAAACCCTAACCTAGACATTTATATATACAGGTTGAGTATCCCTCATCCAAAATGCTTGGGACCAGAGGTATTTTGGATATGGGATTTTTCCGTATTTTGGAATAACTGCATACCATAATGAGATATCATGGCGATGGGATCTAAGTCTAAATACAGAATGCATTTATGTTTCATATACACCTTATACACACAGCCTGAAGGTCATTTAATACAGTATTTTTAATAACTGTGTATTAAACAAAGTTTGTGTACATTGAGCCATCAGAAAACAAAGGTTTCACTATCTCAATCTCACTCAAAAAAGTCTGTATTTCGGAATATTTGGATATGGGATACTCAACCTGTATATATATTTTTATTATATTTACTGCCAGGTCTTCTGCTACTTTATTGGGATATTGGGCTGTATTCTGAGCTGCACACCAGTCTGTCTAGAACATACAGATGTAGCCACCTTTATCTTGACTGGCTGAGGCGTTTGTCCCGATCGAGCATACGCAGCGTAGGGAGGCGCGCCTAGTCACAGAGAGGCGTACCTAATCGCACGGAGGCAGACAGAGCGTTTGGCGTTACCTTTACGTGTAATACCTGCGATCAGCCACCAGATGTCGCTTTTTACAATCACCACTGAGCATGCGTGTGGTCTCCCGTAAAATACAATACTGAAATATATAATAAGGACTACTTTACTAAGGCGTCTCATTACGCTGCATACAGTAAATACTCATTACGCTGCATTATTTAATACAGTATATACGATACAGACACAGATAGTACAGCGCCCGGCCCCCACCCCATTGGTGTTGGTTTATGCCTTAGAGCAGGGGTGTCAAAGACAAGGCCCGCGGGCCAAATCCTGCCCGCCAGACCTCGTCTGATGGCCCGCGGTGCCGCCGCCATGAAACCCCCTTCTCCCGAGTGCCCAGCTCGGGGGGGGCGGGGTTTCGCGGAATGACGCGATTGCGTCGTGACGTCACGGCGCAAACGCGTCATTCAACGAAACCCCGTCGGAGGAGGGAGAAGGGAGCCGCGCAGACGAGGAGGGAGAGGCGGCTGAAGAGCGGCGAGAACCGCTTCAAATGTAAGTCAGCCCCTCTCCCTTCCTCTCTTTCTCTCTCTCTCCCTCCTTCCACCACCTGCCGCAATGTGTAAAATGGGGACCTGTACCTGCCGCTATGTGTAAAATGGGGACCTGTGCCTGCCACAATGTGTAAAATGGGGACCTGTGCCTGCCACAATGTGTAAAATGGGGACCTGTGCCTGCCACAATGTGTAAAATGGGGACCTGTACCTGCCGCTATGTGTAAAATGGGGACCTGTGCCTGCCACAATGTGTAAAATGGGGACCTGTGCCTGCCACAATGTGTAAAATGGGGACCTGTACCTGCCGCTATGTGTAAAATGGGGACCTGTGCCTGCCACAATGTGTAAAATGGGGACCTGTACCTGCCGCTATGTGTAAAATGGGGACCTGTGCCTGCCACAATGTGTAAAATGGGGACCTGTACCTGCCGCTATGTGTAAAATGGGGACCTGTGCCTGCCGCAATGTGTAAAATGGGGACCTGTGCCTGCCGCAATGTGTAAAATGGGGACCTGTACCTGCCGCTATGTGTAAAATGGGGACCTGTGCCTGCCACAATGTGTAAAATGGGGACCTGTGCCTGCCACAATGTGTAAAATGGGGACCTGTGCCTGCCGCTATGTGTAAAATGGGGACCTGTGCCTGCCACAATGTGTAAAATGGGGACCTGTGCCTGCCACAATGTGTAAAATGGGGACCTGTGCCTGCCACAATGTGTAAAATGGGGACCTGTGCCTGCCACAATGTGTAAAATGGGGACCTGTGCCTGCCACAATGTGTAAAATGGGGACCTGTGCCTGCCACAATGTGTAAAATGGGGACCTGTGCACTATAAAAGGGGGCACATGGCTGGGCACTAAAAGGGGGCACATGGCTGGGCACTTTAAAAGGGGGCACATGGCTGGGCACATATAAGGCAGGTGGAGCGGTAAATTTTGGATAGACCTACAGATACAACCGGCCCTTTGATGGGGACCAAACTGCTGATGCGGCCCCCGATGAATTTGAGTTTGACACCCCTGCCTTAGAGGACTCGGACACTCGCATTTGTAAAGCACGGTATTTTCCACCGCCTCCTGCTAGCCCTCCATTCCCATTATGCCTTAGGGAACTCAGACGCTCATGTATTTTAAAAGCACGGTGTTTATACATTGTACTGTACATTCTTCCTTTTACACAATTAGTTGCGTCTCCATACACATACAGTACTCTACAGTAGGTCACCATCTTTTTCCACCGCCTCCCGTTACGCCTACAGTATTAACATTACAGTCGTCACTGACCAATTGCCAGAGCTGTACAGGTAGATCAATCCGCCGCTATACTGTACGATCGAAAGTACTGGATTAGTGGAGCATTAGCCACCCAGTGGTGGAGATGTGTAATGCATGCTGAGTATCTAGATAGCCTCAACGCGCCTGCCTGTGATTAAACTCAGCTATCGCCTTAGCGTGACTAAACGGACGTCTAGGCGGAGAATCGGTCAAGACAAAGGTGGCTACATCTGTAGGTACATTTACAGTGACTATCAGTATTATCTTTTATTGTGTTTTACTGTATATGTCAGTGTTGTAACAAAGACAATATGACCATGAATAACACAAATGGTTTACGATGTTGAGTATTAGTTTTAGAAATTTCTACTTTATTTTAAAAACAAAAGGAAAAAACTGAAAATGGTAAAATAACCGTTTTCAAACCCTAACCTAGACATTTATATATACAGGTTGAGTATCCCTTATCCAAAATGCTTGGGACCAGAGGTATTTTGGATATGGGATTTTTCCGTATTTTGGAATAACTGCATACCATAATGAGATATCATGGCGATGGGATCTAATTCTAAGTACAGAATGCATTTATGTTTCATATACACCTTATACACACAGCCTGAAGGTCATTTAATACAGTATTTTTAATAACTGTGTATTAAACAAAGTTTGTGTACATTGAGCCATCAGAAAACAAAGGTTTCACTATCTCAATCTCACTCAAAAAAGTCTGTATTTCGGAATATTCCGTATTTCGGAATATTTGGATATGGGATACTCAACCTGTATCTATATTTTTATTATATTTACTGCCAGGTCTTCTGCTACTTTATTGGGATATTGGGCTGTATTCTGAGCTGCACACATTCTGAAAACCCCTATGGCGCTGTGATCGGGTCAGGCAGTATCTGGGATGTGGCTAGCAGTGCACAGAAAAATAAGTGTGTCTAGTGTAAGAGGGCGCGTTCACAGACGCACAGCCACAAGCATAGGAGGCCCTGGTTAGATGGACAAATTGCACCTGCCATAGTGCAAATTTCCATGGTACGACTGATGGTGGCGTATAAGGATGCACCAATCGGTATTACAGCATGCATGGGCGCTAAAAGTGGGCATCTCTGTCCTTACACGTTCGGCTGCACTGATGTACACAAGGGAAGGCATTTGTAGCAGCATTTGCAACAAAATCCTTCCCATGTATACATTAAAGACTGAGACTCGGCCCCATAATAAGCGAAGGAGCCAAGTAGGCAGACATATGCTTTCATCCCCTGACTCACTTTTGATAAAAGCAATACATAACAATTGTCCTGTCTTTCCACTCCTAGCCTTGGTTTTAATGAATTACTGTATGTAGGCAGATCACTTTAGAGCAAGTGTCAATGTTTAGGTCGACAGTCACTAGGTCGACATGGATGGAAGGTCGACAGGGTTTCTAGGTCGACAGGTTTAAAGGTCGACATGAGTTTTTCACATTTTTTTTTCTTCATTTTTTGAATTTTTTCATACTTAACGATCCACGTGGACTACGATTGGAACGGTAAAGTGTGCCGAGCGAAGCGAAGGCAAAATGCCCGAAGCATGGCGAGCGAAGCGGTGCACTAATTTGGGATCCCGGTCACTCTACGAAGAAAACGACACACAAAAAAAAAAAAATCCTCATGTCGACCTTTAGACCTGTCGACCTAGCACATGTCGACCTAGAAACCCTGTCGACCTTCCATCCATGTCGACCTAGTGACTGTCGACCTATAGTGGTCGACCTAAACATTGTCGACGTAGACACTGTCGATTTGATGAACCACACCCTTTAGTTATACAGTATGTTATATAGGATGCAGGAGGCTGGAATTTCCAACACTGGTTGGAATGCAGAAGCTGGGATCCAGACATAGATCAACATGTTAGCGCCGGAATCCCAACTGCTGGCATCCCGAACGCAAGTATGCCGGTGCTCCTTAGGGTCAGGCCGCACAGGGGGTGGGGGTTGTTAGGTTTAGGCAGTGATAAATTAGCATGATCAACTAAACTGCAGTAGTCATTTCACATTGGCTTCTAGTAGGTTATAAATAGAGAAGTGTGGATTTCTGGGTCATACACGCTATAATACTTTCTAAAGTATAATCCAACTGTTCATAAACTGCAGAGAAATACAAACTATTTAGAAATAAGCTCTTTCAAAGTAACAAAACTATAACAAGCTATATAAAATAGCAGTAAGCCATTGTCTTTGCGGTGGGGAGAACTCTGCTGAAGAACACAATATATACAAGTACACTTAATGGTTTATTTAATAACTTAGTGCAGTTGTTCTGTAACAACCAGAGAGATGTTCGATTGGGTCATTTTAGTGTGCATAAGGTGCTGGAACAGATGTCAGACCTTATTGTGGCAGTTTATGTGTGTTACATGATAAAAGATGCAGGAAAAACTGACTAATGTCTGACCGCATAGTTGTTATTATGTCTACTGTTTAGTGGGTAAAGAGAATAACCGAGTAATGGAACATACTGAAGCTCAGGACGACCCAAGTATAACTTCAATCTACTCTACTGGAAAAAAAAAAAAAAAAACACAAAAAAAAATTCTTAGGCCCCAAGTTTACGGTTCAGATTCGGACATAAAATCTCAATCCTAGTTTCTAGTAGTAGAATGGTCTTTCTCAGACGGGAAATGTAACTGGGAATGGAGGAACACGCAGTTATTCTGGTCATTCCATTGAGAAAGCTTAGAGTCACACATTAAGGCAACAGGGAGAGCACTATTAATGGTTCAGTGAGGTTCCTCCTTCTTGTCCTGTTTCTCAATTAATTTGTAATCATCCAGAATGGTATAACTGGTTTCCTTTGCCGTCTTCTTCACAATTGCTTTTATACCAATGTGGTCTATGTTCAGTGCAGTGACGCCAACATTGATGGCAGAATTCATTGCATTGTCAGTAGCGTGCCCGGCGTCTTTTCCATACCTACGTCACACACAGAAGCAGGTCAGTGTTGTTTTCACAATCAATTAACTGACTGGTCCCTGGCAAATCATTTGCACATTTTAAATTTACGTTTTTTTTATTTCATCATCATAGCATAAATAAGAATTTACTTACCGATAATTCTATTTCTCGTAGTCCGTAGTGGATGCTGGGGACTCCGTAAGGACCATGGGGAATAGCGGCTCCGCAGGAGACGGCACATCTAAAGAAAGCTTTAGGACTATCTGGTGTGCACTGGCTCCTCCCCCTATGACCCTCCTCCAAGCCTCAGTTAGGATACTGTGCCCGGACGAGCGTACACAATACTGAAGGATTTTGAATCCCGGGTAAGACTCATACCAGCCACACTAATCACACTGTACAACCTGTGATCTGAACCCAGTTAACAGCATGATAACAGAGGAGCCTCTAGAAAAGATGGCTCACTACAGCAATAACCCGATTTTTTGGTAACAATAACTATGTATCAGTATTGCAGACAATCCGCACTTGGGATGGGCGCCCAGCATCCACTACGGACTACGAGAAATAGAATTATCGGTAAGTAAATTCTTATTTTCTCTAACGTCCTAAGTGGATGCTGGGGACTCCGTAAGGACCATGGGGATTATACCAAAGCTCCCAAACGGGCGGGAGAGTGCGGATGACTCTGCAGCACCAATTGAGAGAACTCCAGGTCCTCCTCAGCCAGGGTATCAATTTTGTAGAATTTTACAAACGTATTTGCTCCTGACCAAGTAGCTGCTCGGCAAAGTTGTAAAGCCGAGACCCCTCGGGCAGCCGCCCAAGATGAGCCCACCTTCCTTGTGGAGTGGGCATTTACAGATTTTTGGCTGTGGCAGGCCTGCCACAGAATGTGCAAGCTGAATTGTACTACAAATCCAACGAGCAATAGTCTGCTTAGAAGCAGGAGCACCCAGCTTGTTGGGTGCATACAGGATAAACAGCGAGTCAGATTTTCTGACTCCAGCCATCCTGGAAACATATATTTTCAGAGCCCTGACAACGTCTAGCAACTTGGAGTCCTCCAAGTCCCTAGTAGCCGCAGGCACCACAATAGGTTGGTTCAGGTGAAACGCTGAAACCACCTTAGGGAGAAACTGAGGACGAGTCCTCAATTCCGCCCTGTCCGAATGGAAAATCAGATAAGGGCTTTTACAGGATAAAGCCGCCAATTCTGACACGCGCCTGGCCCAGGCCAGGGCCAACAGCATGACCACTTTCCATGTGAGATATTTTAACTCCACAGATTTAAGTGGTTCAAACCAATGTGACTTTTGGAACCCAAAAAACTACATTGAGATCCCAAAGTGCCACTGGAGGCACAAAAGGAGGCTGTATATGCAGTACCCCTTTTACAAACGTCTGAACTTCAGGGACTGAAGCTAGTTCTTTTTGGAAGAAAATTGACAGGGCCGAAATTTGAACCTTAATGGACCCCAATTTCAGGCCCATAGACACTCCTGTTTGCAGGAAATGTAGGAATCGACCCAGTTGAATTTCCTCTGTCGGGCCTTACTGGCCTCGCACCACGCAACATATTTTCGCCAAATGCGGTGATAATGTTTTGCGGTTACATCCTTCCTGGCTTTGATCAGGATAGGGATGACTTCATCCGGAATGCCTTTTTTCCTTCAGGATCCGGCGTTCAACCGCCATGCCGTCAAACGCAGCCGCGGTAAGTCTTGGAACAGACAGGGTCCTTGTTGGAGCAGGTCCCTTCTTAGAGGTAGAGGCCACGGATCCTCCGTGAGCATCTCTTGAAGTTCCGGTTACCAAGTCCTTCTTGGCCAATCCGGAGCCACGAATATAGTGCTTACTCCTCTCCATCTTATCAATCTCAGTACCTTGGGTATGAGAGGCAGAGGAGGGAACACATACCACGGTGTTACCAGAGCGTCTACAGCTATTGCCTGAGGGTCCCTTGACCTGGCGCAATACCTGTCGAGTTTTTCCCAACGGTTTATAATCATGTGGAAGACTTCTGGGTGAAGTCCCCACTCTCCCGGGTGGAGGTCGTGCTGAGGAAGTCTGCTTCCCAGTTGTCCACTCCCGGAATGAATACTGCTGACAGTGCTATCACATGATTTTCCGCCCAGCGAAGAATCCTTGCAGCTTCTGCCATTGCCCTCCTGCTTCTTGTGCCACCCTGTCTGTTTACGTGGGTGACTGCCGTGATGTTGTCCGACTGGATCAACACCGGCTGACCTTGAAGCACAGGTCTTGCTAAGCTTAGAGCATTGTAAATGGCCCTTAGCTTCAGGATATTTATGTGAAGTGATGTCTCCAGGCTTGACCATAAGCCCTGGATATTCCTTCCCTGTGTGACTGCTCCCGAGCCTCGCAGGCTGGCATCCGTGGTCACCAGGACTCAGTCCTGAATGCCGAATCTGCGGCCCTCTAGAAGATGAGCACTCTGCAACCACCACAGGAGGGACACCCTTGTCCTTGGTGACAGGGTTATCCGCTGATGCATCTGAAGATGCGACCCGGACCATTTGTCCAGCAGGTCCCACTGGAAAGTTCTTGCGTGGAATCTGCCGAATGGGATTGCTTCGTAGGAAGCCACCATTTTACCCAGAACCCTTGTGCATTGATGCACTGAGACTTGGCTCGGTTTTAGGAGGTTCCTGACTAGCTCGGATAACTCCCTGTCTTTCCCCTCCGGGAGAAACACCTTTTTCTGGACTGTGTCCAGGATCATCCCTAGGAACAGAAGACAAGTCGTCGGAACCAGCTGCGATTTTGGAATATTGAGAATCCAATCGTGCTGCCGCAACACTACCTGAGATAGTGCTACACCGACCTCCAACTGTTCCCTGGATCTTACCCTTATCAGGGAATCGTCCAAGTAAGGGATAACTAAAATTCCCTTCCTTCGAAGGAATATCATCATTACCATTACCTTGGTAAAGACCCGGGGTGCCGTGGACCATCCATACGGCAGCGTCTGAACTGATAGTGACAGTTCTGTACCATAAACCTGAGGTACCCTTGGTGAGAAGGGTAAATTTTGACATGAAGGTAAGCATCCTTGATGTCCCGAGACATCATGTAGTCCCCTTCTTCCAGGTTCGCAAATCACTGCTCTGAGTGACTCAATCTTGAATTTGAACCTCTGTATGTAAGTGTTCAAAGATTTTAGATTTAGAATCGGTCTCACCGAGCCGTCCGGCTTCGGTACCACGACAGTGTGGAATAATACCCCGTTCCCTGTTGCAGGAGGGGTACCTTGATTATCACCTGCTGGGAATACAGCTTGTGAATGGCTTCCAAAACTGTCTCCCTGTCAGAAGGAGACATCGGTAAAGCCGACTTTAGGAAAACGGCGAGGGGGAGACGTCTCGAATTCTAATTTGTACCCCTGAGATATCACCTGAAGGATCCAGGGGTCTACTTGCGAGTGAGCCCACTGCGCGCTGAAATTCATTGAGACGGGCCCCCCACCGTGCCTGATTCTGCTTGTAAAGCCCCAGCGTCATACTGAGGGCTTGGCAGAGGCGGGAGAGGGTTTCTGTTCCTGGGAACTGGCTGATTTCTGCAGCCTTTTTCCTCTCCCTCTGTCACGGGGCAGAAATGAGGAACATTTTGCCCGCTTGTCCACGAAAAGACTGCGCCTGATAATACGGCGTCTTCTCATGTTGAGAGGCGACCTGGGGTACAAACGTGGATTTCCCAGCTGTTGCCGTGGCCACCAGGTCTGAAAGACCGACCCCAAATAACTCCTCCCCTTATTAAGGCAATACTTCCAAATGCCGTTTGGAATACGCATCACCTGACCACTGACGTGTCCATAACCCTCTACTGGTAGAAATGGACAACGCACTTAGACTTGATGCCAGTCGGCAAATATTCCGCTGTGCATCACGCATATATAGAAATGCATCTTTTAAATGCTCTATAGGCAAAAATATACTGTCCATATCTAGGGTATCAATATTTTCAGTCAGGGAATCCGACCACGCCAACCCAGCACTGCACATCCAGGCTGAGGCGATTGCTGGTCGCAGTATAACACCAGTATGTGTGTAAATACATTTTAGGATACCCTCCTGCTTTCTATCAGCAGGATCCTTAAGGGCGGCCATCTCAGGAGAGGGTAGAGCCCTTACAAGCGTGTGAGCGCTTTATCCACCCTAGGGGGTGTTTCCCAACGCACCCTAACCTCTGGCGGGAAAGGATATAATGCCAATAACATTTTAGAAATTATCAGTTGTTATCGGGGGAAAACCACGCATCATCACACACCTCATTTAATTTCTCAGATTCAGGAAAACTACAGGTAGTTTTTCCTCACCGAACATAATACCCCTTTTTGGTGGTACTCGTATTATCAGAAATGTGTAAAACATTTTTCATTGCCTCAATCATGTAACGTGTGGCCCTACTGGAAGTCCCATTTGTCTCTTCACCGTCGACACTGGAGTCAGTATCCGTGTCGGCGTCTATATCTGCCATCTGAGGTAACGGGCGCTTTAGAGCCCCTGACGGCCTATGAGACGTCTGGACAGGCACAAGCTGAGTAGCCGGCTGTCTCATGTCAACCACTGTCTTTTATACAGAGCTGACACTGTCACGTAATTCCTTCCAACAGTTCATCCACTCAGGTGTCGACCCCCTAGGGGGTGACATCACTATTACAGGCAATCTGCTCCGTCTCCACATCATTATTCTCCTCATACATGTCGACACAAACGTACCGACATACAGCACACACACAGGGAATGCTCTGATAGAGGACAGGACCCCACTAGCCCTTTGGGGAGACAGAGGGAGAGTTTGCCAGCACACACCAAAGCGCTATATATATACACAGGGATAACCTTATATAAGTGTTTTTCCCCTTATAGCTGCTGTATTGTTAATACTGCGCCTAATTAGTGCCCCCCTCTCTTTTTTAACCCTTTCTGTAGTGTAGTGACTGCAGGGGAGAGCCAGGGGAGCTTCCCTCCAACTGAGCTGTGAGGGAAAATGGCGCCAGTGTGCTGAGGAGATAGGCTCCGCCCCTTTTCGCGGACTTTTCTCCTGCTTTTTTATGGATTCTGGCAGGGGTTAAAATTCATCCATATAGCCCTGGGGGCTATATGTGATGTATTTTCGCCAGCCAAGGTGTTTTTATTGCTGCTCAGGGCGCCCCCCCCTAGCACCCTGCACCCTCAGTGACCGAAGTGTGAAGTGTGCTGAGGAGCAATGGCGCACAGCTGCAGTGCTGTGCGCTACCTTGGTGAAGACAGGATGTCTTCTGCCGCCGATTTTCCGGACCTCTTCTGTCTTCTGGCTCTGTAAGGGGGCCGGCGGCACGGCTCTGGGACCCATCCATGGCTGGGCCTGTGATCGTCCCTCTGGAGCTAATGTCCAGTAGCCTAAGAAGCCCAATCCACTCTGCACGCAGGTGAGTTCGCTTCTTCTCCCCTTAGTCCCTCGATGCAGTGAGCCTGTTGCCAGCAGGTCTCACTGAAAATAAAAAACCTAAACTAAAACTTTCACTAAGAAGCTCAGGAGAGCCCCTAGTGTGCACCCTTCTCGTTCGGGCACAAAGATCTAACAGATCTAACGGAGGCTTGGAGGAGGGTCATAGGGGGAGGAGCCAGTGCACACCAGATAGTCCTAAAGCTGTCTTTAGATGTGCCCAGTCTCCTGCGGAGCCGCTATTCCCCATGGTCCTTACGGAGTCCCCAGCATCCACTTAGGACGTTAGAGAAATTAAGATTCAATCGGAATAAATTGCCAGACATTAATCATTGCCCAATTTCCTGGATTCAGCACAATTGAATTACCATTAGGGTCATCCGTTACTTACTCTGTCAGTACAATGCAGCACGCTCTGTTGTTATAGAAGCTGCTGTATAGTGATCATAAAATGTTCTCCACCACTGTGTCCTGCACCAACACGTGGCTCCTCGTAAGATTTCATATGGTATAATGTGTTATGCTATTGTGTTGGCTCACTTGGCTAAAATAAATAATGACTTTCTCCTGAGCCAGTCAGTTAGGAAGCTCCTTCGTGATGGCAGAGGAAGGAGGGGTACAGTTACATTTTTATATCGTTATGGAAGCTTTAGGGGTTTATTCATCATCAATTTCTAGAATTGTAGCTGAAAATGTATATTTCCACCTACTTTTGTATAAGGGTGTGGACATTATGTAATTCATCATGTTCACAAAGAGCATTTCTTTTGTGTGGGGGTGGGGGGTGGGGGGTGGGGGGGGTTGGGGAATTTGTGTGTAACTGTAGGCCGTCCAAAGATGGCATACCTGCACCCAAATCTCTTCACAAGCTGCCGTTTACACACCAGCTTGTACAGCAGAGGGCGCTGTTCAGATCCTTCCCGCAGTGTCTGGATAACTGTACCTCATTACACCACCGGTCTGTCTCCCATCCTCGTGTCTCTGCTGGAGAAGAGTGGAGCCACTGCACCCAGCTGTCTGATGTGATGGGGTGTACAATAAAAGAATAGTTGCACAGCTGCCATCTATTCTACATTGTAACAGTTACTGGAGCCATGGTGGCTGCAGGCTATTGCCACCCTTGGCTGCTGGATCACTGTCCCGGCAATTACCAATCAATTTCGCTGCACAGATAAGAAAACAGAAGGGAACCTGACTGCACTCTGGAAAGTGATCTGGCAGCCGGAGGTGTCTACCACTAAGGCACCAGCCAAAGACAAGTCAGGGGTGACCTCTGCTGCTGCCACTGGCTAGGTGGTTAACACTGGGGCAGTGCCAGAGAGTTCGCCCACCACGCCAGCCGGGCACCAGAAGTGTTCTCTGTAGCTGCTGTGAGATGCAGGACAGATCTAAGAGATGGGTAGATTTGTGCCAGATATAGTACTTCTGAGCCCTCTCCCAATCGGGAAATGTCCTCTGCCAGGAGCAACAGAGGGTCAGGGTGGACAGAGGTTGGGGGCGCCACTGGGGTTTCTGCTGGTCACCTGAGCGCTGGGGCTGCCCCCTGCGCTGCCCTCATTTTCTTGCTGGCATGTGAGTAACTGAGGACGAGAGAGGGGAGCACTGCTATATATATATTATGTGATAATTTCCAGTAGAATTGGTTGCAATGTTCATCTGCGACGGCAGACTGAGTAAGCTTCAACTTACTCAACCCTGCCGTCGCAGTGTGGCCTTGCGACTCCTGGAACATGGGGGCGACACTCCCCCATTTTCTCCAATGCCGGCCGTCCCTCCCTGCGAACGCCTCTGCCTGTCAGTCAGGCAAAGGTGTTCACATATCTGCACCACGATCGCAGGACCCGTTCTGCACATGCGCAGGACTCAATCAGCGGGGGATCTACAAGGAGGATCGTGGATGCGACCCCGTAATGAATCAGGCCCTTAGCTCAGGAACGTGAGAGAGACGAGCAGAAATGAGTATACCATGTGAGATGAAGCCTATATTTAATAGCAGCGAAGGCACATTAATAATGACCATGCTGGAGGAACACCAGAGTGTGCTACATCTGTACTGTCAGGTATGCAGAGTCAGATGCTGCAACTGTAAAAGAAGAAGGATCATACAGAGCAGGGCCCAGCACAAGTGGACTTCCAGTCTTTCCTACCCCTGTAGCTCTTGGGGTATCATCCCATCACCACAGCAGTAACCTGGCTTCCATGGTCTCCACCTGAGGATGTGTTTCTGCGGCATTACATCCTATGCGCCTTGTGTAAAATGTACAGAGGATGCAAAAACAGCATAATACTTTTTTTAGACGTATAACCAATGATGATTCCTTCAGTTTTTACAATGTGCAGATCTTCAGTGCAACAGGTCATATTACACACAGGATTACATCAGTCTTTCTAGAACACTTACGGGAGATATTATACCCTCAAATAAATCATTTTTCACTGGAAAAAAAAGTGTAGTAATGGATTTGTGCATTCGTTTTAGCATATACTCTTATAGCTGAAACTGTCCATTCAGTGTTGTTTCCACTTTGTATTTCTAATAATAATTATTCTAATAATTGTTCTATGTGGTTTGTAGAAATGTAGAATGTAACATTCAGTAAAGGACCATTGTTTAGGTTCTCTTACCTACTCTCAGCCCTCCTGTCAATCTTAATTGCAATGAATATTTTCTCTCCGTATGCAATAACTTTGGAGAGTGGCTAGTGGTGTGACTGGGGTATATTATAATTGGGGTAGTGGCAGGAATGGAATTCTAGAAATACAGAAATGGGGACATTCTGGAGCCTGATATACTAAAATAAAAGTAAGTGACAAAGGATATGCAGTCAACCCGCTTATTTGGCTCATAATAGTCTGCAGAGAAACTATTATACAGTTTTGTTATAATTCCACTTCCAGAATTGACCCAGTGACTGGAAATAGGTCCCTTACTCTAGGAAACACTTGTAGGACCAGTCTGTAACATGGAAGTTTGCAGCTATAGAAATATTAATATTTTAGGAGAAAAATAACAGAAGACACGAGATAACAGCAGTCACAGAACCAATTATTGCAGGTAATCATTTTTAAAGAATAGATTTTAGGGTATAATACTGAATAGACAAAAGGCTTCATTATAAAAGGACATAATTACATATTAAGCGATAAATAAATGGTATTCACTTAAGGTTTTGTAGCTGGAGGTTCATCCATATGGAGTCCCTTATATCTAAAATGGAAATGTCACACATCTCTTATAGCTGCAGATAATTAGCAAATACCATATATGCCCAATGCATCACAGAACCTTCAACTCTATTTCTCATGTGATGTCAGCAGCATCCAGACACTTGTATTAGATTTGGTTTACACAGGACTGTACATTCAATTAGTCATTAACATCCAATATATTACAGGTTGAGTATCCCTTATCCAAAATTCTTGGGACCAGAGGAATTTTGGATATCGGATTTTTCCGTATTTTGGAATAATTGCATAGCATAATGAGATATCATGGTGATGGGACCTAAATCTAAGCACAGAATGCATTTATGTTTCATATATACCTTATACACACAGCCTGAAGGTAATTTTAGCCAATATTTTTAATAATTTTGTGTATTAAACAAAGTGTGTCTACATTCACACAATTCATTTATGTTTCATATACACCTTATACACACAGCCTGAAGGTCATTTAATACAATATTTTTAATCATTTTGTGTATTAAACAAAGTTTGTGTGCATTGAGCCATCAAAAAACAAAGGTTTCCCTATCTCAATCTCACTCAAAAAAGTCTGTATTTCGGAATATTCCGTATTTCGGAATATTTGGATATGGGATACTCAACCTGTAATAAAAACTATAGCCTGGAAAACACGTCACAAGGACGATTGATAGAGGACCTGAGTTTAGCTTACTTTATACAGGTAATTCAAAGCCATCATTTTTCCACCTCCTTCCAGTCCATCCAGGAGAGGGACAAATGGATGATGTGTTTGGGATGCGGTAGTGTACCCAGTAGCACTGTGTCCCAGTGCTACCTGCCCGTCATGCCACACCAGTGCTTCTAACTGGATTACAGTGCTAATGTGGAGCAAGGGCCGGCATTGGCCAAAATTGACATGATGGGCAGGATGTAATAGAGTCAGAGTTCGCCCAACGTGGGGGATGTCGGCCGAACTTAGACTTTTTTTTTTTTTTAAAGGGGCAGTCATTTACAAGGCAAAACCATACCTTGTAAATGAATGCCCCTTTAAAAAAATAAAATTTGGCATCGCACTTGTTGGGCGAACTCTGACTATTACATCCTGCCAGATATCCAGGTTTATTAGCATGGTAGCCAGTCTGATTAGAATTCCAACTGTTGTCTCATGAAAAGAATAGAATTCCTGCATTTTACAGTAAGTGAGATTTGCATGTTAACTTTTACATATTAAAGTTGTCATGTATTTTAATTGACTTATTTTAGCATCCAGGCATTGATAAAACTCATTGGGAGGAATTCAAATCTTATTCCCGCTGGCATCCACTAGATGGTGTCGAATGGAGCTATTGAAATGTAGCTCCGTCGGGGCGCGATCGGCTGCCGCCCGGCGTCTGCACTTCAGCTCGCACCCGCCGGAGGTGGCAAGCTGAAATGTGTGAAAAGTGATCCAACACTAATGGGCACGATCGGGGACATCTATTGTATATCGCTCCTGTGATCTCCCGTCACTTATAGATGGGAGATCGGGGGTGATAACAATTGAATCCCCCCCTAAGTGTATGATAAATGGTGGCCAGCCAATCAGCTCCCAACTGTCATGTGTTCAGCTCCTAACGGTCATGTGTTTGAAAAATGACAATTTGGAGCTGATTGGCCGGGCACCATTTATCATACACAACCAGTTTTATCCTTCACAGACAGTTTTATCACTAATTGATAAATGGGCCCTATTATTTATTGTATTGTTTGCAATGATTCTGATGGGTCTCTTCACGACTATTTATTTTTTCAGACACCAATTAGTTACAGATGGCTGATGAGGACACCAAAGATTCTTATTTTTATACGTTGGGGGGGGGGTGGGGGGGGGGAAATTACTAAAGAATGTATGAATAGCAAATAGGGTGTAGCTCCCTGAGCTTGGCACATTCTTTCCTGTAGATTCTACTCAAGCAGACCCCATGTTAATACCTGGCAATCTCTATTAAATAAAAATGGTCTTCATTTTGATGCAATTAGGTTTGCACGTTATTGTTCTATAAATATGTAAAACAAACCAAATTCTGGAGAATATGGACAGCGAGGGAACACCCTGGGTTATTCAGCTCTGTGCGGGACCATAAGCACTATGCATGGCTCAGTATAACAGGTCACAACAGACAATTAGACCTACTTGTACTTGACAGTGTGTACAGTCTCGGAGGCCACACTCTTAGCGATGGTTTTCCCAGCATGCTCCAGGCCCAGCCAGACTGTTGCAAATCCTTACATATAAAAGCACATTAAAAGCATAAATGTGGAAAGTGGAGAAATAATAATAACTAATACAGTATATACACGTGCCTGAAAAACTGAGACAGCTGCTTTCAGTCCAGTACATGCCACCATACCCCCTACATTACAGATACATCTGCAAACGGTCGTCGTATAGTTTGTAGTGAAGATGTTAGCTTATAATAATTTAAGAGACTTTGATCGACGCTTGAAAGTACGTTCCAGGGAGATGGGTCGATCCATCTTCAAAATAAACTCAAAATTTGGATTTTCACATCCGGGAAGACATCCAGCGTGCGACACCACTGGGACTGATTACAAACTCTGAACAATCATGGACAGCGTCGTCTAGCACACACTAACATCCAACCGGCATGCAACATTGGCGCATATAACAGCAAAATGTAATGCTGGGACCACAAGCAACATCAGTGTTTGAACAGTACAACATTCCCTTTCTTCTATGGAGTACAGGAGCCGAGAGCCCACTCAGGTCCCATTGCTGACCCAAGAGCACATGGCTCTGTGTAATGACTGGGCTTGTGAACACAGACACTGGATGCCTGGAAACGTGTAGCCTGGGCCAATGAATGGACGATTACGCATGTGAAAAAAATCCACGAGGCAATGGACCCCGCATTCCAACAAGGCACTGTTATGGTGTGGGGTGTTTTAAGCTGGCATGCATAAGGACCCCAATACAGTATATCTGCAGACATCACTGACCAGTAGTTGCTATGTAACCATCCTTGCAGATTATGGGGGTCATTCCGAGTTGATCGCTCGCTAGCTACTTTTTGCAGCGCTGCGATCAGATAGTTGCCGCCTATAGGGGAGTGTATTTTTGCTTTGCAAGTGTGCAATCGCTTTTGCAGCCGAGTGGTACAAGAAAGTTTTTTGCAGTTTCTGAGTAGGTTTGAACTTACTCAGCCGCTGCGATCACCTCAGCCTGTTCGTGTCCGGAATTGACGTCAGGCACCCGCCCTGCAAACACTTGGACACTCCTGCATTTTTCCAAACACTCCCAGAAAACGGTCAGTTGCCACCCACTAACGCCCTCTTCCTGTCAATCTCCTTTCGATTGGCTGTGCGAATGGATTCTTTGTTAAATCCATCGCTAAGCAACGATCCGCTTTGTACCCATACGACGCGCCTGCGCATTGCGGTGCATACGCATGCGCAGTTTTGACCTGATCGCACCACAGCGAAAAAACCTAGCGTGTGATGAGGTCGGAATGGCCCCCTATTTACATCTGTTCATACATTCATTCACAAAGCCAGGTGTGGGTTCTTTCAGCACGACAATGTGCCACCTATGGTGGACAATCCTGGGATCAGGATCGGCGGGATCCCAGTATTCGGACCTAAAATTGGCTGGGATTTAATCCCGGGATTGGAGCTTCCAATCCCGGGGATTTCAGGATTGGCCACCACTTTACTTTTCTCTATGCCGGGCAGCGTTGAGTGTCCTAAGGAGACTCAGACGCTGCCCGGCTTACCTTGCTCAGCTCCCCCTGCCCTCGGCTGCACAGCGTGACGTGAAGTCAGAGGTCACGCTGCGCAGCCAGCCGCCCACCAGCCGGACCTCACCTCCTGCACTGCCTCACATCTCACCTCCTCCAGCAAGTGGCCCAGCCTCTCGCCTGTCCAGGTTACGGTGAGTTTTGTGGACTGGGCGGGGCACACTGAAGAGAATCCAATCCCGGGAATGATCATTTTTCAATCCAGATCCTTGGGGTTGAAAAAATGGCCCGGGATTGGCCACCCTAGTGCCACCGCACAGGTCAGTAGCCACCAGATTATGAATGGAGCAGCATTCCTGCCTCACTCGCCGGATTTGAACCCAATGGTACACATGTGGGATGCAGTTCAGTGTGGAGTCCATGTCCCTTCATGTTGCTGTAAAGGAGGACCTACACATCACTAGTCTCAGTTTTCCTGGCACAGGAGTATATATACACCTATACACTGTATATCTCAGTAATCATGCGAGTACCTTGTACGCCACTGGCTGCTACCACCATTGCGCCATCCAGTGGAGATTTGCCATCCTTATCTTTCTTCAGAGACTCAGGAAGAAGCTTGCTTCCATAATTTTTTACATGTGGCCCCAGCTCCTTCCCAACACAGCTTGCAACAGCGCACACACCGTCCACTAGTGCCAGAAGGAAAAATGCGACATCATTAAATATGGGAGAGGGGAGATCCATGCTTACCCATAATTTAATATTTATTTTCCTACAATACATGAATCAGTGATCTATATGAAAAGAGGTTTACCTGGGTCATAGCAAAGCCAGGAGCTTCCTTACTACTAGTGACTTTCCTTACAACAACTACGAGTACTACTACTACTTACCCCCTACCTCCCCACTAGGATTCCATCATATCTGGTCCCTTCAGCGTTCATTCAACTGATGCACTGGAAGGACATTTCTGGGAGGAAACCATGACTTGGTGCTTCTGTTCCAGAGATGCCGATATTTCTTACACATCATCCATCAACTTCATGATCAATGTCACTATTTAGCCATTTACCCTCCCCCCCATGGGACGACTCAATTCGGAGTGATGAGTTGCTGCCCACATCACACAGAATAACAGTGAAATTACAGAAACATCGCTCATTTTCCTGTGCACCTCTATGGGGGTGTGAGGCAAAATGAGAGATCCAATGCCACATTGCTCTGAATTAAAGCTGACCCTACACAGATCTTACTCCCATTCACTAGTCTACCATGATGTCAATTTTAAAATAACTTAAACATGTATATTTTTTAAATATTGTCCAAAAGCATGCACCTTCTTCCGATTCAACACAGAAATGATAGAAAAGTTGAGAAAAAACTAAATGGAGATGATGATATGGGGCCTTATTCAGGTTTGTTAGCAAACCAAAAAAGCACACTAATGGGCAAAGCCATGTGCACTGCAGGTGGGGCAGATGTAACATGTGCAGAGAGAGTTAGATTTGGGTGTGGTGTGTTCAAACTGAAATCTAAATTGCATTTTAAAAATAAAGCATCCAGAATTTACCCTGCACAGAAATATAACCCACCAAAATCTAACTCTGCACGTGTTACATCAGCCCCACCTGCAGTGCACATGGTTTTGCCCATTAGTGTGCTATTTTTGTTTGCTAGTAAACCTGAATAACCCCCATGGTCTCTGTCAATCAATAACTAGGTAACATCCTGTGACTCTGAAGCGGCGGTTGGATTACAATTTGCCATCCAGTTTTAGCATATACAGAAGTAATTAGTTCATGATGCATGGACCGGGTAAAATATACATAACGTAATAAGAAATGCGACAATGTACAGATATACAATGTATGATAAATACAAAACAAATTTTGTTACCAAGGAACTGGCTGACTTTAACTGCTCCGCCGGTGGCTTTCTTAGCCACGTGAAGTCCTTTGGCCACGGTGGGATTGACCTCCAGAGGTTTATCCTCAGGTTGAATGTTTTCCCTTATTTTAGTAGCACCTTTGTGGATGGCTTTTTCTGTAAGCTCAGCTCCTTTTGCCAAACCCCAACTCAGCCAAGAGGCCCCTACAAGACCAAACAAGTTAGTTAGGTTCTCTAGCAGAGCAGAGTGATCCATATACACATTTACTTAGGTTAAAACCATTTCCTCTACGCCTTCAGCATCTAAAGCCATCTTAGATTTTATAGCCCTTTATCCGTTTGCTTTTCAGTAGCCAGGACGTGCACATAATAAAACTGATCCTGCATCTTAGCAACTGGATACAGAGATAACTACAAACTGGTCCATTATTCATATCACCCCAACAGGTCTTATACATTTCATTCATCCTCCTAAACGTCACTGAAGACTGCACAAGAGGAAGAGTCATGGAATGACTGGCTTCCTCTCTGCTTTCTTACCTTGGAGAATTCCTGATGCTACCTTCTCACTCCACGGCGGCAGGTCTTCCTTCTCCTTTCGTTCTGGCTCAGGCTCAGGTATAGGAACTATATGTATCGTTTGGGCCAAATCTATGACTTCACCAGAGGTGTCAGAGGGCTTGAATAGCAGAGACAAAGTTTAATCATCATTATTGCCATATGGGTGAACAGACAATTATATAACCATTCCCCATGTACTGTATGTTCTGTTAACTACTTCATGACCACTATTAATAACCTAGTGCTTTCAAGTACCCCATAAGTAACTTCAGTTCAGTAAATATTTTTTATTGTTTTGATTTTATAGTCTATTACTTTTTCTAATTTAGGGAAACTCCGGTTTGTGTGACCAGCTTCTCCATTACAACATGAATTGATTTGATGTAACCTGGACGTTACGTCTGTTTATCAATTTACATGGAGTAATTGTATTAGCAGCAGGAGAGACGGGATGTAGGTCTCAGGTGCACTGTGCTGGGGAAGACCCTGTGACACCACAGGATATGTACTACAACTGAGGAAGCAGAACACAGTGCTCACTTTGAAAATAATGCCCTGCGTTTGGCGTGCCAGGAACCACCTCCTTTCTGCTCAACTGCGTCAACAGCATGGGAAGGTGTTAGGAAGAAAAACAGACGGACAAAAAAGTAACATACAGCATAGGTCGGGGCAGGGATGAAGATCAAAAGACTAGCATTAAATGGCGGAAGATGGAACCATCTTTGCAAACCAATCGATGGAGAGAACTAGTTTGCGCATGTGTAAGTTCACTGCTACAGACTCAGATCTGCTTGTTGTGTACCCAGGAGGAGTGACATCAACAATCACCAGAACAAAGCCGGCGATCGCTTCCACCATTGCCCTCACAGAATTGGGTTGATAAAAAAATAAAAAATAAATAAAAAACCCACCATCCAGCTGAAAGCACTGATGGTTACGGATGAACATCCCTAGACTGGGGATACAGTAAACCAAACAAGATTGTAACATATCTGTGTTTTCCTTTATATTCACGAATATTGCAGCGAAGCTCTGAAACAAAGGATAAGGGGTCCGTGTCTGGTACCAGACTGGATGTTCTCCAGTCTATGCCATGTGAGATTCTGCAGCCTCACTCACACACACACAGCATAAAGAAACACAATTGTGCTCACAACAATAGGGCTTTTTGTGTCTCTGTTTATTAAATAATCAAAGGCCCAACACAATGAATTCTTTAAAATATCAGTTCTCTGAAACGCTAAAAAGATGCGGTTGTTGAAGAATCCCTGTTCATATGTTTTAGTTGTTGTAGGAATCAAATCTATACTTAAGAACAGATAATTCGTGTCAGGCTGGCGTACCAGTGCTGCACATGGACATGGTTATTCCGGTATAATATTGTGCTGATAAATACAGCTTGGTGTCATCAGCATGATAAGGGATGGGAAAAGAGCAGAAGTCCTAGCCTAGCAGTGATCATAAAGCAATGCAGACATCTATATCCAGAACAGCTGAGGGCTCATATTGAAAGAGAACTAATGGTGCAACTAGAAATACAACAACCATTAACATAGCAGTGCCACGGACAAGATGAATAGAGAACCTGAGGGAGAAAAGGGTTTCTCTGCGGTAACAGGAGGAGGGCAGTAGTGGAGGTGCTGCATCTAAAGTGGAAATAAGCAATTGTCAAGTCAATGGGCCAAATTCAGACCTGATCGTAGCAGCAAATTTGTTAGCAGATGGGCAAATCCATGTGCACTGCAGGGGGGGGAAATATAACATGTGCAGAGAGAGTTTGATTTGGGTGGGTTACGTTGTTTCTGTGCAGGGTAAATACTGGCTGCTTTATTTTTACACTGCAATTTAGATTTCAGTTTGAACACACCCCACCCAAATCTAACTCTCCCTGCACATGTTATATCTGTCCTACCCGCAGTGCACATCGTTTTGCCCAACTGCTAACAAATTTGCTGTTACGATCAGGTCTGAATTAGGCCCAACATTTTTTTTTTTTTATATTAGGTCCAGGATGTAGTTCCACGGCACGGTTTGAGACCAGAGGAGGAATGGCGTGAGCAGGTGAGACTCCAGCCTAGGGCAGTGGTTCCCAAACTCCAATAGTTCACGTTTTCCAGGTCTACTCACAGAATCATAAGTGAAATAATTAGCTCTGTGGAGTTTTAAAATGTGTCCGTGAGTAATGAATACACCTGTGCACCTGCTGGGTGACCTGCAAAACATGAACTGTAGGGGTTCCTTAAGGACCAAGTCTGGGAACCACTGGCCTAGGGGGAAGATCATCCATGAGACAATATAGATGGAGCTTCTGAGGAGAGGCTTAAAGTTAGCCAAGGTGCTGAGACAGCAAGAAAGTCTTGTGGGAAGATGAAAGTCTGTGGCGTATATATATAACGGTAATCCTGAGGGAACAAGTGTAATACATGAATCTCAAAAGAAGTGAAATGGAGGAAAAGTTCACGGAAAATGCTGCATTCAGACTAAAGAAGAATCTGCAAATCCCTCTGTGACGAGTCAGGTTGGTATGAGAAGGAGAAGCAGATAATGAGGGTGGTAGGAACTCCCTTACTACTGTGGGCATTACGCAGAACAGCGCGGTCGGTGTAGAGTGATATACTGTAGGAAGTACACCTACTGTATAACATCATGCATGCGACAGGTCCTCTATAGAGCAAATCAGGTGATAGGTGGAAACCACTATAAGAAAGTGGACACGTTAGTCTTGATTTCTTTATTTATCTCTTTAGAGGGGCTAACAATACAGTGCTCATTAAATGGGCACCACTGTATACTCTCTTTGGAGTTTCCTTACACTTACCTGGATTCTCAGATCAGACAACTGTTTTAGCAGGTCCTCAAATAGCTCCAGGTCATCGGCCGGCAGTTGAGCAGAGAGCACCACACCCACATAGGAGCCGGACACCTGTGACATCAGGTCTGGGAACATGTAGACCCCAGTGTTTGTGCGTAGAACAGGGGACTGGCTACACATAAATGGGTACAGCCAGTCACACACCTGCAAACAAACAACAGTTCTGTACGGATAAAAGCATAAACACCATTTCAAATGTTTTCCAAACTCAATTTTATGTTTACCCATAAATATAAATTGCACATCATTTTTACAGTGTTCATTTAATATGTATACACAGTAGGAATTAATACAATTGTTTTAAGAAAGATGGAGCAGTACATTGTTCCACAGCAGTCTGTGTTTTCAGCGTTTTATTAGGAATGTGCCACATCCATAATTTAGGGGTTGGTCTTGCTAACTCTAGCAGTTTTCTTCATGGATTTAGCGGTGGCTGAGCATATGGCGGGTCAGAGTCACATGACCTACAACAGTATGGGGATTGGAGATCCAATTATGAAAACAACTAATCAGCTAGGGAAATAACGCAGAATCTATCATGAGGCGATCTGAGCAGTTGAGAGCGCACCATGATCGGAGATGGTAGCAGGTAGCAGCTATATGCAGAGGCTGGCACGCAAGAGTCTTGGGTACCTAGCATTAGATTTGCTTCGGCTATAGAACAAAATATAGTGGACTTCTTTTCTGGCATTTGGTGTAACAATATTTTGTTATTGTACATCTCTTAAGCCCCATACACACTGGGCAATCCACTAGACGATCTTAACGATAATCTTTTTTAAAAGATCTATTGTTCATATCTTCTAGTGTGCATGTCTGAACGTTGCCCGCACCCACGGGTCGTTCTCGTTCAAGCATTATCTACCTCAACTTTAACTATATTGTTGAGCTGCATGTTCGGGGAGTGCAGGGGGTCATGTCACCAACATAGGGAGTTAAATCATTATAGTGTAGAACACACTTGTGGTATTCACAGGATGTGAGATGGGCTCTGTCCGTGTCTCAGTTATTTTATATTGCTGCAGTATAGACCCAACAGAAGAAAAAGCAGTGCCCCAGACAGCAGCAATCAGGCCAACAGGCAAACATCTGGCCCACACTGGGTCTTTATACGGCCATAAAAAAAAAAAAAAATAACATACACAAGTATGAACATTCAGCACGCGACACTCCAATGGCTGGGGGAAGTACGCATCCCTAGCGTGCCCTGCCAAGTTTTGCTATCAGGACTTGCGGAAACTTTGGCAGGGCATGCTGGGATGTATAGTTCCACAGCAGCTGGTGTACAGCACCCTTATAGATCAGTGATAAAATCACAGCTAGGATAATGATCATAACATTTCCTAAAAGCAGATTGTGAACAAAGGATTTGCTGATTCTATCTGTATTATTTGATTATAATTTGCTGCCACAATTATGGAGGGCACTGTGATATGGGCCTGATTCACCATTGCTACAATGTCGATCTCAGAAGGAGTGGTATTTACAGAGTGAGGGGCAGGTAGTCAGCGTTTGGGGGGGAGAGGGTTAGAGAAATGCAGCCATCTCGGGGCCATTTTCTGGGGGTGTCATAGTCAGCCACTGCAAATGCATATGCAGCAAGAGAAGCCCCGGCACCTTACGTGAGACAGCACAGTGTTTTGATGCTCAATGGTGTGGCCGATGTGCAACCTATGTTCCCACTTCTGTATGTAAGCGGAGGATGTGAGAGCCTGGCAGTGGGTCTCTCTGTGCACCAGACAGCGGCTGAGACATTGGCATATTTTAGCAAGTCCGCTGCAAATGAAATCACAGCTATGCATGAGACAGTGTGCACCACTGTATAAGGCCATATGTCACTAATACACACACACACACACACACACACACACACACACACACACACGTGTATGGGGACTTGTTATGGAGTGATTGAGGTCATGTGTGGACCGAAACGTTCCTCGTATACTTAGACCAATAAATTTGTGAGCAGTAAGAATCCTGCTGCGTGCTACTGGGAATGACTATTTCTGTGCCCATGTTATTGGGATATAATATACCATATCAATGATTACAAGTGCCACTGACACACAGCATCCCCATCAGTACTATGCTGAGGGCTGGGGAGTGCGAGCACGGAAGTCCATTAACTAAATGACAGGCACCCAGCCAGTCACCTTCATAGTGGACTAAGGAACTTTGCCCTGTTCTTACAACCTGACAGATAAGTATATGACAGTGTTTACTAATCACAGAGCCTACACAGTAATAAACAAGTCCACTTAGCACTCCTGGGAGGTCATTCATAGCACTTTAATGGGTACGCAACGTCACACTACACAGAGCATATTACTTATAATTAGTGTGCAGGAGCTTTCCTCTAGCGATTAGAGCAGATCAAGTAACTAGTAATGTTCTCTTTTTTGCGGGTGTTATGCAGTAGCCCTGTCTAGTACAGTCAGGCAAGGGTTAATCTCTGAATTACACAGAAGCCCCTAATAACATAGGAAGGGAGCATGCCGTAGATTGCCACTTACATAGCTCCAAATACACAGACCCTTATTCAGGCGAGCGCCGCACCTGCTGCTAGTGGCCTTACTAGCTGGCACTCGCCACCTGGGCATTCTAAGCGCAGCTACTACAGACAGCATTCAACACAGGGACAATTGCATCTCACTCAGCAAAAAGGCTAGGATCGCCATCGATAACTGCTCTTATGTACAAAAATACAGGGTGGTCCATCAGTGTGGAAACCCCCATTATAAAAATGAAATGAATACGGAAATAGCAATTCAGTGTCTACGCATATGATATAGGAGTGATGGGAAAACTTTTTAGGGTATGTCACCAGTATGGTGGCCATTTTGAAGTCAGCCATCTTGGATGCAACTCTAATTATTTGTAATTGGGAAGGTAATCATGTGACATATCAAACGGATTCAGAATTTACTAAGAAAAACAATGGTGTTTTGTTTTAATGTATCGTTATTCATTCTTGAGTTTTAACAAAGTACCTGCACAAGAAAACGCAGTTAACTCTCGAGAATGAATAAAGATATGTTAAAATGAAGAACACTTATTTTTCTTATGAAATTCTGCATCTGTTTGATATGTGATTTGACTACCTTTCCAATTGAAAAATTAGAGTTGCATCTGAGATGACCGACTTAAAGTTGACACAAATGCAACCATGTCAGCAAAAACTCAGCTTGGTGGGGTCGCATTTGATGCAACAACGCCAGCCAAGCCCAAAAAATGTTTGGCACCTAAGGCAATAATTTGGTACCTAGGGCCCTTTTCATCATCAGGGGCCGGATGGTCCTTGATTATCAAGCATCCAACTTGCCGGGAATTTCAGTGGCGGGAACTTAAGTACAGGAGCAGTTCATAAGTAGTGAAGCTCCCGTTCCCATCTTGGCCTCTATTCCTTCTCCCTCACCCTCCCATCCTATTCTTCACTCTATCATTCTTTATACATTTTAGGCAAAATTACACATTTGTACTTTTTTGCCGATGCCAATTATGTTTAATTTTACTGCAACAGATTCTCTATCTAGTGCCTGTTTAAGGCATTTGCTACTTGTTTTGCCATTGGCAAAAGTTATTTTTTATTAAAAATTTCTTGAAAATAGAAAATAAATATTTTTAACAAGATTTTACCTAATTACTTTGATGGTGCTAGTAAATCAGTTTGCATCTCAACATTCATGGAAATTACCATTGTTTGACAACTCTTCCCCATAATCCAATAGAGGCGTGAGATAATGAACTCCTGATACAATATATTAGGGCTTGGCCTAGTACAGGGGTGGGCAATTATTTCAGCTGGGGGGCCACTTGACACTCCAGCGAATACTCGAGGGCCGCACAGAAAATATCGTGACCACGCATTGCGTCGCATGGTACCTAAAACGTGCATACAATCCTTCGATTTATCTCACAAATGCAGTGGAAATCGAAGGATTGTACCTGATATCTCACAAGTGTATGAGCTAGATAACAGTTATCATCTTCCCTCCAGTCTATCCCCTCCCTGGACAAAATAATCAGCTCCCCCCATCTCTGGACAAAATAATCAGCCCCCCTTCTCCCACTCCCTGGACCAAATAATCAGCTCCCCACCTCCCCAGACACAGTTACCAGCTTCCCCCCTCCCCAGACAAAGTTACCAGCCTGCACACTGATGAGAGGTAGCGGGCCGCATCCGGCCCGCGGGCCGCACTTTGCCCACCCATGGCCTAGTACCAAGTGCTCTGTGTATGGTATCATTGGGTAAGAAGTATGACATGATCGGGTATGATCAGATAGAGCAGCTAAAGATGTAGCATAGCTTGCATAGATATGGCCCAATTTAGAGTCACACGCTGGGGTATATTTACTAAAAATCGTATTTTCCCGTTTGAGGTCAAAGTTCAATCACGAATGACATCGAAAGAGTAAATATGCAACTTTTTGAATTTAGTACGACTAATTTACTAAGCTGCCGTATTCTGCATTTTCGGTTTTACCGATGTCGATGTCATTCGTTTTTTTAGGCAGTGTTTTACGTGAGTGATTTGTAAAACACTGCCGACTTTAATACAATGAATCTCGGCCGGATCTGAGAGATCCGTGCTGGGCTTCATTGTGCACCTTTATTTACAAAAAAAAAAAAAACAGTGTTAAATTTAAAAAAAAAATTGCGTGGGGTCCCCCCTCCTAAGCAAAACCAGCCTCGGGCTCTTTGAGCCGATCCTGGTTGCAAAAATATGGGGGGGAAAATGATAGGGGTTCCCCCATATTTAAAACAACCAGCACCGTGCTCTGCGCCTGGTCCTGGTTCCAAAAATACGGGGGACAAAAACCGTAGGGGTCCCCCGTATTTCTGAAACCAGCACCGGGCTCCACTAGCCAGATACATAATGCCACAGCCGGGGGACACTTTTATATAGCTCCCGGCGGCCCTGGCATTACATAACCAACTTGTCACCCCTGGCCGGGGTACCCTGGAGGAGTGGGGACCCCTTCAATCAAGGGGTCCCCCCCCTCCAGCCACCCAAGGACCAGGGGTGAAGCCCGAGGCTGTCCCCCCTCATCCAAGGGCTGCGGATGGGAGGCTGATAGCCGTTATGTAAAAAAAAATTATTGTTTTTAGTAGCAGTACTACAAGTCCCAGCAAGCCTCCCCCGCAAGCTGGTACTTGGAGAACCACAAGTACCAGCATGCGGAGGAAAACCGGGCTCTCTGGTACCTGTAGTACTACTACTAAAAAAATACCCCAATAAAAACATAAGACACACACCTTGAAAGTATAACTTTAATGCATACATCCACACCTCCATATACACATACTTACCTTATTGTTCACACGAGGGTCGGTCCTCTTCTCCATGTAGAATCCATGGTGTACCTGTGGAAAAAATTATACTCCCAAAATCCAGGGTAGAAGCCTCTTCTTCTTGTAATCCATTTGTAATCCAGGTACTTGTCAAAATAAAAAAAACGGACACCCGACCTCGCACTGAAAGGGGCCCCATGTTTTCACATGGGACCCCTTTCCCCGAATGCCAGAAACCCCCCCTGACTTATGTCTAAGAGGGTTCCTTCAGCCAATCAGGGAGCGCCACATTGTGGCACCCTCCTGATTGGCTGTGTGCTCCTGTACTGTATGACAGGCGGCACACGGCAGTGTTACAATGTAGCGCCTATGCGCTCCATTGTAACCAATGGTGGGAACTTTGTGGTCTGCGGTGAGGTTACTTTCGGTCAACCGCTGACCACAAAGTTCCCACCATTGGTTACAATGGAGCGCATAGGCGCTACATTGTAACACTGCCGTGTGCCGCCTGTCATACAGTACAGGAGCACACAGCCAATCAGGAGGGTACCACAATGTGGCGCTCCCTGATTGGCTGAAGGAACCCTCTTAGACATAAGTGAGAGGGGGTTTCTGGCATTCGGGGAAAGGGGTCCCATGTGAAAACATGGGGCCCCTTTCAGTGCGAGGTCGGGTGTCCGTTTTTTTATTTTGACAAGTACCTGGATTACAAGAAGAAGAGGCTTCTACCCTGGATTTTGTGAGTATAATTTTTTCCACAGGTACACCATGGATTCTACATGGAGAAGAGGACCGACCCTCGTGTGAACATAAGGTAAGTATGTGTATATGGAGGTGTGGATGTATGCATTAAAGTTATACTTTCAAGGTGTGTGTCTTATGTTTTTATTGGGGTATTTTTTTTAGTAGTAGTACTACTACTACTACTACTACTACTACTACTACTACTACTACTACTACTACTACTACTACTACAGGTACCAGCGGGCCCGGTTTTCCTCCGCATGCTGGTACTTGTGGTTCTCCAAGTACCAGCTTGCGGGGGAGGCTTGCTGGGACTTGTAGAACTGCTACTAAAAACATTTTTTTTTTTTTACACAACGGCTATCAGCCTCCCATCCGCAGCCCTTGGATGGGGGGGGGGAGGGGGGGGGGACAGCCTCGGGCTTCACCCCTGGTCCTTGGGTGGCTGGAGGGGGGGGATCCCTTGATTGAAGGGGTCCCCACTCCTCCAGGGTACCCCGGCCAGGGGTGACTAGTTGGTTATGTAATGCCAGGGCCGCTGGGAGCTATATAAAAGTGTCCCCCGGCTGTGGCATTATGTATCTGGCTAGTGGAGCCCGATGCTGGTTTCAGAAATACGGGGGACCCCTACGCTTTTTGTCCCCCGTATTTTTGGAACCAGGACCAGGCGCAGAGCCCGGTGCTGGTTGTTTAAATATGGGGGAACCTCTATCATTTTCCCCCCCATATTTTTGCAACCAGGATCGGCTCAAAGAGCCCGAGGCTGGTTTTGCTTAGGAGGGGGGACCCCACGCAATTTTTTTTAGAAAAAAAAACACTTTCCCATCCCCTTCCCACTGATAAACATGCACGGATCTCATGGATCCCTGCATGCCTATACAAACACGGGATAAAAAAGCAGGTCTGTTTTTTTTTAGCACTTTTTCACGATTTGTATTTCATCACGGCAGTGTTTGGCTATTGTCGGCAGTGTTTGTGATTTGCACTTTTTAGTAAATTACCGATTTCTACCAAATTACAGGCGTATTTGACCGATGGTGTATTGATTCGTGATTTTTTCCAAGGACTTCCAAAATATTACGAATGCCCTCATCACTGCCGAGATTTTTGCTTAGTAAATTACCGAAATGACACTTTGAAGAAAAAACGGCATCTCGGTCAAAATCGGGACCTTAGTAAATATACCCCACTGTGTCAGTGTCTGAAGTAGTTGAGCAATTTTTTTAGTATGCCTGCACACCGCACACGTGCCCCAATTGTGCTCATAGAAAGTCAGCGTTACAATGTCAGATGCACGCGCACAGAATTGTATTGACAATGGATTGGAAATTCCTGCGCGGTGACAGGGAGGTGGCTATTCAGACGCACGGAGATGATCAGTCTTATTGATGTGTTGTGGAGTGTTGGTGAAATGTTTGTGTACACAAACGCCTAATCGTTCACATTGGAGGCCATAATCTGATGGAGAATCTGCTCCTTGTGTGGGCCTGGTACTAGTTACCATGGTGCGACTGATGCTAAAGGCACACTGAGCATGACTGCGGCGCTGGCTGCAGATGCTGAAAGTAGGTGCACAGAGGCACAGGGGAGGAGCCTGACAGTGGTATTAGCATAAAGTTGCAGATGTACGACTGGGCAAAAGATGGACGCTGCTGCGTCTGACTCTTAATCAGGCTTATAAACTGATCTGTGCCAAAAACAACAAAGGTGGGATGTCCTAACCTTGAAAATGCGGCCAAAACTTCAAAAAATGTCGTTTTCAGAGCTTTGTCAGCATTTCCCATATGTACCAAGCTCTAGAAAGAAATGCATTCTGGAGCTTGGACCTGGTGGGCAATAGAAATCTATCGGCTTATCGCCCCATTTTCCCCAGAGAGATCCCTCCCAGCAGCCCCGCGGTGTCCAGATCTCACTTCACATTGGCAGTAGGACTCCAGGTCCTAAACTCAGAAGTCCAGTGATTGCAAATGACAGCTCATATCGGGAGCGCCGTCATTTGCGCATTTCTAGGTACATGCCGACATTATTAACAAGAACCAAAGAAAATAAATAAAACTAAGGTTTTTCTTCCAAACACTGCACATGGGAACAATAGGACACAAATGATTTGGGAACATGCACAGACCCAAAAAATTGGGAAAGGGTTTCCAGTTTGTCAAGTTGTACCAGATTTCTGAGGGATTTCCACTACACTTTAGTTTCCCTTTTGTCCAGAGAGTTAAAGCATTACTCAGTACAAGTCACTTTAGCTCATCAACAAGACAAAGTAACCTGACATCAGACACCATAAGCAGCAGACACAGCAGCAGCACGTGACAGGGTAGGATTGCTGTCTAACCATTACAGCAATACACAGGAAACGTCACTTTACAATACATTCATGTGACTGTGACAAACGTACAGTCGCTTAACTCATACTCTGAAAAGGGAAATCCCGGTGTGTGTGTCAGCACTACGTCAGCGGATGTGCTGGATCACATAGTCCATCTTAAAGACAACTTAGGACCGGGAAAGTTTAAGTACATAAATAGATGAACTGTGTTGTGACAGAAGGATTATTATTATGCTTTATTTATATGGCGCCACAAGGGTTCCGCAGCGCTCAATTACAGAGTACACATGCAGATAATCAAAACAGGAAAACAGTGACTAAAGGCCCGTACACACTGGTCGATATATCGGCCGTTCTCTTGAACGGCCGATATATCGCGGGACCGTCGGCCAGTGTGTACGGCCGATACGTCTGTGAACTCCGTCGTTCACAGACGTATCGCGTCGGCCGCGCAGCACAGCCGACGGCCAATATATCTAACGATATATTGGCGCGTCGCTGTGTGTGTACGGGGCGGTTGTCCGACCGCCCGTACACATGCTGCGGCGGCCAGCGGTGATTGACAGGTGAACTGGGCGGGCGCACGCCCGCCCGCCCAGTTCATGACGTCAGTCCCCCGACGGATCGGGCAGTGTGTATGCATAGCACACTGCCCGATCCGTACATAGATATATCTGCAGATCAATTGATCTGCAGATATATCTACTAGTGTGTACCCACCTTTACAGTTGAAGACAATATAGGACAAGTACAGGGTAACTTATACCCCTTATCCACCTGTAGCACGGGTCGCAGCCGGGAGCCTGACATGGCTGCGACCCGTGCTACAGCCCCCTTACCCACAGCGCGCTCACCAAGGTCGGTGACGCTGATGCTGACGCGGCAGGGGCGGCGCTGGGAGATCACATGATATTCCAGCGCCGTCCTTCCATACACTGTGAACGGGAGCAGTGTCGCCACGACGCGGCTTCCGTTCACACTACACAGCTTACCGGGTTGAACACGTGTTCAACCCTGCAAAATACCCGGGTAGGATTCCCGGATCAGTCGATCCGGGAATTTGCCGGGGGGGCCGTTTCCACTACGAAAAAACAAGGGTAAATGCGCGCCACGGCGCATTTACCCGTGTTTTTAAAGGCAGTGGAAAAGGGGTATAAACATAACTACACCAGTAGACGACATAGTGATAAGAATCAGTGTCAAGTGTCAGAGACTAAAGGTTAGCTGTGTACCTTACCTGGAGGAAAGCAGGGGGGCGCTCCTGAGCCATTTCACTGGTGGTATCCATAAACTTTATAATGCGGAGATACCCTGGATATGAGGGGGCACTCACCAGACCATCTGGGGTGACATAGAAGATCTGAACCCCTCTGGGAATGAGGATCAGTTCCTCTGCGTCTACCCCCAGACTCTGCACTGGGGGTGGCTGTGCATACACACAGTAGAAGTCATCCCCTACTATGGAACATTCCCCAGACTCTGTCCCATAGGAGACGGTGTAATGTCCATCTGTGGCCTGGGGGGTGTAGGCTGGCGGGGCTGCTGCACCTCCTATACGGGGATTGGTGGCTTCTGTTGCTATACACGAGACTCCATTGGTTGGCTCTAAAGGGCATGGAGCCATCTGAGGGGGTGGTGGGCGCTCTGGCCTTTCTTTTTCTTTCAAGGGCAGCGATGGGTATAGAGCTGATGCCCCCGCGGCAGGGCTACCAGACATACTGTGCTGCAAAATATTCAATCTTGTGTTTATGTTCTCCAATGTCTCCTGCATCTTTTCCTGCATCTGCCTGGCAGTATCCCAAGCCGGACCCCTGCACTCTGGTCCCTGCAAGGAGACACTTAATCCTCTGAGCAAATTCTCCTGGCCTTGTATGTAAAAGTTGCGAGCATCTTGCTTGTAACCAGCTTCATCTGCGTTCAGACCTTTATTTATATACTGGAATGCTTTCCTGTACTCTTCCTCAATGCTCCGAATTAAGGCGTTTTCCTGCATCCCTGGAAGTGGCTGCTTCTCCATCACTGAAATAGAAAAAGAAGATACAAATTCAAGGAACAGTAGCCCAAGCACTCAGCAAAAACAACTGTCTATTTATGTACAGCAGTCAGCTGGGAGTCTGTTGTATACAACACTACTGAGCACCTAAGTACATTGCCGCAACTCCTTATATACTGTAACACAGACGTAAGCGAGAAAGAACTTGTACACAATGCAATATATATATTTTTTTTAACATTTTGTAAGGCCCCCAAAATAAAAAATCCGAACCAAAATGTATATAATCCTGCTTGACATAAAAGGTGGGCACCGCACAGAATATATTGGTGTTTCATTTCTTTCTCTGGTTGTACAATATGTTGCTGCTGTATAAATATAGTATAATACCAGCAATCTACATCTTTAAAAATTCAACATCAATAAGGATATGCAAGCATGCAGATTATATATGTCAGGAATTATGTAACCCAGCTAATAATAGCCTAGGTATCACATTAATCCCTGCCCTGCAGTTCCTGTATTTCACATGTTACAGAATAATTTACGACATGAAGTGTCAGGAAACAAAATAAATGATTTGACAAAAAAAAAAAAAAAAAATTATATATATTTAAAAATAAACAAACATGGAGATTTATGAACAATAATAGTAGTCTGTGCAGACTGCCACATCCATCCTCAGTAATCTTTGAATATAAATGACTATAGCTGGAGCAGCCGTCTTCAAAAGGAAGATCATACAATTAGTGATATTTGTTGCTGAGAATGAGAATAATTCATAAGATTAGCTACAGATACTTTAAAAATACTTGAACATGCAGCTGTATCCTTAGGTAATAATGTATATAGGACAGGGATTCATAGATTTTCCATCACCGATTTACACCCCACCCATATATACAATCATATTACAGTAAGTAGGATTTTAATTACCTACCGGTAAATCCTTTTCTCGTAGTCCGTAGAGGATGCTGGGGTCCATATTAGTACCATGGGGTATAGACGGGTCCACCAGGAGCCACTGGCACATTAAGAGTTTAATAGTGTGGGCTGGCTCCTCCCTCTATGCCCCTCCTACCAGACTCAGTCTAGAAACTGCCCGAGGAGACAACATACTTCGAGAGAAAGAAATACACAGATAGTGGCGAGATTCATACAGGGCCGATTCAAGCCCGCTCTGCGCCTCGGGCAGGAAACGGGGCGTGGCTTAATACAGGGGGCGTGGTCAGTTATGCCCCCTGTACATTAGTAGCGCCGCTTGAATGCTGAGCGGTGCGCGATGACGTCATCGCGCACCGCACAGCAAAAGGTACTCTCCACGAAGGGAAACTAGACGCTACGCGTCTAGTTCCCTTCACAGGAGGCACAGACGGGGGACACAGCGGGCAGCGGAGGGCACAGCAGTGGCGGATCTTGCCATGGTGCGGCGCCCTCCGGATGGCGCCAGCGCCCTCCGGAAGGCAGCGCCCCGGGCAAAAGTTCTGCTTGCCCATGGCAAGATCCGCTACTGGATTCATACCAGCTCACACAACAGGCAAATCCGGCTAACATGCCGGAAAACTCAGCAACAGCTGAAACAGTACTGAAACAGTAAATAACGCAGAACTTACCTAGGAACCAGGCAGTACTGAACTACAAAACCAATGCAGGAAAACGAAGCGCTGGGCGGGCGCCCAGCATCCTCTACGGACTACGAAAAAAGGATTTACCTATAGGTAATTAAAATCCTATTTTCTCTTACGTCCTAGAGGATGCTAGGGTCCATATTAGTACCATGGGGATGTACCAAAGCTCCCAGAACGGAAGGGAGAGCGCAGAGGCTCCTGCAAGACTGCTTGACCAAACTGAGGTCATCAGATTATCGAACTTGTAAAACTTAGCAAACGTGTTCGACCCAGACCAAGTAGCTGCTCTGCAAAGCTGTACAGCCGAGACACCCCGGGCAGCCGCCCATGAAGAGCCACACCTTACGAGTAGAGTGGGCCTTTACAGATTTTGGACACGGCAATCCTGCCGTAGAATATGCATGCTGGATGGTGAACCTGATCCAGCGTGAAATCGACTGCTTAGAAGCAGGACACCCAATTTTCTTGGGATCATAGAGGACAACAGAGAGTCAGATTTTCTATGACGAGCCGTCCTCTTTACATATATTTTCAAAGCCCTCACAACATCCAAGGCCTTTGAAGCAATTGAGGAGTCAGTAGCCACTGGCACCACAATAGGTTGGTTGATATGAAAAGCTGATACAACCTTAGGCAGGAACTGCGGACGAGTCCTAAGTTCCGCCCTATCTTCATGGAAGATCAGATAGGGGCTTTTACAAGACAAAGCCCCCAATTCCGACACACGTCGAGCAGAAGCCAAGGCCAACAAAGTGACCGCCTTCCACGTGAGAAACTGGATTTCAGCCTCCTGTAGAGGCTCAAACCAATGAGATTGCAGGAACTGCAACACCACATCAATATCCCAGGGTGCTGTTGGCGAGGGGATGTGCAAAACCCCTTTCAAAATGTCTGAACCTATGGGAGGACAGCCAATTTTTTTGGGAAGAATATGGACAAAGCTGAGATCTGGACCTTGATGGAGCCCAATCTCAGGCCCATATCCACACCTGCTTGCAGGAAAAGGAGAAAACGTTCAAGTTGAAACTCCAGCGCAGGACATTTCTTGGATTCACACCAAGAAACATATTTTTTCCAAATTCGATGGTAATGTTTAGACGTTTCCCCCTTCCTAGCCTGTATCAGGGTAGGAATAACCTCACTCGGGATACCCTTCTGAGCTAAGATCTGGTGCTCAACCGCCATGCCGTCAAATGTAGCCGTGGTAAGTCTTGATAAGCGAACGGCCCCTGCAGTAGCAGATCCTCCCGAAGAGGTAAGGGCCTTGAAACTTCCAACAGAAGATCCAGCAGATCCGCGTACCAAGCCCTCCTTGGCCAGTCCAGAGCAATGAGGATTGCCAGAACCTTTGTTCTTTTTACAAGTTGAAGAACTCTTGGTATCAGAGGAAGTGGAGGGAACACAACACTGATGTGAACACCCACGGTGTTACCAGTGCGTCCACCGCCACTGCCTGCGGGTCTCTCAACCTGGAACAGTACCTCCGCAGCTTCTTGTTGAGGCGGGAGGCCATCATGTCTGTGAGGAACCCACCACCAACCTGTTGCCTCCTCGAACACCTCCGGATAGAGGCTCCACTCTCCTGGATGGAGATCGTGTCTGCTGAGGAAGTCTGCTTCCCGTGTTGTCTACTCCCGGAATGAAGATTGCCGACATCGCCACCGCGTTTCTTTCTGCCCAAAGGAGGATTCTTGACACCTCTGACATTGCCGCCCTGCTCTTCGTTCCACCTTGACGGTTTATGTAGGCCACTGTGGTCACGTTGTACGACTGCACCTGAACAGCCCGATCCTGTAGAAGGTGTGCTGCTTAAAGAAGGCAGTTGTATACGGCCCTTAGCTCCAGGATGTTTATTGGGAGAAGGGACTCTTGATTCGACCACCTTTCTTGGAAGGTTTCCCCCTGAGCGACTGCTCCCCAACCTCTTAGACTTGCATCTGTGGTTAGAAGGATCCAGTCCTGAACTCCGAACCTTCGGCCTTCCAGAAGGTGTGGTAGTTGTAGCCACCAGAGGAGCGAAATCCTGGCTTTCGGTGACAGACGTATCCTCTGGTGCATATGTAGGCGAGATCCCGACCACTGGTCCAAGAGATCCAGCTAAAAGGATAGAGCATGAAACCTTCCATACTGCAGAGCCTCGTAGGTGGCAACCATCTTCCCCAGAAGGCGGATGCACTGATGAACTGATTCCCGGGTAGGCTTCAAGACATCCCGGACCATTGTTTGAATCACCAATGCTTTCTCCACCGGTAAAAATACCCTCTGCACTTCCGTGTCTAGGATCATCCCCAGGAAAGACAGCCTCCTTGTCGGCTCCAGATGAGACTTTGGAAGGTTCAAGATCCAACCGTGCTCCTTGAGCAATGGATATTAACAACTTCTCCCTGGACGACGCCTTGAACAGGAGATCATCCAGATACGGAATTATGTTCACCCCTTGCTTGCGGAGAACCATCATCTCTGCCATCACCTTGGTGAAGACCCTCGGTGCCGTGGAGAGACCAAACGGCAGCGCCTGAAACTGATAGTGATCGTCTAACAGTGCAAACCTGAGATATGCCTGATGCGGCGACCAAATGGGAATGTGGAAGTACGCATCCTTGATGTCCAGGGACACCAGGAACTCCCCCTCAGTCAGTCCTGAGATGACAGCTCTCAGAGACTCCATCTTGAATTTGAACTCCATCCGGCTTCGGTACCACGAAAAGATTCGAATAGTAACCCTTGTTCCACTGATGAGGCGGAACTGGAACAATGACCTCGGACACTACCAATTTTCGGATAGCTTCCAGAAGAATTGTTCTGTCTACCGGCAGAGCTGGTAAGCCTGATTTGAAGAAACGGTGAGGTGGGAGAGTTTGAAACTCCAGCCTGTACCCCCCCTGGACACTATATCCTGTACCCAAGGGTCCAGGCCAGACGACATCCAGACGTGGCTGAAATACCGGAGTCTTGCTCCCACCTGACCTTCCTCCAGGCTGTGCTGTCCACCGTCATGCGGAGGACTTTGAGGTACCGGTCTTGGGAACCTGCGGGAGCAGGCTTTTTTCCTTTAGCACGACCACCTCTGAAGAAGGTGCGAGAAGGCTTGTTCTTTCTAGGCCTCGCGGGCCGAAAGGACTGTGACATGGCTGGTGTAAAAGACTTCTTCGTAGCCGGTGCAGCTGAGGGGAGAAAAGGAGACTTACCCGCGGTAGCCGTGGCAATCCACGCATCCAGCGCCTCCCCAAAGAGAGCTTGACCTGTATAGGGTAGGCTCTCCACACTTTTCCTGGATTCCGCGTCCGCAGACCATTGGCGCAGCCAGAGACCCCTGCGAGCCGAGACGGACATTGAGGGGATCCCCGCAGCCATGAAACCCAGGTCCTTCATGGAATCTGCCAGGAACCCTGCAGAATCTTGAATATTACGTAAAAATAAATCAACGTCACCTTTATCCATCGTAGTCAAGTCCTCCTGCAGAGTGATTGACCACCTGGCTATAGCTTTAGAAATCCATGCACAGGTAATAGTAGGCTGCAGTATCGCCCCAGAGGCCGTGTAAATGGATTTGAGTGTAGCATCCACCTTGCGATCTGCCGGGTCCTTCAACGCGGTAGATCCCGGGACTGGTAAAAACCACCTGTTTTGACAGCCTGGAGACAGAGGCGTCAACTATCGGTGGAGACTCTCACTTCTTTCTATCTTTCTCTGGGAAGGGAAAAGCAAACAAGACCCTCTTAGGGATCTGGAATTTTTTCTCCGGATTTTCCCAGGCTGTTTCAAATATAGCATTTAATTCCTTAGATGCTGGGAAGGTGAGAGGGGCCTTTTTACTGTCCGTGAAAAAGGCCACCTCAACCTGCTCAGGAGTTGTGTCAGAAATGTGCAACACATCCCGTACGGCCTCAATCATTAACTGCACCCCCTTTGCAAGTGATGCCGCTCCCCTCGACACATCCCTGTCACCGTCTGAAGTGTCAGAATTGGTGTCCGTGTCATCCTGCATAATCTTGGCAAGTGCACGTTTGTGAGAATGTACCGCAGGGGACCCTGAGGGAGCAGTATCAGACCATACAACCATAGAGGATTGCAATACCTGAGTTGCATGCTCAGTTCTTGCAACCCTTTCAGAAATCTGAGAAATAGTCCCCCTAAGAGAGGCTAATCACTCCGGTTCTCTAGCTGGGATCTGCGCTACAACAGTGCAATCCTGATTACATGGGATGGGATCTTCCTGAGAAGATAAATCCTCTGCAGCATATGAAACAGAGTCTCTAGACATGTTTGCTAATACACACCACTCACCCCACATACACACAGGGTACTGGGTAGACAGAGTTTTCCCCCCAAGAATGGCAGAGAGACACAGAGATTGGAGCCAACCCACACACAGCGCTATTACAGGTATAGGGAGACCCTAAACCAGCGCTGACTGTCTCCCTTCTACAACCCCGTGGTACCGTACACATAGCTGGAGTTGCACTGGAGGGACTGATCTTCCACTTGCATCCGACTGCAGGCAGGAAAATGGCGCTGAAACGCTGCAGGGTCCACTCTGAGGAGAAGCTCCGCCCCCTTAATGGCGCTGTCTTCCCGCTCTTCAAGATTATACTGGCCTGAGGTTTTTGTGTGCTGGCTGAGATCCGCAGACCCCGACAGGCTGAAATGGTCAGCGTAGGGTCAGGCGCTGGCTCAGGGCGCCCCTCACAGCGCCGTACCTATGTACCGCTGAGCTGCCTTGGAGCGCGGTTAATACTGCGCTCCTACCCTGTAGTCACCATCTTCACACCGACCCCCCGCTTGTTGGGGGGGGGGGGGGGGTGACTCACTCGCCACACTTCAGCTCTGCAAGGGGGCGGCGGTATGCTGCTGGGGTGAGCGTTCCACTGTGGCGGGGAGCGATCTATCCCCTCTGGAGCTCAATGTCCAGTCAGCGGAGACAGTGGCTCAGACCCCGTAGGATGGACACTGCTCCCCCCCTCAGTCCCTCAATGCAGGGAGGCTGTTGCCAGCAGCCTCCCTGTAAAATAACAAAAAACTCCAAGAAAACTTTTACTAAGAAAGCTCTGTAGAGCTCCCCTAGCTGTGACCGGCTCCTCTGGGCACATTTTCTAAACGGAGTCTGGTAGGAGGGGCATAGAGGGAGGAGCCAGCCCACACTATTAAACTCTTAAAGTGTCAATGGCTCCTGGTGGACCCATCTATACCCCATGGTAATAATATGGACCCCAGCATCATCTAGGACGTGAGAAAAAATAAGAATTTACTCACCGGTAATTCTATTTCTCGTAGTCCGTAGTGGATGCTGGGGACTCCGTAAGGACCATGGGGATTAGCGGCTCCGCAGGAGACTGGGCACAACTATAAAGAAAGCTTTAGACTACTGGTGTGCACTGGCTCCTCCCACTAAGACCCTCCTCCAGACTTCAGTTAGGATACTGTGCCCGGAAGAGCTGACACAATAAGGAAGGATTTTGAATCCCGGGTAAGACTCATACCAGCCACACCAATCACACCGTATAACTCGTGATACAATACCCAGTTAACAGTATGATAACAACTGAGCCTCTCAACAGATGGCTCAACAATAACCCCTTAGTTAAGCAATAACTATATACAAGTATTGCAGACAATCCGCACTTGGGATGGGCGCCCAGCATCCACTACGGACTACGAGAAATAGAATTATCGGTGAGTAAATTCTTATTTTCTCTAACGTCCTAGTGGATGCTGGGGACTCCGTAAGGACCATGGGGATTATACCAAAGCTCCCAAACGGGCGGGAGAGTGCGGATGACTCTGCAGCACCGAATGGGCAAACTCTAGGTCCTCCTCAGCCAGGGTGTCAAACTTGTAGAATTTAGCAAACGTGTTTGACCCCGACCAAGTAGCTGCTCGGCAAAGTTGAAGAGCCGAGACCCCTCGGGCAGCCGCCCAAGAAGAGCCCACCTTCCTCGTGGAATGGGCTTTTACAGATTTAGGATGTGGCAGTCCAGCCGCAGAATGTGCAAGCTGAATCGTACTACAGATCCAGCGAGCAATAGTCCGCTTTGAAGCAGGTGCACCCAACTTGTTGGGCGCTTACAGGATAAAGAGCGAGTCAGTCTTTCTGACTCCAGCTGTCCTGGAAACATAGATTTTCAGGGCCCTGACTACGTCCAACAACTTGGAAGCCTCCAAGTCATTTGTAGCCGCAGGCACCACAATAGGTTGGTTCAGATGAAAAGCTGATACCACTTTGGGGAGAAACTGGGGACGAGTCCTCAATTCTGCCCTATCCATATGGAAAATCAGATAAGAACTTTTACATGACAAAGCCGCCAATTCTGATACACGCCTGGCCGAAGCCAAGGCCAACAACATGACCACTTTCCACGTGAGATATTTCAAATCCACGGTTTTCAGTGGCTCAAACCAATGTGACTTTAGGAAATCCAACACCACGTTGAGATCCCAAGGTGCCACTGGAGGCACAAAAGGGGGCTGAATATGCAGCACTCCCTTAACAAAAGTCTGAACTTCAGGTAGTGAAGCCAGTTCTCTCTGGAAGAAAATCGATAGAGCCGAAATCTGGACCTTAATGGAACCCAATTTAAGGCCCATAGTCACCCCTGACTGTAGGAAGTGCAGGAAACGGCCCAGCTGAAATTCCTCCGTTGGGGCCTTCCTGGCCTCACACCACGCAACATATTTTCGCCATATGCGGTGATAATGGTTTGCGGTAACTTCTTTCCTAGCTTTAATCAGCGTAGGAATGACTTCCTCCGGAATGCCCTTTTCCGTCAGGATACGGTGTTCAACCGCTATGCCTTCAAATGCAGCCGCGGTAAGTCTTGGAACAGACAGGGCCCCTGCTGCAGCAGGTCTTGTCTGAGCGGTAGAGGCCATGGGTCCTCTGACATCATTTCTTGAAGTTCCGGGTACCAAGCTCTTCTTGGCCAATCCGGAACAATGAGTATAGTTCTTACTCCTCTTCTCCTTATTATCCTCAGTACCTTTGGTATGAGAGGAAGAGGAGGGAACACATAAACCGACCGGTACACCCACGGTGTCACTAAAGCGTCCACAGCTATCGCCTGCGGGTCTCTCGACCTGGCGCAATATTTTTCTAGCTTTTTGTTTAGGCGGGACGCCATCATGTCCACCTGTGGCCTTTTCCAACGGTTTACAATCATTTGAAAGACTTCTGGATGAAGTCCCCACTCTCCCGGGTGGAGGTCGTGCCTGCTGAGGAAGTCTGCTTTCCAGTTGTCCACTCCCGGAATGAACACTGCTGACAGTGCTAACACGTGATTTTCCGCCCATCGGAGAATCCTTGTGGCTTCTGCCATTGCCGTCCTGCTTCTCGTGCCGCCCTGTCGATTTACATGGGCGACCGCCGTGATGTTGTCTGACTGGATCAGTACCGGCTGGTTTTGAAGCAGGGGTTTTGCCTGACTTAGGGCATTGTAAATGGCCCTCAGTTCCAGAATATTTATGTGCAGGGAAGTCTCCTGACTTGACCATAGTCCTTGGAAGTTTCTTCCCTGTGTGACTGCCCCCCAGCCTCGAAGGCTGGCATCCGTGGTCACCAGGACCCAGTCCTGTATGCCGAATCTGCGGCCCTCTTGAAGATGAGCACTCTGCAGCCACCACAGCAGAGACACCCTTGTCCTTGGAGACAGGGTTATCAGCCGATGCATCTGAAGATGCGATCCGGACCACTTGTCCAGCAGGTCCCACTGAAAGGTTCTTGCATGAAACCTGCCGAATGGAATCGCTTCGTAGGAAGCTACCATCTTTCCCAGGATCCGCGTGCAGTGATGCACCGACACCTGTTTTGGTTTTAGGAGGCCTCTGACTAGAGATGACAGCTCCTTGGCCTTCTCCTCCGGGAGAAACACTTTTCTCTGTTCTGTGTCCAGAACCATCCCCAGGAACAGTAGACGTGTCGTAGGGACCAGCTGTGACTTTGGAATGTTTAGAATCCAGCCGTGCTGTAGTAGCACCTCCCGAGATAGTGCTACCCCGACCAACAACTGCTCTCTGGACCTCGCCTTTATCAGGAGATTGTCCAAGTACGGGATAATTAAAACACCCTTCTTTCGAAGGAGTATCATCATTTCAGCCATTACCTTGGTAAAGACCCTCGGAGCCGTGGATAGACCGAACGGCAACGTCTGGAATTGGTAATGACAATCCTGTACCACAAATCTGAGGTACTCCTGGTGAGGATGGTAAATGGGGACATGCAGGTAAGCATCCTTGATGTCCAGTGATACCATGTAATCCCCCTCGTCCAGCCTTGCAATAACCGCCCTGAGCGATTCCATCTTGAACTTGAATTTTTTTATATATGTGTTCAAGGATTTCAAATTTAAAATGGGTCTCACCGAACCGTCCGGTTTCGGTACCACAAACATTGTGGAATAGTAACCCCGTCCTTGTTGAAGTAGGGGTACCTTTACTATCACCTGTTGTGAATACAGCTTGTGAATTGCCTGTAACACTGCCTCCCTGCCTGAGGGAGTGGTTGGCAAGGCAGATTTGAGGAAACGGCGGGGGGGAGACGTCTCGAATTCCAGCTTGTACCCGAGATACTATCTGAAAAATCCAGGGATCCACCCGTGAGCGAGCCCACTGATTGCTGAAAAATTTGAGACGGGCCCCCACCGTACCTGGCTCCGCCTGTGAAGCCCCAGCGTCATGCTGTGGACTTAGAGGAAGCGGGGGAGGACTTTTGCTCCTGGGAACTGGCTGTATGCTGCAGCTTCTTTCCCCTACCTCTGCCTCTGGGCAGAAAGGACGCGCCTTTAACCCGCTTGCCCCTATTGGGCCGAAAGGACTGTACCGGATAATACGGTGCTTTCTTTGGTTGTGAGGGAACATGGGGTAAAAATGTAGACTTCCCAGCTGTTGCTGTGGAAACGAGGTCCGAGAGACCATCCCCGAACAACTCCTCACCCTTATAAGGCAGAACTTCCATGTGTCGTTTGGAATCTGCATCTCCTGTCCACTGCCGAGTCCATAACCCTCTCCTGGCAGAAATGGACATTGCACTAATTTTGGATGCCAGCCGGCAAATATCCCTCTGTGCATCCCTCATGTATAAAAGTGCGTCTTTTATATGCTCTACGTTTAGCAATATAGTGTCCCTGTCTAGGGTATCTATATTTTCTGACAGGGAATCTGACCACGCAGCAGCAGCACTGCACATCCAGGCTGACGCAATAGCTGGTCTCAGTATAACACCTGTGTGTGTATATATAGATTTCAGGATAGCCTCCTGCTTTCTATCAGCAGATTCCTTCAGGGCGGCCGTATCCGGAGACGGTAGTGCCACCTTCTTTGACAAGCGTGTGAGCGCTTTATCCACCCTAGGGGATGTTTCCCAGCGTGACCTACCCTCTGGCGGGAAAGGGTACGCCATTAGTAACCTCTTAGAAATTACCAGCTTTTTATCAGGGAAAGCCCACGCTTCTTCACACACTTCATTTAACTCTTCAGATGGAGGAAAAGCTACTGGTAGTTTTTTCTCTCCAAACATAATACCCTTTTTTGTGGTACCGGGGGTAACATCAGAAATGTGCAACACATTTTTCATTGCCTCAATCATGTAACGTGTGGCCCTACTGGAAGTTACATTAGTCTCATCGTCGTCGACACTGGAGTCAGTATCCGTGTCGACATCTGTGTCTGTCATCTGAGGTAGCGGGCGTTTTAGAGCCCCTGATGACTTTTGAGACGCCTGGGCAGGCACAGGCTGAGAAGCCGGCTGTCCCACATTAGGTATGTCGTCAAACCTTTTATGCAAGGAGTCGACACTGTCGCGTAATTCCTTCCACAGCACCATCCACTCAGGTGTCGACCCCGCAGGGGGTGACATCACGTTTACAGGCATTTGCTCCGCCTCCACATAAGCCTCCTCATCAAACATGTCGACACAGCCGTACCGGCACACCGCAAACACACAGGGAATGCTCTGACAGAGGACAGGACCCCACAAAGCCCTTTGGGGAGACAGAGCGAGAGTATGCCAGCACACACCAGAGCGCTATATAACACAGGGATCCCACTATAAATGAGTGTTTTCCCTTATAGCTGCTTATTTATATATCAAATATATATATCTATACTGTGCCTAAATTTAGTGCCCCCCCTCTCTTTTTTACCCTTCTGTAGTGTTCAGACTGCAGGGGAGAGCCAGGGAGCTTCCTTCCAGCGGAACTGTGAGGGAAAAATGGCGCCAGTGTGCTGAGGGAGATAGCCCCACCCCTTTTTCGGCGGACTTTCTCCCGCTTTTTCTGGAATACTGGCAGGGGTAATTTTACATCTATATAGCCTCTAGGACTATATATGATGTAGATTTGCCAGCCAAGGTGTCATATATTGCCCTCAGGGCGCCCCCCCCCAGCGCCCGGCACCCATCAGTGACCGGAGTGTGTGAGGTGTACATGAGGAGCAATGGCGCACAGCTGCAGTGCTGTGCGCTACCTTGGTGAAGACCGAAGTCTTCTGCCGCCGATTTTCCGACCTCTTCGTTGCTTCTGGCTCTGTAAGGGGGACGGCGGCGCGGCTCCAGGAACGAACACCAAGGTCGGGTCCTGCGGTCGATCCTTCTGGAGCTAATGGTGTCCAGTAGCCTAAGAAGCCCAAACTACCACCTGTTAGGTAGGTTCGCTTCTTCTCCCCTTAGTCCCTCGTAGCAGTGAGTCTGTTGCCAGCAGATCTCACTGTAAAATAAAAAACCTAAATATACTTTCTTTCTAGGAGCTCAGGAGAGCCCCTAGTGTGCATCCAGCTCAGCCGGGCACAAGAATCTAACTGAAGTCTGGAGGAGGGTCTTAGTGGGAGGAGCCAGTGCACACCAGTAGTCTAAAGCTTTCTTTATAGTTGTGCCCAGTCTCCTGCGGAGCCGCTAATCCCCATGGTCCTTACGGAGTCCCCAGCATCCACTAGGACGTTAGAGAAAAATAAATAACACTATTTTGTATTAAGTATTTTAACCCTAATCCTAACCCACCCCTCCCACAGCCTATCCCTAACTGCCCCCTAGTGCCTAATCTTAACCCCAGTACTCACCATCAGGATTCTGACCATCGGGATCCTGAGCACCGGGATATTAACTACATCCCCTATTTTGTATCTTTAGGTTTCTAATGTGTCTACACAGTTCCTTTAGTAAATATCAGATGGAGTGCACCATAAACAACAACTGATTTCCTGTCATTTATTGATGTTCCACTATCACATTACAAAACTATACAACGCACAATGGGGGTTATTCAGATCTGATCGCTAAGCAGCGATTTTTGCTGTCCTGCGATCAGATAGTCGCCGCCTACAGGGGGAGGGTATTTTCGCTGTGCAAGTGTGCGAACGCATGTGTAGCAGAGCTGAACAAACTGATTTTGTGCAGTCCCAGGACTTACTCAGCCGCTGTGATCACATCAGGCTGATCGGGACCAGATTTGATGTCAGACACCCTCCCCTCAAACGCTTGGTCCCGCCTGCGGTTTTTCCGGACACTCCCTGAAACGGTCAGTTACCACCCACAAGCGCCTTCTTACTGTCAATCTCCTTGCAAACGCCCGTGTGAATGGATCCTTCGCACAATCCTGTCGCTGACCGGCGATCCCTGTTGCAGCCATCCGTCGCGCCTGCGCATTGTGGTGCTTACGCATGCGCAGTTCGGATATGACCGTCCACTGTGCAAAAACACACAGCAGCGATCAGATCTGAATGACCTCCCCACAATGTGCATGTACAAAATGGTTATTAAAAGCATCAGCGCAGTCACCCGGGGTTATAATCAAATCTGATCACATGAATACAAAGCTTTAAAAAATAAGATTTTACTCACCGGTAAATCTATTTCTCGTAGTCCGTAGTGGATGCTGGGGACTCCGTAAGGACCATGGGGAATAGACGGCTCCGCAGGAGCCTGGGCACATCTAAAGAAAGATTTAGGACTATCTGGTGTGCACTGGCTCCTCCCCCTATGACCCTCCTCCAAGCCTCAGTTAGGAACTGTGCCCGGAAGAGCTGACACAATAAGGAAGGATTTTGAATCCCGGGTAAGACTCATACCAGCCACACCAATCGCACCATATAACACGTGATAGGAACCCCGGTTAACAGTATGATAACAATTGGAGCCTCTGAAGAGATGGCTCACAACAAAACCCGATTTTTGTAACAATAACTATGTACAAGTATTGCAGACAATCCGCACTTGGGATGGGCGCCCAGCATCCACTACGGACTACGAGAATTAGATTTACCGGTGAGTAAAATCTTATTTTCTCTGACGTCCTAGTGGATGCTGGGGACTCCGTAAGGACCATGGGGATTATACCAAAGCTCCCAAACGGGCGGGAGAGTGCGGATGACTCTGCAGCACCGAATGAGAGAACTCCCGGTCCTCCTCAGCCAGGGAATCAAATTTGTAGAATTTAGCAAACGTGTTTGCCCCCGACCAAGTAGCTGCTCGGCAAAGTTGTAAAGCCGAGACCCCTCGGGCAGCCGCCCAAGATGAGCCCACCTTCCTTGTGGAATGGGCTTTTATTGATTAAGGCTGCGGTAATCCTACCGCAGAATGCGCCAGCTGAATAGTGCTACAAATCCAGCGTGCAATAGACTGCTTAGAAGCAGGAGCACCCAGCTTGTTGGGTTCATACAGGATAAACAGCGAGTCAGGTTTTCTAACTCCAGCCGTCCTGGAAACATACATTTTCAGGGCCCTGACTACGTCCAGCAACTTGGAATCCTCCAAGTCCCTAGTAGCCGCAGGCACCACAATAGGTTGGTTCAAGTGAAAAGCTGAGACCACCTTCGGGAGAAACTGAGGACGAGTCCTCAATTCTGCCCAATCCATCTGGAAAATCAGATAAGGGCTTTTTCAAGACAAAGCCGCCAAATCTGAAACCCCGCCTGGCCGAAGCCAGGGCCAACAGTATGACCACTTTCCACGTGAGATATTTTAATTTCACAGTCTTAAGTGGTTCGAACCAATGTGATTTCAGGAATGCCAAAACCACATTGAGATCCCAAGGTGCCACTGGGGGCACAAAAGGAGGCTGAATATGCAGAACTCCTTTGACAAAAGTCTGAACTTCAGGCAGTGAAGCCAGTTCTTTTTGGAAGAAAATCGACAGAGCCGAAATCTGGACCTTAATGGACCCCAATTTGAGGCCCAACGTCACCCCTGCTTGCAGGAAGTGTAGGAATCGACCCAGTTGAAATTCCTCCTTCGGGGCCTTCATGGCCTCACACCAAGCAACATATTTCCGCCAAATGTGGTAATAATGTCTTGCGGTGACATCCTTCCTGGCTTTGATCAGGGTAGGGATGACTTCCTCCGGAATACCCTTTTCCTTTAGGATCCGGTGTTCAACCGCCATGCCGTCAAACGCAGCCGCGGTAAGTCTTGGAACAGACAGGGTCTTTGCTGCAGCAGGTCTTGTCTGAGCGGCAGAGGCCAAGGGTCCTCTGCCAGCATCTCTTGAAGTTCCGGGTACCAAGCTCTTCTTGGCCAATCCGGAACCATGAGTATGGTTTTCACTCCTCGCATTCTTATTATTCTCAGCACCCTGGGTATGAGAGGTAGAGGAGGAAACACATAAACCGACTGGTACACCCACGGTGTCACTAGAGCGTCCACAGCGATCGCCTGAGGGTCCCTTGACCTGGCGCAATATCTTTTCAACTTTTTGTTGAGGCGGGACGCCATCATGTCCACCCGTGGTCATTCCCAACGGTTTACCCGCATTTGGAAAACTTCTGGAAGAAGTCCCCATTCTCCCGGGTGTAGGTGGCCCATCGGAGAATCCTTGTGGCTTCTGCCATCGCCATCCTGCTTCTTGTGCCGCCCTGTCTGTTTACATGGGCGACCGCCGTGATGTTTTCTGAATGGATCAGTACCGGCTGGTTTTGAAGCAGGGGCCTTGCTTGGCTTAGGGCATTGTAAATGGCCCTTAGCTCCAGAATAATTATGTGAAGCGAAATCTCCTTGGAAATTTCTTCCCTGTGTGACTGCACCCCAGCCCCGAAGGCTGGCCTCCGTGGTCACCAGGACCCAGTCCTGTATTCGGAATCTGCTAGTAGATGAGCCCTCTGCAGCCACCACAGCAGCGACACCCTGTTTCTTGCCGACAGGGTTATCCGCTGTTGTATCTGTAGATGGGACCCGGACCATTTGTCCCACTGGAACGTCCTTGCGTGGAACCTTCCGAATGGAATTATGCTTCGTACGAAGCTACCATTTTTTTTTAGGACTCGTGTGCTTCCACTGGAAGAAACACTCTTTTCTGGTCTGTGTCCAGAATCATTCCCAGGAACAGAAGACGTGTCGTCGGGACCAGCTGTGACTTTGGAATATTGAGAATCCAGTCGTGCTGTTGTAGCACTTCCCGAGAGAGTGCTACCCCTACTACCAACTGTTCTTTGGACCTCGCCTTTATCAGGAGATCGTCCAAGTACGGGATAATAAAAACTTCCTTCTTGCGAAGGAGTATCATAATTTCAGCCGTTACCTTGGTAAAGACCTTCGGTGCCGTGGACAACTCCAACAGCAGCGTCTGGAACTGATAGTGACAGTCCTGTACCACACATCTGAGGTACTCCTGGTGAGGAGGGTAAATGGGGACATGCAGGTACGCATCCTTGATGTCCAGGGAGACCCTGTAATCCCCCTCGTCCAGGCTCGTAATAACCGCCCTGAGCGATTCCATCTCGAACTTGAATCTTCTGATATAAAAGTTCAAGTATTTTAATTTTAAGATGGGTCTCACCGAACCGTTCTGTTTCGGTACCACAACCATTGTGGAATAGTAACCCCTTCCTTGCTGAAGGAGGGGCACCTTGACAATCACTTGTTGTGATTATAGTGTTGAATAGCCACCAACACCGCCTCCCTGGCAGAGGGAGGTGCCGGTAAGGCAGATTTTAGGAAACGGCGGGGGGAAGAACGTCTCGAACTCCAGCCTGTACCCCTGAGATACTACTTGAAGGACCCAGGGATCCATGTGAGAGAGCCCACTGGGCGCTGAAATTTCTGAGACGGGCCCCCACCGTACCCGGGTCCGCCTGAGCAGCCCCAGCGTCATGCTGTGGACTTACCGGACGCAGGGAGGACTTCTGCTCTTGGGAACTAGCTGTGCGCTGCAGCTTTTTCCTCTACCTTTGCCTCTCGGCAGAAAGGATGAGCCTCTAGCCCTCTTGCTTTTCTGGGGCCGAAAAGACTGTACTTGATGATACGGTGCTTTCCTTTGTTGTGGGGTAGCCTGTGGCAAAAAAGTCGATTTCCCAGCAGTAGCTGTGGAAACGAGGTCTGAAAGACCATCCCCAAACAGTTTTACCCCCTTATAGGGCAAAACTTCCATGTGCCGATTCGAGTCGGCATCGCCTGACCATTGCAGAGTCCATAACCCCCGTCTGGCGGCAATGGACCTAGCGCTTATTTTTGATGCCAGCCGGCAAATATCCCTCTGTGCATCACGCATGTATAAGACCACGTCTTTTATATGCTCTATTGTCAGCAAAATATTGTCCCTATCCATAGTTATTTTCCGACAGGGAAACTGACCACGCAGCGGGAGCACTGCACATCCATGCCGAAGCAATGGCTGGTCGCAATATAATGCCCGAGTGTGTGACTATATCTTTCAGGGTAACCCCCTGCTTTTTATCAGCAGGTTCCTTCAGGGCGGCCGTATCCGGAGACGGTAGTGCCACCTTTTCTGATAAGCGTGTAAGCGCTGTATCTACCCTATGGGGTGTTTCCCAACGTGACCTATCCTCTGGCGGGAAAGGTACGCTGCCAATAACCGTTTAGAAATTATCAATTTCTTACCGGGGGAAGACCACGCTTCCTCACACACCTCATTTAATTTCTCAGATGCAGGAAAAACTACTGGTAGTTTTCTGTCACCAAACATAATACCCTTTTATGTGGTACCTGGGGTATTATCATAAATGTGTAATACATTTTTCATTGCCTCAATCATGTAACGGGTGGACCTATTTGGAGGGTACACTAGTCTCATCGTCGTCGACACTGGAGTCGGTATCCGTGTCGACATCTGTTTCTGCCATCTGAGGTAGCGGGCGTTTTTAGAGCCCCCCATGACATTTGAGACGCTGGAACAGGCACAAGCTGAGTAGCCGGCTGTTCTGTGTCGTCGACCTTTTGTGTAAGGAGTTGACACTTTCACGTAATCCTTCCATAAGTCCAACCACACTGGTGTCGATCCCGCAGGGGGTGACATCACATTTACAGGCATTCGCTCCGCCTCCACATCATTATCCTCCTCATACATGTCGACACAGCCATACCGACACACAGCATACACACAGGGAATGCTCTGACAGAGGACAGGACCCCACAAAGCCCTTTGGGGAGACAGAGGGAGAGTATGCCAGCACACACCAGGGCGCTATATATCACAGGGATATCACATATAAAGAGTGTTTTCCCTTATAGCTGCCTATATATATTGTATACTGCGCCTAAATTGTGCCCCCCCTCTCTTTGTAACCCTTTCTGTAGTGTATTGACTGCAGGGGAGAGCCAGGGAGCTTCCCTCCAACGGAGCTGTGAGGGAAAAATGGCGCCAGTGTGCTGAAGGAGATAGCTCCGCCCCTTTTTTGCGGACTTTCTCCCGCATTTTTATGGATTCTGGCAGGGGTTAAAAAGCACCTATATAGCCTCTGGGGCTATATATGGTGCCAGTTTGCCAGCCAAGGTGTCAGTATTGCTGCTCAGGGCGCCCCCCCCAGCGCCCTGCACCCATCAGTGACCGGAGTGTGAGGTGTGCATGAGGAGCAATGGCGCACAGCTGCAGTGCTGTGCGCTACCTTGGAGAAGACAGAAGTCTTCAGCCGCCGATTTTCCGGACCACCTTCTTGTTTCTGGCTCTGTAAGGGGAACGGCGGCGCGGCTCCGGGAACGGACGACGAGGTCGGGTCCTGTGTTCGATCCCTCTGGAGCTAATGGTGTCCAGTAGCCGAAGAAGCCCAAGCTACCACCACTTAGGTAGGTTCGGTTCTTCTCCCCTTAGTCCCTCGATGCAGTGAGCCTGTTGCCAGCAGGTCTCACTGAAAATAAAAAACCTAACAAACACTTTCTTCCTAGGAGCTCAGGAGAGCCCCTAGTGTGCATCCAGCTCAGCCGGGCACAGAAATCTAACTGAGGCTTGGAGGAGGGTCATAGGGGGAGGAGCCAGTGCACACCAGATAGTCCTAAATCTTTCTTTAGATGTGCCCAGTCTCCTGCGGAGCCGTCTATTCCCCATGGTCCTTACGGAGTCCCCAGCATCCACTAGGACGTCAGAGAAAATAAGAATTTACTTACCGATAATTCTATTTCTCATAGTCCGTAGTGGATGCTGGGGACTCCGAAAGGACCATGGGGAATAGCGGCTCCGCAGGAGACTGGGCACAAAAGTAAAAAGCTTTAGGACTACCTGGTGTGCACTGGCTCCTCCCCCTATGACCCTCCTCCAATCCTCAGTTAGGATACTGTGCCCGGACGAGCGTACACAATAAGGAAGGATTTTGAATCCCGGGTAAGACTCATACCAGCCACACCAATCACACCGTACAACTTGTGATCTGAACCCAGTTAACAGCATGATAACAGAAGGAGCCTCTGAAAAGATGGCTCACAACAACAATAACCCGATTTTTGTAACAATAACTATGTACAAGTAATGCAGACAATCCGCACTTGGGATGGGCGCCCAGCATCCACTACGGACTATGAGAAATAGAATTATCGGTAAGTAAATTCTTATTTTCTCTAACGTCCTAGTGGATGCTGGGGACTCCGAAAGGACCATGGGGATTATACCAAAGCTCCCAAACGGGCGGGAGAGTGCGGATGACTCTGCAGCACCGAATGAGAGAACTCCAGGTCCTCCTCAGCCAGGGTATCAAATTTGTAGAATTTAGCAAACGTGTTTGCCCCTGACCAAGTAGCTGCTCGGCAAAGTTGTAAAGCCGAGACCCCTCGGGCAGCCGCCCAAGATGAGCCCACTTTCCGTGTGGAATGGGCTTTTACAGATTTTGGCTGTGGCAGGCCTGCCACAGAATGTGCAAGCTGAATTGTACTACAAATCCAACGAGCAACCGTCTGCTTAGAAGCAGGAGCACCCAGCTTGTTGGGTGCAAACAGGATAAACAGCGAGTCAGATTTTCTGACTCCAGCCGTCCTGGAAACATATATTTTCAGGGCCCTGACTACGTCCAGCAACTTGGAATCATCCAAGTCCCTAGTAGCCGCAGGCACCACAATAGGCTGGTTTAAGTGAAATGCTGAAACCACCTTAGGGAGAAATTGAGGACGAGTCCTCAATTCTGCCCTGTCCGTATGAAAAATTAGGTAAGGGCTTTTATAGGATAAAGCCGCCAATTCTGAAACACGCCTGGCTGAAGCCAGGACTAACAGCATTACCACTTTCCATGTGAGATATTTTAAGTCCACAGTGGTGAGTGGTTCAAACCAATGTGATTTTAGGAATCCCAAAACTACATTGAGATCCAAAGGTGCCACTGGAGGCACAAAAGGAGGCTGTATATGCAGTACTCCCTTGACAAACGTCTGAACTTTAGGAACAGAAGCTAGTTCTTTTTGGAAGAATATTGACAGGGCCGAAATTTTAACCTTAATGGACCCTAATTTTAGGCCCATAGACAGTCCTGTTTGCAGGAAATGCAGGAATCGACCCAGTTGAAATTCCTCTGTAGGGGCCTTCCTGGCCTCGCACCACGCAACATATTTCCGCCAAATACGGTGATAATGTTGTACGGTCACATCCTTCCTGGCTTTGATCAGGGTAGGGATGACTTCATCCGGAATGCCTTTTTCCTTCAGAATCCGGCGTTCAACCGCCATGCCGTCAAACGCAGCCGCGGTAAGTCTTGGAACAGACATGGTCCCTGCTGGAGCAGGTCCTTTCTTAGAGGTAGAGGCCACGGGTCCTCCGTGAGCATCTCTTGAATTTCCGGGTACCAAGTCCTTCTTGGCCAATCCGGAGCCACGAGTATAGTCTTTACTCCTCTCCTTCTTATGATTCTCAGTACCTTGGGTATGAGAGGAAGAGGAGGGAATACATACACTGACTGGTACACCCACGGTGTTACCAGAGCGTCCACAGCTATTGCCTGAGGGTCCCTTGACCTGGCGCAATATCTGTCCAGTTTTTTGTTGAGGCGGGACGCCATCATGTCCACCTTTGGTTTTTCCCAACGGTTCACAATCATGTGGAAGACTTCTGGGTGAAGTCCCCACTCCCCCGGGTGAAGATCGTGTCTGCTGAGGAAGTCTGCTTCCCAGTTGTCCACTCCCGGAATGAACACTGCTGACAGTGCTATCACATGATTTTCCGCCCAGCGAAGAATCCTTGTCACTTCCGTCATTGCCCTCCTGCTTCTTGTGCCGCCCTGTCTGTTTACGTGGGCGACTGCCGTGATGTTGTCCGACTGGATCAACACCGGCTGACCCTGAAGCAGAGGTCTTGCCTGACTTAGGGCATTGTAAATGGCCCTTAGTTCCAGGATATTTATGTGAAGTGACGTTTCCATGCTTGACCACAAGCCCTGGAAATTTTTTCCCTGTGTGACTGCTCCCCAGCCTCTCAGGCTGGCATCCGTGGTCACCAGGACCCAATCCTGAATGCCGAATCTGCGGCCCTCTAGGAGATGAGCACTCTGTAACCACCACAGGAGAGACACCCTTGTCCTTGGAGACAGGGTTATCCGCTGATGCATTTGAAGATGCGATCCGGACCATTTGTCCAGCAGATCCCACTGAAAAGTTCTTGCGTGGAATCTGCCGAATGGAATCGCTTCGTAAGAAGCCACCATCTTTCCCAGGACCCTTGTGCATTGATGTACTGACACTTGGCCTGGTCTTAGGAGGTTCCTGACTAGGTCGGATAACTCCCTGGCTTTCTCTTCCAGGAGAAACACCTTTTTCTGTACTGTGTCCAGAATCATTCCTAGGAACAGCAGACGTGTCGTCGGAATCAGCTGCGATTTTGGAATATTTAGAATCCATCCGTGCTGTCGTAGTACTACTTGAGATAGTGCTACTCCGACCTCTAACTGTTCTCTGGACCTTGCCCTTATCAGGAGATCGTCCAAGTAAGGGATAATTAAGACGCCTTTTCTTCGAAGAAGAATCATCATTTCGGCCATTACCTTGGTAAAGACCCGGGGTGCCGTGGACAATCCAAACGGCAGCGTCTGAAACTGATAGTGACAGTTCTGTACCACAAACCTGAGGTACCCTTGGTGAGAAGGGCAAATTGGGACATGGAGGTAAGCATCCTTGATGTCCAGAGACACCATATAGTCCCCTTCTTCCAGGTTCGCTATCACTGCTCTGAGTGACTCCATCTTGAACTTGAACCTTTTTATGTAAGTGTTCAAGGATTTCAGATTTAAAATGGGTCTCACCGAGCCGTCCGGCTTCGGTACCACAAACAGCGTGGAATAATACCCCTTTCCCTGTTGTAGGAGGGGTACCTTGATTATCACTTGCTGGGAATACAGCTTGTGAATGGCTTCCAATACCGCCTCCCTGTCGGGGGGAGACGTTGGTAAAGCAGACTTCAGGAACCGGCGAGGGGGGAGACGTCTCGAATTCCAATTTGTACCCCTGAGATACTACCTGCAGGATCCAGGGGTCCACTTGCGAGTGAGCCCACTGCGCGCTGAAATTCTTGAGACGGGCCCCCACCAGGCCTGAGTCCGCTTGTAAGGCCCCAGCGTCATGCTGAGGACTTGGCAGAAGCGGGGGAGGGCTTCTGTTCGTGGGAAGAGGCTGTCTGCTGCAGTCTTTTTCCCCTTCCTCTGCCCCGGGGCAGATATGAGTGGCCTTTTGCCCGCTTGCCCTTATGGGGACGAAAGGACTGAGCCTGAAAAGACGGTATCTTTTTCTGCTGTGAGGTGACGTGGGGTAAAAAGGTGGATTTCCCAGCCGTTGCCGTGGCCACCAGGTCCGATAGACCGACCCCAAATAACTCCTCCCCTTTATACGGCAATACTTCCATATGCCGTTTGGAATCCGCATCACCTGACCACTGTCGCGTCCATAACCCTCTTCTGGCAGAAATGGACATCGCACTTACTCTTGATGCCAGAGTGCAAATATCCCTCTGTGCATCACGCATATATAGAAATGCATCCTTTAAATGCTCTATAGTCAATAATATATTGTCCCTGTCCAGGGTATCAATATTTTCAGTCAGGGAATCCGACCAAGCCACCCCAGCACTGCACATCCAGGCTGAGGCGATTGCTGGTCGCAGTATAATACCAGTATGTGTGTATATACTTTTTAGGATATTTTCCAGCTTCCTATCAGCTGGTTCCTTGAGGGCGGCCGTATCAGGAGACGGTAACGCCACTTGTTTTGATAAGCGTGTGAGCGCCTTATCCACTCTAGGGGGTGTTTCCCAACGCGCCCTAACCTCTGGCGGGAAAGGGTATAATGCCAATAATTTTTTAGAAATTAGCAGTTTTTTATCGGGGGAAACCCTCGCTTCATCACACACCTCATTTAATTCATCTGATTCAGGAAAAACTACGGGTAGTTTTTTCACACCCCACATAATACCCTTTTTTGTGGTACTTGTAGTATCAGAAATGTTCAAAACCTCCTTCATTGCCGTGATCATGTAACGTGTGGCCCTACTGGAAAATACGTTTGTTTCCTCACCGTCGACACTGGAGTCAGTGTCCGTGTCAGTGTCTGTATCGACCTGAGGTAACGGGCGTTTTATAGCCCCTGACGGTGTTTGAGACGCCTGTACAGGTATTAACTGATTTGCCGGCTGTCTCATGTCGTCAACAGTCTTTTGTAAAGTGCCGACACTATCACGTAATTCTTTCCATAAGACCATCCAGTCAGGTGTCGACTCCCTAGGGGGTGACATCACTAACACAGGCAATTGCTCCGCCTCCACACCATTTTCCTCCTCATACATGTCGTCACAGCGTACCGACACACAGCACACACACAGGGAATGCTCCGATAGAGGACAGGACCCCACTAGCCCTTTGGGGAGACAGAGGGAGAGTTTGCCAGCACACACCAGAGCGCTATTTATATACAGGGATAACCTTATATAAGTGTTTTTCCCTAATATAGCTGCTGTATATATTTATATGCCAATTTAGTGCCCCCCTCTCTTGTTTTACCCTGTTTCTGTAGTGCAGGACTGCAGGGGAGAGTCAGGGAGCCTTCCTCCAACGGAGCTGTGAGGAAAAAATGGCGCCAGTGTGCTGAGGAGATAGGCTCCGCCCCCTTCTCGGCGGCCTTTCTCCCGCTTTTTTAGGAAAAATTGGCAGGGGTTAAATGCATCCATATAGCCCAGGAGCTATATGTGATGTATTTTTTGCCAAAAAAAAAGGTGTTTTATTGCGTCTCAAGGCGCCCCCCCCCAGCGCCCTGCACCCTCAGTGACCGGAGTGTGAAGTGTGCTGAGAGCAATGGCGCACAGCTGCGGTGCTGTGCGCTACCTTATTGAAGACAGGACGTCTTCTGCCGCCGATTTTCCGGACCTCTTCACTCTTCTGGCTCTGTAAGGGGGCCGGCGGCGCGGCTCCGGGACCCATCCATGGCTGGGCCTGTGATCGTCCCTCTGGAGCTAATGTCCAGTAGCCTAAGAAGCCCAATCCACTCTGCACGCAGGTGAGTTCGCTTCTTCTCCCCTTAGTCCCTCGGTGCAGTGAGCCTGTTGCCAGCAGGTCTCACTGAAAATAAAAAACCTACTTTAAACTTTTACACTAAGCAGCTCAGGAGAGCCCCTTAGCCTGCACCCGTCTCGTTCGGGCACAAAAATCTAACTGAGGCTTGGAGGAGGGTCATAGGGGGAGGAGCCAGTGCACACCAGGTAGTCCTAAAGCTTTTTACTTCTGTGCCCAGTCTCCTGCGGAGCCGCTATTCCCCATGGTCCTTTCGGAGTCCCCAGCATCCATTAGGACGTTAGAGAAATGTGCTATTTTCACTTGGTAGTTGTGTACAGTAACCCAGCTCGGGTTGTCAGCTGATGACGGTACAGAAACATTAACATAACCGGTTCTTGAATAAATTTGTTTTACTTAGCCTCATTTCTAACTCTTTCGGTACAGGTTCATGAACATCATTGGCGCTGTAATCCCATGATTACACATTTATTGACACATATTGCATGCTGTATATCAATTAAGTGCCCTCAACAGGCCATGTCGTAAACATAGTTTTTCTTGCATTTTTGTGAGCTGTAATAATGCCTCATTTTAATCAGTATTTCTTACGACTCACATGCAAGAAGATAGATATAAAACAATATGCTACAGATTCTTAGTAAATGTCAAACTGAAAACAATCTACTACGGTATAAAATAGAATCTACACTGTAAAAGGGTAAACTGCAACATGGGTAGGTTATAATTTAAGGTGAACTGTTCCACTTTGGATTCTTTTACCTTTCTGATATGTTATTCATAGCATTACATTACACTTCGTTCAGAGGTATCACAATAGCTGTCAGCTCACAAACATGTACTTTAAGAACTACAGTGTATTACCCATTTAAAAAAAGCCCTTTAAAGATGAAGTAAAACCACTATCTGACAAGCTGTGAGTTACATAACATACATGGAATAGTTTCATTTGTACTTTAATAAACCCACTAATGGTTTTCACTCCTTTGCACTGTAAAGTTAAGGGCCCATACACTAGGATGATAATGCCCGATTTCATCCGATTTTGGGCATTCTGATCAATATATCGAATGAAATCTGGCATTTTGGAGGCGTTTCCGATCCGATGCACGTTCCCGTGAGCATCGGATCGGATCCTCCAGATTGAATGTGCTGCACATTCAATCTGGTCCGACCCCGCAGGCATGGCTGGGATCGCCCAAGATACATTGTATGCAAAAGGGCAGCATACGATGTATCTTGGGTGATCCTGCCCCCCGGGTGGCTGCCGGGAGTGATCGCCGGCGACATGTCAGACGGACATGTCGCAGTAGTGTATGGGGCCCTTTAGAGGTGCTTCAACCTGAGCAGACACAGTGACTGACAGATTAGCAGACTTGCGCTGTGTGGATTGGCTGATATAGATGAAGGGGTGGATCCAGTGATGTCACAGTAGCTAAAAATAATTTATGCTTTTTTTTTTTTTAACCTGCATCAGATGTGGGAGGTGCTTCAGATGCTTGTAATGGAGAGAGGACGTACTTTTTAATTGACTTGATGTCACATTAAACTCGGAAAATGTACATTACTTTGATTCATAAAGGATAAATGTTAGTTTGGGTTCTAGGGATCTTTTAATTTCTGAATGGATGGCTTAAGTATTTTCTGATTGTACATTATCCCCTGTTAGTTTAATAACATTGGGGCAGATGTATTAAACCTGGAGAAGTGATAAAGCAGTGATAAGTGGAAGGTGATAACGCACCAGCCAATCATTACAGGTTTGAAAAGTGACAGGAGCTGATTGGCTGATGCGTTATCAAATCTTTATCACTTCTCCAGGTTTAATACATCTGCCCTACTGTTTTACAAATCAACTAATCATTTTGAGTGTGGCTATTTGGACATTGGGGGTCATTCAGAGTTAATCGCTAGCTGAAAATGTTCGCTGCGCAGCGATGATGCAAAAAAAGGGCACTTCTGCGCATGCGGTGCAATGCGCTCGCGCGACATACTTTTACAACGTCCGAAGTGGTTTCACACAAGGTCTAGCGAAGCTTTTCAGTTGCACTGCTGGCCGCAGAGTGATTGACAGGAAAGGGGCGTTTCTGGGTGTCAACTGACCGTTTTCAAGGAGTGAACGGAAAAACGCAGGCGTGGCTGGGCGAACGCAGGGTGTGTTCGTGACGTCAAAACAGGAACTGAACAGTCTGTGGTGATCTCAAGCGCCGAGTTGCTCTGGAGCTACTCTGAAACTGCACAATTTTTTTGTAGCCGCTCTGCGATCCTTTCATTCGCACTTCTGCTAAGCTAAGATACACTCCCAGGGGGCGGCGGCATAGCATTTGCACGGCTGCTAAAAACAGCTAGCGAGCGATCAACTCGGAATGACCCCCATTGTGCATGTCACCATAATGTTTTATAGTGTTAGAGCCCTAACTCTACCCTAATCGTAGCCTCTAACCCTGTTATGTTAACAGTGTGACTGTAAACATTCACAATGTCGATATAATGACCATGTCAACATAATGGGGGTAATTCAGTTGATTTTATAAGCATCTTTTGGAGCTGTTCAATTGTTGCTTCAATCAGAACCCCATTAGCGGCGGCAGACACATTTCAGATGCCATGAGGGGATGCCAGCTGAAATGTGTCTGCCACGGCGAATGGGCTTCTGATCAAGGTGGCGAGCTGAAATATGCGAAAACTCAGCGTGCCCAAATAGCACTTTTCCAATCACGCCTATTCGTTTTTTCAGGTTTTGCTGCTTTACGCGGCTAAACCCTGTCTTAATACCCCTATTCCACTAGCTCAAAAAACACGGGTAAATGCACGGGGGCGCGCATTTACCCGTGTTTTTGGCAAGTGGAAAAGGGTAAACCCGGATCAAGTGTAAATTGGGAGCGATGACTCCCCCCAGGGACTACATACCAATCATTTTGTATTATTGTACAACTCAAAAACAAGTAAGAGATTAAAAAGAATAAAACTTTAATACCTTCATTTACCATACCAATGCATATATATTTATGATGCTGCTAAGATGCTGGATTTGGGAGTAAAAGACAGAGAGCCCAGACAGAAGTTTCCTGCGGTTCTTGTAAGACAGGATTCTCCAGTACATGATGCATTGGAAGCACTGGCTGTCACTCAGATAATCACCCAATCTGGCTGCTGGCCAGCCCAAGCATGTGACTTCTTAAAAGCTCACGTTAAATCCACAATTGTTATCTGTGATCATGTGCAATTACAGCAGCAGCTTCAGACCTGAATGACCATCAAATGGGCTGAATAAATTGTATCATTTCCTGCTACACCGTACAATGTCCTGGTGATGTGGATGGGAAGCTGGTGTCTTATCTGACATGTAAACTGCCTGGTCCAGACTATTTCACTAACACTGGAGATTATTACTGGATATTTCACAAACTAGAATTTTCAGCCACTCTCCAGCCAATCAGAGGAAAGGGTAACCTACCTACATATGCTCTGCAAATACAACACTCCATAATCTGTGTCTGACCAGCCAGGCCCAGGTTACAGTAGACATGGTCATTAGCACATATAGGGGTCTATTCAATAAGTGTCAGAATTTCCGACAAGTCGTAAAAACAGCACTTTGCAATTTTCTTAGGTCAAATCTGGATTCGACTTATTTAATTCTAGTGCTGTTTTTCCAACTTGTTGGAAAACACGTGGATCGGCGGATTGGCGAAAACGGACCAAAAACCTGTCAGAAACGCCCACAATTGAATCGGGGCCGGGGGTGTCGGATTATTTCCAACTTGTCGGAAATTCCGACTGTAATTGAATAGACCCCATAGACTCACTAGATTATATTTGGTAATCTCCAAATGTATGCTAAAAATAAGATTTTACTCACCGGTAAATCTATTTCTCGTAGTCCGTAGTGGATGCTGGGACTCCGTAAGGACCATGGGGATTAGCGGCTCCGCAGGAGACTGGGCACAACTAAAGAAAGCTTTAGGACTACCTGGTGTGCACTGGCTCCTCCCACTAAGACCCTCCTCCAGACCTCAGTTAGGATACTGTGCCCGGAAGAGCTGACACAATAAGGAAGGATTTTGAATCCCGGGTAAGACTCATACCAGCCACACCAATCACACCGTATAACTCGTGATACTATACCCAGTTAACAGTATGAAATATAACGGAGCCTCTCAACAGATGGCTCAACAATAACCCTTTAGTTAGGCAATAACTATAAACAAGTATTGCAGACAATCCGCACTTGGGATGGGCGCCCAGCATCCACTACGGACTATGAGAAATAGATTTACCGGTGAGTAAAATATTATTTTCTCTGACGTCCTAAGTGGATGCTGGGACTCCGTAAGGACCATGGGGATTATACCAAAGCTCCCAAACGGGCGGGAGAGTGCGGATGACTCTGCAGCACCGAATGAGAAAACTCTAGGTCCTCCTCAGCCAGGGTATCAAACTTGTAGACTCTTACAAAAATGTTTTAACCCGACCAAGTAACAGCTCGGCAAAGTTGTAAAGCCGAGACCCCTCGGGCAGCCGCCCAAGAAGAGCCCACTTTCCTCGTGGAATGGGCTTTTACAGATTTAGGGTGCGGCAGTCCAGCCGCAGAATGTGCAAGTTGAATCGTGCTACAGATCCAGCGAGCAATCGTCTGCTTAGAAGCAGGAGCACCCAGCTTGTTGGGTGCATACAGGAGAAATAGCGAGTCAGTTTTCCTGACTCCAGCTGTCCTGGAAACATATACTTTTCAGGGCCCTGACTACGTCCAGTAACTTGGAATCCTCCAAGTCCCAAGTAGCCGCAGGCACCACAATAGGTTGGTTCACATGAAAAACTGATACCACCTTAGGAAGGAATTGGGAACGAGTCCTCAATTCCGCCTTATCCATATAAAATACAGATAAGGGCTTTTGTATGACAAAGCCGCCAATTCTGATACCCGCCTGGCCGACGCCAAGGCCCACAGAATGACCACTTTCCACGTGAGGTATTATAGCTCCACGGATTTAAGTGGCTCAACCCAATGCGACTTCAGGAAATCCAACACCACGTTGAGATCCCACGGTGCCACTGGAGGCACAAACGGGGGCTGACTATGCAGCACTCCCTTAACAAAAATCTGAACTTCAGGCAGTGAAGCCAGTTCAAGTTTGGAAGAAAATCGATAGAGCCGAAATCTGGACCTTAATGGAACCCAATTTTAGGCCCATAGTCACCTCTGACTGTAGGAAGTGCAGAAATCGACCTAGCTGAAATTTCTCCTTTGGGGCCTTCCTGGCCTCACAGTACGCAACATATTTCCGCCATATGCAGTGATAATGGTTTGCGTTCACTTCTTTCCTAGCTTTAAATAGCGTAGGGATGACTTCCTCCGGAATTCCCTTTTCCTTCAGGATCCGGCGTTCAACCGCCATGCCGTCAAACGCAGCCGCGGTACGTCTTGGAACAGACAGGCCCCCTGCTGCAGCAGGTCCTGTCTGAGCGGCAGAGGCCATGGGTCCTCTGAGATCATTTCTTGGAGTTCTGGTTACCAAGCTCTTCTTGGCCAACCCGGAACAATGAGTATAGTTCTTACTCCTCTCCTTCTTATTATTCTCATTACCCTGGGTAAGAGAGGCAGAGAAGGGAACACATACACCGACTGGTACACCCACGGTGTTACCAGAGCGTCCACAGCTATCGCCTGAGGGTCCTTGACCTGGCGCAATATCTTTGTAACTTTTAGTTGAGGCGGGACGCCATCATGTCCACCTGTGGCCTTTCCCAACGGTGTACAATCATTTGGAAGACTTCTGGATGAAGTCCCCACTCTCCCGGGTGGAGGTCGTGTCTTCTGAGAAAGTCTGCTTCTCAGTTGTCCACTCCGGGAATGAACACTGCTGACAGTGCTAACACATGATTTTCCGCCCACCGGAGAATCCTTGTGGCTTCTGCCATCGCCATCCTGCTTCTTGTGCCGCCCTGTCGGTTTACATGAGCGACCGCCGTGATGTTGTCTGACTGGATCAGCACCGGCCCGTGTTGAAGCAGGGGTCTAGCCTGACTTAGGGCATTGTAAATGGCCCTTAGTTCCAGAATATTTATGTGTAGGGAAGTCTCCTGACTTTTCCATAGCCTTGGAAGTTTCTTCCCTGTGTGACTGCCCCCCAGCCTCGAAGGCTGGCATCCGTGGTCACCAGGACCCAGTCCTGTATGCCGAATCTGCGGCCCCATAGAAGATGAGCACTCTGCAGCCACCACAACAGCGACACCCTGGCCCTTGGAGACAGGGTTATCCGCCGATGCATCTGAAGATACGACCCGGACCACTTGTCCAACAGATCCCACTGGAAAATCCTTGCATGGGACCTGGCGAATGGAATTTCTTCGTAAGAAGCTACCATCTATCCCAGGGCTCGCGTGCATTGATGCACCGACACCTGTATACGTATTAGGAGGTCTCTGTCTAGAGACGCCAACTCCTTGGACTTCTCCTCCGGGAGAAACCCTTTTTATCCTGTTCTGTGTCCAGAACCATACCCAGGAACAGTAGACGCGTCGTAGGAACCAGCTGCGACTTTGGAATATTCAGAATCCAGCCGTGCTGTTGTAGCACTTCCCGACATAGTGCTAATCCGACGAACAACTGCTCCCTGGACCTCGCCTTTATAAGGAGATCGTCCAAGTACGGGACAATTATTTCGGCCATTACCTTGGTAAATACCTCGGTGCCGGGGACAGACCAACGGTAACGTCTTGGAATTGGTAATGACAATCCTGTACCACAATTTTGAGGTACTCCTGGTGAAGAGGGTAAATAGGGACATGCAGGTAAGCATCCTTGATGTCCTTTATACCATGAAATTCTCCAGGCTTGCAATAATCGCCCTGAGCGATTCCATTTTGAACTTGAACCTTCGTATATAAGTGTTCAAAGCTTTCAATTTTAGAATGGGTCTCACCGAACCGTCTGGTTTCGGTACCACAACATTTTGGAATAGTAACCCCGGCCTTGTTGAAGGAGGGGTACCTTGATTTCACCTGCTGGAAGTACAGCTTGTGAATTGCCGCCAGTACTACCTTTCTCCGAGGGCAGCAGGCAAGGCTGATGTGAGGTAACAGCGAGGGGGAGTCGCCTTGAACTCCAGCCTGTATCCCTGTGATACTATTTGCAGAACCTAGGGATCCACCTGTGGGCAAGCCCACTGGTCCCTGAAGTTCCCGAGACGCGCCCCTACCGCACCTGTCTCCACCTGTGGAGCCCCAGCGTCTTGCGGTGGACTCAGAGGAAGCGGGGGAAGATTTTTGATCCTGGGAACTGGCTGCTGGTGCAGCTTTTTCCTTCTTCCCTTGTTTCTGTGCAGAAAGGAAGCGCCTTTGACCCGCTTGCTTTTCTGAAGCCGAAAGGACTGTACATGAAAATACGGTGCTTTCTTAGGCTGTGAGGAAACCGGAGGTAAAAAATTTTCTTCCCAGCTGTTGCTGTGGATACAAGGTTCCAGAGGCCATCCCCAAACAATTCCTCACCCTTATAAGGCAGAATCTCCATGTGCCTTTTACAGGCAGCATCACCTGTCCACTGCCGGGTTTCTAATACCCTCCTGGCAGAATGGACATTGCATTAATTCTGGATGCCAGCCGGCAAATATCCCTCTGTGCATCCTTTATATATAAGACGACGTCTTTAATATGCTCTATGTTAGCAAAATATTATCCCTGTCTTAGAGTATTAATATTATCTGACAGGGTATCAGACCACGCTGCAGCAGCACTATTTATGCTGAGGCAATTGCAGGTCTCAGTATATAACCTGAGTGTGTATATACAGAATTCAGGATAGCCTCCTGCTTTTTATCAGCAGGCTCCTTCAAGGTGGCCGTATCCTAAGATGGCAGTGCCACCTTTTTTGACAAACGTGTGAGCGCCTTATCCACCCTAAGGGATTTCTCCCAACGTGACCTATCCTCTGGCGGGAAAGGGTACGCCATCAGTAACTTTTTAGAAATTACCAGTTTCTTATCGGGGGAACCCACGCTTCTTTACACACTTCATTCATTCATCTGATGGGGGAACAAAACACTGGCTGCTTTTTCTCCCCAATAAATAAAACCCCTTTTATGTGGTACTTGGGTTCATGTCAGAAATGCGCAACACATTTTTCGTTGCCGAGATCATGTAACGGATGTTCCTAGTGGATTGTGCATATGTCTCAACCTCGTCGACACTGGAGTCAGACTCCGTGTCGACATCTGTGTCTGCCATCTGAGGTAACGGGCGTTTTTTGAGCCCCTGATGGCCTTTGAGACGCCTGGGCAGGCGCGGGCTGAGAAGCCGGCTGTCCCACAGCTGTTACGTCATCCAGCCTTTTATGTAAGGAGTTGACATTGTCGGTTAATACCTTCCACCTATCCATCCACTCTGGTGTCGGCCCCACAGGGGGCGACATCCCATTTATCGGCCTCTGCTCCGCCTCCACGTAACCTTCCTCATCCAACATGTCGACACAGCCGTACCGACACACCGCACACACACAGGGAATGCTCTGACTGAGGACAGGACCCCACAAAGTCCTTTGGAGAGACAGAGAGAGAGTATGCCAGCACACACCAGAGCGCTATATAATGCAGGGATTAACACTATAACTGAGTGATTTTTCCCCCAATAGCTGCTTGTATACATATATTGCGCCTAAATTTAGTGCCCCCCCCTCTCTTTTTAACCCTTTGAGCCTGAAAACTACAGGGGAGAGCCTGGGGAGCTGTCGTCCAGCTGCACTGTGAAGAAAAAATGGCGCCAGTGTGCTGAGGGAGAAGCCCCGCCCCTTTTTCGGCGGACTTTTCTCTCGCTTTTTTATGGATTCTGGCAGGGGTAATTTATCACATATATAGCCCTGGGACTATATATTGTGAAGATTTGCCAGCCAAGGTGTCTTATATTGCCCTCAGGGCGCCCCCCCCCCAGCGCCCTGCACCCATCAGTGACCGGAGTGTGAGGTGTACATGAGGAGCAATGGCGCACAGCTGCAGTGCTGTGCGCTACCTTGGTGAAGACCGAAGTCTTCTGCCGCCGATTTTCCGGACTCTTCATGCTTCTGGCTCTTTAAGGGGGGCGGCGGTGCGGCTCCGGGAACGAACACCAAAGTCGGGTCCTGCGGTCGATCCCTCTGGAGCTAATGGTGTCCAGTAGCCTAAGAAGCCCAAACTACCACCTGTTAGGTAGGTTCGCTTCTTCTCCCCTTAGTCCCTCGCTGCAGTGAGTCTGTTGCCAGCAGATCTCACTGTAAAATAAAAAACCTAAATATACTTTCTTTCTAGGAGCTCAGGCGAGCCCCTAGTGTGCATCCAGCTCAGCCGGGCACAAGAATCTAACTGAGGTCTGGAGGAGGGTCTTAGTGGGAGGAGCCAGTGCACACCAGGTAGTCCTAAAGCTTTCTTTAGTTGTGCCCAGTCTCCCGCGGAGCCGCTAATCCCCTTGGTCCTTACGGAGTCCCAGCATCCACTTAGGACGTCAGAGAAATAAGAATTTACTCACCGGTAATTCTATTTCTCGTAGTCCGTAGTGGATGCTGGGAACTCCGTAAGGACCATGGGGAATAGACGGGCTCCGCAGGAGACTGGGCACTCTAAAAGAAAGATTAGGTACTATCTGGTGTGCACTGGCTCCTCCCTCTATGCCCCTCCTCCAGACCTCAGTTAAGGAAACTGTGCCCGGAAGAGCTGACACAACAAGGAAAGGATTTGGAATCCAGGGTAAGACTCATACCAGCCACACCGTACAACTTGTGATAACCATACCCAGTTGACAGTATGAACAACAACTGAGCCTCAGTAACAGAAGGCTCATAACAATAACCCTTTAGTTAAGCAATAACTATATACATGTATTGCAGAGAGTCCGCACTTGGGACGGGCGCCCAGCATCCACTACGGACTACGAGAAATAGAATTACCGGTGAATAATAAGAATTTACTTACCGATAATTCTATTTCTCATAGTCCGTAGTGGATGCTGGGGACTCCGTCAGGACCATGGGGAATAGCGGGCTCCGCAGGAGACAGGGCACATCTAAAAAAGCTTTTAGGTCACATGGTGCGTACTGGCTCCTCCCCCTATGACCCTCCTCCAAGCCTCAGTTAGGTACTGTGCCCGGACGAGCGTACACAATAAGGAAGGATCTTGAATCCCGGGTAAGACTCATACCAGCCACACTAATCACACCGTACAACTGGTGATCTGAACCCAGTTAACAGTATGATAACAAAACGAAGTAGCCTCTGAAAAGATGGCTCACAACAACAGTAATAACCCGATTTTGTAACAATAACTATGTACAAGCATTGCAGACAATCCGCACTTGGGATGGGCGCCCAGCATCCACTACGGACTATGAGAAATAGAATTATCGGTAAGTAAATTCTTATTTTCTCTAACGTCCTAGTGGATGCTGGGGACTCCGTCAGGACCATGGGGATTATACCAAAGCTCCCAAACGGGCGGGAGAGTGCGGATGACTCTGCAGCACCGAATGAGAGAACTCCAGGTCCTCTTTAGCCAGAGTATCAAATTTGTAAAATTTTACAAACGTGTTCTCCCCTGACCACGTAGCTGCTCGGCAAAGTTGTAATGCCGAGACTCCTCGGGCAGCCGCCCAAGATGAGCCCACCTTCCTTGTGGAGTGGGCCTTTACAGATTTAGGCTGTGGCACGCCTGCCACAGAATGTGCAAGTTGGATTGTGCTACAGATCCAACGTGCAATCGTCTGTTTAGACGCAGGAGCACCCATCTTGTTGGGTGCATACAATGTAAACAACGAGTCAGTTTTTCTGACTCCAGCTGTCCTTGAAATATATATATTTTTAATGCTCTGACAACGTCCAGTAACTTGGAGTCCTCCAAGTCGCTAGTAGCCGCAGGCACCACAATAGGCTGGTTTAAGTGAAATGCCGAAACCACCTTAGGGAGAAATTGAGGACGTGTCCTCAATTCTGCCCTGTCCGAATGGAATATCAGATATGGGCTCTTGTATGACAAAGCTGCCAACTCTGAAACTCTCCTGGCAGAAGCCAGGGCCAACAGCATGGTTACCTTCCATGTAAGGTATTTTAATTCTACCGATTTTAACGGCTCAAACCAATGAGATTTGAGAAAATTTAGAACCACGTTCAAATCCCACGGTGCCACTGGAGGCACTATTGGGGGTTGTATATGTAGTACACCTTTGACAAAAGTTTGTACTTCAGGCACTGACGCCAATTCCTTCTGGAAGAAAATTGATAAGGCCGAAATTTGAACTTTAATAGACCCCAATTTTAGGCCCATAGACAATCCTGCTTGCAGGAAATGTAAGAATCGACCCAATTGAAATTCTTCCGTTGGAGCCTTCTTGGCCTCACACCACGCAACATATTTTCGCCAAATGCGGTGATAATGTTGTACAGTCACTTCCTTCCTAGCCTTAATCAAGGTAGGAATAACTTCCTCTGGAATGCCCTTTTCTTTTAGAATCCGGCGTTCAACCGCCATGCCGTCAAACGCAGACGCGGTAAGTCTTGGAACATACAAGGTCCCTGCTGAAGCAGATCCCTTCTTAGAGGTAGAGGCCACGGATCCTCCGTGAGCATCTCTTGAAGTTCCGGATACCAAGTTCTCCTTGGCCAGTCCGGAGCCACCAGTATCGTTCTTACTCCTCTTTTCCGTATAATTCTCAGTACCTTTGGTATGAGAGGCAGAGGAGGGAACACATACACTGATTGGTACACCCACGGTGTTACCAGAGCGTCCACAGCTATTGTCTGAGGGTCTCTTGACCTGGCGCAATACCTGTCCAATTTTTTGTTGAGGCGAGACGCCATCATGTCTACCTTTGGTTTTTCCCAACGGTTCACAATCATGTGGAAAACTTCTGGATGAAGTCCCCACTCTCCCGGGTGAAGGTCGTGTCTGCTGAGGAAATCTGCTTCCCAGTTGTCCACTCCCGGGATGAACACTGCTGACAGTGCTATGACATGATTCTCCGCCCAGCGCAGAATCCTTGCCGCTTCTGCCATTGCACTCCTGCTTCTCGTGCCGCCTTGTCGGTTCACGTGGGCGACTGCCGTGATGTTGTCGGACTGGATCAACACCGGCTGACCCTGAAGCAGCGGTTTTGCCAGACTTAGAGCATTGTAGATCGCTCTTAGCTCCAGTATATTTATGTGAAGAGACGTCTCCAGGTTTGACCACACGCCCTGGAAGTTTCTTCCCTTTGTGACTGCTCCCCAACCTCGTAGGCTGGCATCCGTAGTCACCAGGACCCAGTCCTGTATGCCGAATCTGCGGCCCACTAACGGATGGGCAGTCTGCAGCCACCACAGGAGAGACAACCTTGTTCTTGGTGACAGTGCTATCCGCTGATGCATGTGCAGATGCGATCCGGACCATTTGTCCAGCAGATCCCACTGAAATGTCCGTGCATGGAATCTGCCGAATGGAATCGCTTCGTACGAAGCCACCATCTTTCCCAGGACTCTTGTGCATTGATGTACTGACACCGTTCCTGGTTTTAGGAGGTTCCTGACAAGTTCGGATAACTCCCTTGCTTTCTCCTCCGGGAGAAACACCTTTTTCTGAACCGTGTCCAGAATCATTCCCAGGAACAGCAGACGAGTTGTCGGGGTCAATTGAGATTTTGGAAGATTCAGAATCCACCCGTGTTGCTGAAGCACTACCTGGGTTAGTGCTACACCGACTTCCAGCTGTTCTCTGGACTTTGCCCTTATCAGGAGATCGTCCAAGTAAGGGATAATTAATACGCCTTTTCTTCGTAGAAGAACCATCATTTCGGTCATTACCTTGGTAAAGACCCGAGGGGCCGTGGACAAACCAAACGGCATCGTTTGAAACTGATAATGACAGTCTTGTATCACGAACCTGAGATACCCTTGGTGTGAGGGGTAAATTGGGACATGCAGATAAGCATCCTTTATGTCCAGGGACACCATGAAGTCCCCTTCTTCCAGATTCGCTATCACTGCTCTGAGTGACTCCATCTTGAACTTGAATTTCTGTATGTACAGGTTCAAGGATTTCAGATTTAGAATAGGTCTTACCGAACCGTCCGGCTTCGGTACCACAAATAGTGTGGAATAATACCCCTTTCCCTGTTGTAGGAGGGGTACCTTGACTATCACCTGCTGAGAATACAGCTTGTGAATGGCTTCCAAAACCGACGTCCTTTCTGAGGGAGACGTTGGTAAAGCAGACTTTAGGAACCGGCGAGGGGGAAACCTTTCGAACTCCAGCATGTAACCCTGAGATATTATCTGCAGGACCCACGGGTCCACTTGTGAGTGAGCCCATTGATTGCTGAAAATCTTGAGTCGACCCCCCACCGTTCCTGGGTCCGCTTGTAAAGCCCCAGCGTCATGCTGATGGCTTTGTAGAAGCCGGGGCGGGCTTCTGTTCCTGGGCAGGGGCTGCGTGCTGCCCTTTCTTACCCTTTCCTCTGCCTCTCGGCAGATAAGACTGTCCTTTTGGTCGCTTTTTATAGGAGCGAAAGGACTGCGGCTGAAAAGACGGTGTCTTTTTCTGTTGTGAAGGGGTCTGAGGTAAAAAGGTGGATTTGCCGGCAGTTGCCGTGGTCACCAGGTCCGAAAGACCGACCCCAAACAATTCTTCTCCTTTATATGGCAATACTTCCATATGCCTCTTGGAATCCGCATCACCTGACCACTGTCGCGTCCATAAACTTCTTCTAGCAGATATGGACATCGCGTTTACTCTTGATGCTAGAGTACAAACATCCCTCTGAGCATCTCGCATATAAAGAAAAGCATCCTTTAATTGCTCTAGAGTCAATAAAATACTGTCCCTATCCAGGGTCTCAATATTTTCAGTCAGAGAATCCAACCACACTACCCCAGCACTGCACATCCAGGCTGAGGCTATTGCCGGTCGCAGTATAACACCCGTATGTGTGTATATACTCTTCAGTGTAGTTTCCAGCCTCCTATCTGCTGGATCCTTGAGGGCGGCCGTATCAGGAGACGGCAACGCCACTTGCTTTGATAAACGTGTGAGCGCCTTATCCACCTTAGGGGGTGTTTCCCAGCGCGCCCTAACCTCTGGTGGGAAAGGGTATAATGCCAACAACTTCTTTGAAATTAGCATTTTTCTATCGGGGGTAACCCACGCTTCATCACACACATCATTCAATTCCTCTGATTCTGGGAAAAATACAGGTAGTTTTTTCACCCCCCACATAATACCCCTTTTTGAGGTACCAGCAGTATCAGAGATCTGTAACGCCTCCTTCATTGCCGTGATCATATAACGTGTGGCCCTATTGGAAAATACGTTTGTTTCTTCACCGTCGACACTAGATTCATCTGTGTCGGTACCCGTGTCGACTGACTGAGGTAAAGGACGTTTTACAGCCCCTGACGGTGTCTGAGACGCCTGAACCGGTACTAACTGGTTTGCCGGGCGTCTTATTTCGTCAACTGACTTTTGCAGTGTGCTGACATTATCACGTAATTCCATAACTAAAGCCATCCATTCCGGTGTCGACTCCCTAGGGGGTGACATTACCATCATCGGCAATTGCTCTGCCTCCACACCAACATCGTCCTCATACATGTCGACACACACGTACCGACACACAGCAGCCACACAGGGAATGCTCTAATCGAAGACAGGACCCCTTAGCCCTTTGGGGAGACAGAGGGAGAGTTTGCCAGCACACACCAAAAGCGCTATAAATGTATAAAAACAACCCTAGAAGGTGTTGTTTACTATATATGCGCTCTTAATATATAAATATCGCCAATTTATGCCCCCCTTCTCTTTGTTACCCTGTTTCTGTAGTGCAGTGCAGGGGAGAGTCCTGGGAGCCTTCCTCACCAGCGGAGCTGAGCAGGAAAATGGCGCTGAGTGCTGAGGAGAATAAGCTCCGCCCCTTTTTCGGCGGGATTTTTCTCCCGGTTTTTAAGAAACTGGCCTGGGTCAAAATACATACATATAGCCTTAATGGGTATATGTGATGTATTTCTTTTGCCACTAAAGGTAATTATATTGCTGCCCAGGGCGCCCCCAGCAGCGCCCTGCACCCTCCGTGACTGAGTCAGTGAGCCGTGTGACAACAATGGCGCACAGCTGCAGTGCTGTGCGCTACCTTCATGAAGACTGTGGAGTCTTCTGCCGCCTGTTTTCCGGACCTCCGTTCTGCCGTCTCTTCAGCGTCTGTAAGGGGGATCGGCGGCGCGGCTCCGGGACGAACCCCAGGCTGACCTGTGTTCCGACTCCCTCTGGAGCTAAGTGTCCAGTAGCCTAAGACTCCAATCCATCCTGCACGCAGGTGAGTTGGAAATCTCTCCCCTAAGTCCCTCGATGCAGTGATCCTGTTGCCAGCAGGAATCACTGAGATTGAAACCTAAAAAAAAACTTTTCTAAACAGCTCTTTAAGAGAGCCACCTAGATTGCACCCTCTCGGACGGGCACAAAAACCTAACTGAGGCTTGGAGGAGGGTCATAGGGGGAGGAGCCAGTACGCACCATGTGACCTAAAAGCTTTTTTAGATGTGCCCTGTCTCCTGCGGAGCCCGCTATTCCCCATGGTCCTGACGGAGTCCCCAGCATCCACTAGGACGTTAGAGAAAAATTCTTATTTTCTCTGACGTCCTAGTGGATGCTGGGAACTCCGTAAGGACCATGGGGATTATACCAAAGCTCCCAAACGGGCGGGAGAGTGCGGATGACTTTGCAGCACCGCATGAGCAAACTCAAGGTCCTCCTCAGCCAGGGTATCAAACCTGTAGAACTTAGCAAACGTATTTGACCCCGACCAAGTAGCAGCTCGGCAAAGCTGTAAAGCCGAGACCCCTTGGGCAGCCGCCCAAGAAGAGCCCACCTTCCTTGTGGAATGGGCTTTCACCGATTTTTAATGCGGCAATCCAGCCGCAGAGTGAACCAGCTGAATCGTGCTATAGATCCAGCGAACAATAGTCTGCTTCGAAGCAGGAGCGCCAACCTTGTTGGCTGCATACAGAATAAACAGCGAGTCAGACTTTCTGACTCCCGCCGTTCTGGAAACATACATTTTCAAAGCCCGGACTACGTCCAGCAACTTGGAATCCTCCAAGTCCCTAGTAGCCGCAGGCACCACAATAGGCTGGTTCAAATGAAACGATGATACAACCCTAGGAAGAAATTGGGGACGAGTCCTCAATTCTGCCCTGTCCATATGGAAGATCAGATAAGGGTTTTTACATGACAAAACCGCCAATACTGACACACGCCTAGCCGAAGCCAAGGCCAATAGCATGACCACTTTCCACGTGAGATATTTTAGCTCCATGGTCTTAAGTGGCTCAAACCAGTGGGATTTCAGGAAATCCAACACAACGTTAAGATCCCAAGGTGCCACCGGTGGCACAAAAGGCGGCTGAATATGCAGCACCCCCGGAACAACGTCTGAACTTAAGGCAGTGAAGCCAGTTCATTTTTAGAGAAAATGTATAGGGCCGAAATCTTGACCTTTATGGATCCTAATTTTAGGCCCATAGTCACTCCTGACTGTAGGAAGTGCAGGAATCGACCCCGCTGGAATTCCTCCGTAGGGCCTTCCCAGCCTCACACCAAGCAACCTATTTTCGCCATATACAGTGAAAAAGTCTTGCTGTCACGTCTTTCCTAGCCTTTATCAGCGTAGGAATAACTGCATCCGGAATGCCCTTTTCCGCTAAGATCCGGCGTTCAACCGCCATGCCGTCAAATGCAGCCGCGGTAAGTCTTGGAACAGACAGGGCCCCTGTTGCAACATGTCCTGTCTGAGAGGCAGAAGCCCTGAGTCCTCTGAGAGCATTTCCTGCAGCTCCGGGTACCGAGTCCTTCTTGGCCAATTCGGAGCAAAGAATATTGTTTTCACTCCTCCTTTTATTACAATTCTCAGCCCTTGGGTATGAGAGGAAGAGGAGGGAATACATAGACCGACTGGAACACCCACTAGTGCGACCACAGCTATCACCTGAGGGTCCCTTGACTCGGCGTAAAACCTTTTTTAGCTTTTTTTTGAGGTGGGACGCCATCTAGTCCACCTTAGGCAGTTCCCATCAATTTGCAAACTGCGTGAAGACTTCCTGATGAAGTCCCCACTTTCCCGGGTGGAGGTCGTGCCTGCTGAGGAAGTCTGCTTCCCAGTTGTCCACTCCCGGAATGAACACTGCTGACAGTGCGCTTACTCGATTCTCCGCCCAGCGAAGAATTCTGGTGGCTTCTTATCTCGCCACCCTGCTCCTTGTGCCGCCTTGGCGGTTTACATGAACCCCTGCGGTCTGACTGGATCAGAACCGGTTGGTCGCGAAGCAGGATCTCCGCTTGACTTAGGGCGTTGTATATGACCCTTAGTTCCAGGATATTGGTGTGAAGGCAAGTCTGTTGACTTGACCACAGACCTTGGAAATTTCTTCCCTGTGTAACTGCCCCCCACCCTCGGAGGCTTGCATCCGTGGTCACCAGGATCCAGCCCTGAATGCCGAATCTGCGGCCCTCGAGAAGGTGAGCCCTCTGCAGCCACCACAGGAGAGACACCCTGGCCCTGGGGGATAGGGTGATTAACCGATGCCTCTGAAGAGGTGATCCGGACCACTTGTCCAGTAAGTCCCCTTGGAAGGTCCTCGCATGGAACCTGCCTAAGGGGATGGCCTCGTATGATGCCACCATCCTTCCCAGGACTCGAGTGCAGTGATGCACTGACACCTGTTTTGGTTTTAATAGATTCCTGACTAGTGTCATGAGCTCCTGAGCTCTCTCTATCGGGAGATAAACCCTTTTCTGGTCTGTGTCTAGGATCGTGCCTAGGAGAGGCAGATGAGCTGTAGGAACCAACTGCGACTTTGGATATATAGAATCCAGCCGTGTTGCGGTTACACTTCCAGAGAAAGTGATACGCTGTTCAGCAACTGCTCTCTTGATCTCGCTTTTATGAGGAGATCGTCCAAGTACGTGATAATAGTGACACCTTGCTTCCGCAGGAGCACAATCATATCCGCCATTACCATGGTGAATATTCTCGGGGCCGTGGAGAGACCAAACGGCAACATCTGAAATTGGTAATGACAATCCCGTACCGCAATTCTGAGGTACGCCTAATGAGGTGGATAAATGGGGACCTGAAGGTATGCATCCCTTATGTCCCGATTCACAATAAAGTCTCCCCCTTTTTAGGCTTGCACTGACCGCTCTTAGCGATTCCATCTTGAACTTGAACCTTCTCAGGTATATGTTCAGGGATTTTGAATTCAATATGGGTCTGACCGAACCGTCTGGTTTCGGGATTACAACATGGTCGAATAATAACACCCTCTTGTTGAAGGAGGGGACCCTTGACCACCACCTGTTAAAGATACAATTTGTGAATTGCAGTTAACACTGGCTCCCTCTCTTGGGGGGGAAGCCCGCAGGGCCGTCGGTGAGGGGCCTCTTCTCACAGTCCAGCTTGTATCCCTGAGACACAATATCTATTGCCCAGGGATCGAACAGGGAGTGAACCCACTTGTGGCTGAACTTACGAAGACGTGTCCCCACCGGGCCTAGCTCCGCCTGTGGAGCCCCAGCGACATTGGTGGATTTTTGTAGGGGCCGGGGAGGACTTCTGTTCCTGGGAACTAGCTGCCCGGCTCTGACAAGAAAGGACGCACCTCAGACTTTCTTGTTTCTTTATTCGAAAGGCTGCATTTAATAATGCCGTGCTTTCTTAGGCTGTGCAGGAATATAAGGCAAACTAGCAGAATTACCAGCTATAGCTGTGGAGACCAGGCCCGAGAACCCTTCTCCACACAATCCTCAGCCTTCCATATGCCTCTTAAGTCGGCATCATCTGTCCAATGCATATTCTACAGGACACGTCAAGCAGAGATCGACATAGCTTTGACTCTAGGACCCAGTATACTCATGTCTCTTTGGGCATGCTTTATAACTATATATCTATCACTTAAGACAGCATCTTTAATATATTTACTAGGGTCTCAATCTCTGCTGATAAGGTACCTGTCCACGCTGCCACAGCGCTATAAACCCATGCCGACACAATCGCCGGTCTGGGTAGTATACTAGAATGTGCACGCTATCTGCAGGATCCCTGAGAATAGCAAGTGCTACCGTCTGTGCAAACAGGACACCCTAGGGGAAGATTCTCAACACATCCTGGCCCTAGTGGGGAAAGGATACAGCCTGAGAATTCTCTTGTGGGAAGCTGCCGTCTCTTGTCTGGAGATTCCCGCTCTTTTTCCTCATGAGAGGAGGGAAATTTACCTCAGCATTCTTCCCCTTAAACATGTGTACTCTCGTGTCAGGGACAGATGAGTCATCAGTGATATGCAAATCATCTTTTATTTCAATAATCATATATTGAATATCTTCTAGCCATCTTGGCTGTAACTTTGCATTATCGTAGTCGACAGTGGAGTTAAACTCCATGTCGATACCAGTGTTTGTTATTATGGATAGTGAGCATTGAGAGACTCTGAAGGTCTCTGTGACATAGGGACAGACATGGGTAGATTTCCTGTCTGTTCCCTAACCTTTTGTGCAATAAATTCACCTTAGCACTTACACATATCCAAACAGGTGTCGGCGTTGTCGACGGAGACACCCTCTCACACACATATCCGCTCTATCACCTCCTTAGAGGAGCCTTTTACCTCAGACACGTCGACACACGCGTACCGACACACCACACACACAGGGGATGCTCTATTTGAGGACAGTTCCCCCACAAGGCCCTTTGGAGAGACAGAGAGAGAGTATGCCAGCACACACCCCAGCGCTATATAACCCAGGGATTACACTACAACTCAGTGTTTACCCAGTAGCTGCTGTATATACAAATTTTGCGCCTAAATTTATGTGCCCCCCCTCTCTTTTCACCCTTTGTGTACCAGGATACTGCAGGGGAGAGCCTGGGGAGCTTCCTTCCAGCGGAGCTGTGAAGAGAAAATGCGGCGGGCTTCTGTCCTGTTTCTGACTAAAAATGGCGGGGGTTTTACACATATACAGTTTTCCAGACTGTATTATGTGTATATATTGCCAAAAGGTACTCTTATTGCTGCCCAGGGCGCCCCCCCCAGCGCCCTGCACCCTACAGTGACCGGAGTGTGTGGTGTGCAGTGGGAGCAATGGCGCACAGCTGCAGTGCTGTGCGCTACCTTAATGAAGACCGGAGTCTTCTGCCGCCGATTTCATCTCCTTCTTCTGTCTTCTGGCTCTGCAAGGGGGACGGCGGAGCGGCTCCGGGAACGGACGATCGAGGTCAGGCCCTGTGTTCGAACCCTCTGGAGCTAATGGTGTCCAGTAGCCTAAGAAGCACAAGCTAGCTGCAAGCAGGTAGGTTTGCTTCTCTCCCCTCAGTCCCACGTAGCAGTGAGTCTGTTGCCAGCAGATCTCACTGAAAATAAAAAACCTAACAAATACTTTCTTTTCTAGCAAGCTCAGGAGAGCCCACTAGGTGCATCCAGCTCTGGCCGGGCAGAGATTCTAACTGAGGTCTGGAGGAGGGGCATAGAGGGAGGAGCCAGTGCACACCAGATAGTACCTAATCTTTCTTTTAGAGTGCCCAGTCTCCTGCGGAGCCCGTCTATTCCCCATGGTCCTTACGGAGTTCCCAGCATCCACTAGGACGTCAGAGAAATCATAGTTTTAGTAAAATACGAAATACAATTAAGGCTACAGAAGTTTATTATAAATGTAACATCTCTATAGTCAACAATTAAAGCAGTAATCACACATTTGTAACCTTTAATTAACTTAAGTAAGCATCAACATGCTTAACTATCCTATAGACCATTATCTCATGTGTAATACTTGTCTGGAGGGAACACAAATTTGTCTTCCACATTGTTATAGCTCTTGGCATGCCATGCGAGAGCAGAAGGGAGTGAATGAGGAGGGCACAGTGCACTGAGCAGTCACAAAACAAATTGGGGTCTATTTACTAAGCCATGGATGGAGATAAAGTGTCATTTTTCAAACCTGTGACATGGTAGTTAGGAGCTGATTGGCTGGTACTTTATCTCCATCCACTTTAACCAAGGCTTAGCAAATAGACCATTAACTGGCTGCCACACAGACACAGGCGCTCAGCAGGTCATGTGAGGGCAGAGGAGGGAGACAGTGAAAACAGGAGAGAGGTATGTTCCAAAGCACCTCAGCTCCATGTGACTGTGGTTGCCATGGTAGTCACATAACACTTTAGAATATCTGAATTTTTTTTCTTCATGGAATTGCACTTTAACCAAGAATGATATTTGCCTGGCTAAATGTCTCAAGCATTTGTTTGCGCTCCCATTTATAGTTTACTGCTGGTCTTCTGAACAAACAGAAGAACAGCTTAGAATGGTACACATCTTGCCCCAATACGCCACGCAACGGTAGATACATGTGCGTCCTATTCATATCATTTTGCAATTTGAAAATAAAACGCATTTTAATGGAAAAAGTTGTGTGTAAAGACGCTCAGCGCTACAGAGTCACACCACGGCATGGCGAGACTAGAAGGGCTGCTTAACGTGCAGGGAGGCTCGATGTATGTGGACACATCTGTACGTACAGCAACAGTTGTTTACACTTTATAATAGTTGTACTTCAAAACCATAAAGAAGATCACTATTCATAAAATCTTCTGTCACTATATAAAAAGTCTATAAAAAGTATGCTGAAAATGCACATTTCCATATAAAACCCCACACTATCCCGGACACCCCGTAGAGGAGACCATGTTGTGGATGTAGCCTGTAAAATGCAACTTGCACATTTTTTTAGACACTATTCGCTGATGTATAGGATACTTAATTAAGCTTGAGTTTTAATACGCTGGGAAAGCTCCATGTTTAATGCTTGGAGCTATTCAATTATTTTGCCTTTTGTCCACGCAGTTTTACATCTGGTAAAGTGCAAGTATCCACTGATTCCATGCAGAATGCGGAATCGAATGGGTTTCCCCATACCTTAAATCCAGAGGGATACATTTAGGCCCTCATTCCGAGTTGTTCGCTCGCAAGCGGATTTTAGCAGATTTGCTCATGCTAAGCCGCCGCCTACTGGGAGTGAATCTTAGCATCTTAAAATTGCGAACGATGTATTCGCAATATTGCGATTACACACCTCGTAGCAGTTTCTGAGTAGCTTCAGACTTACTCGGCATCTGCGATCAGTTCAGTGCTTGTCGTCCCTGGTTTGACGTCACAAACACACCCAGCGTTCGCCCAGACACTCCTCCGTTTCTCTGGCCACTCCTGCGTTTTTTCCGGAAACGGTAGCGTTTTTTCCCACACGCCCATAAAACGGCCTGTTTCCGCCCAGTAACACCCATTTCCTGTCAATCACATTACGATCTCCAGAACGATGAAAAAGCCGTGAGTAAAATTCCTAACTGCATAGCAAATTTACTTGGCGCAGTCGCAGTGCGAACATTGCGCATGCGCATTAAGCGGAAAATCGCTGCGATGCGAAGATTTTTACCGAGCGAACAACTCGGAATGAGGGCCTTAATGCGTGGAAAAATCCTGTCTCTGGGGAGTTGCGCAGGGTTCCTACAGCTATAGTAACTGAATCAGGCAGTGCGCTAATTGGATATGCCCCTATGTGTACAAATACAGTTTCGAGACTTCACATTTATTACAAACTCCATTTCTACACTATCATGGGGCCCAAGATACACATTTGCCCACCTAACATGTAAATACTAGCGTGTTTTGAGCTGGACCTTGAGATATGTGTGACTCTACATGCTGTAGGTACATTCATTGGAATGCAGTTAAAATGCCGGATGTCGGGATCCCGGCATTCAGGATACAGACGCCGAAATACCGCCAACCGACCATGCCGCCAGCCAGAATCCCGGCGCACCAGCTATTCCCACCTCGTGGGTGTCCGCGACAGCCATAGAGTGAGAATAAATCCTGTGGCGAGCGCAGTGAGCCCGCAAGGGGACTCTTAGCGATCGCTCCGCTGCCGGCATTTTGGTGGACGGGATGCCGCGGTCGGGATATTGACAGCCGGCATCCCGTCCACCGCTATTACGTATGCAATCCCATTCATCTAGGCTTTCTTTCCTCTAGGAAAATATATATATCACAGTTACAGTACTGTATGGTCTTAACAGTAGTAAGTTTTATCAGCTCCTGAACAACAATTCCTGGCACAGAACAGAAGCACAAACACAGGACAGGTGAGGCAGACAAATTAGGGAGCTCCCAGTGATAGGCACCAGTCTCTCGCCTAAGCATAGGCTAGCACAGGGATAGTGTGTGGCACTCCAATACACCTCTGTGTAGCATGTAACCACAAACAGTACACTTGCTAGCACCTGAATACAAGAGGCCAATCTCCCAAAACAACGCTAAGGCTATGTACACATTAGGACAACACTGAAAACCATGCGATGTCATCCGTGACGGGATCCAGCATCGGCAAGTGCATACACATTTGTCGATGTTGGCTGAGATGGGGGGAGGAGCAGGGCCATGCGGCATTCGGCAGCATGGCCCTCGTAAGCAATATCGCACGTCGGACCTGCATGCAGGTCCAATGTGCAATGCATGATACGACCCCACGGGAGCGCGCATCGTATCCTGTATCAAGCGTACACACTATACAATATTGCAGCGTACCAGCCGATATCAGCCGGATCGTATGCGATATTGCATAGTGTCCATACACGTATAACACAACAAGCCTATTGTATGGCATACGACAGTCATGGAACACCAATAACAAATTCTGGGACCCCAGGCATACAGAACTAGCACAGCACCGCATTGGGACACAGACCGTGATGTGCTTCTGCTAATGAAAGACTATGGGGGTCACGCCGAGTTGATCGCTCGCTATTTTTTGCAGCGCTGCGAAGATAGTCGCCACCTATAGGGGAGTGTATGTTTGCTTTGCAAGTGTGTGAGCGCATGTGCAGCCGAGCACTACAAAAAAGTTTTGTGCTCTGAACTTACTCAGCTGCTGCGATCACTTCAGCCTGATCTTGTCCGAAATTGAGGTCAGACACCCGCCATGCAAACGCTTGGACACCCCTGCGTTTTTCTAACCACGCCCAGAAAACGGTCAGTTGACACCCACAAACGCCCTCTTTCTGCCAATCTCCTTGCGATCGGCTGTGAGAATGGATTCTTCATTAAATCCATCGCTCAGCAATGATCTGCTTTGTACTCCTATGACATGCCTGCGCATTGGACAATTCTATAAAACTTGACAAAGGCGTATCATTGTTTAATGACGCATATTGCTATATGAAAATTCCTTTAGAACACGGAAGCATCATGTGCAACATAATTAATTAATGGCGGCTACACTTCAGAACAACCAGCAACCGGGCCAATGGTCAGGGCGATTTCCCTGTGCCTCGGACCATGCCAGATTGCCGGTACACACCTGGAAGATTTAGTGAACGATGACTGTTCAGTCCTTCATTAAATGCCTGGCGACGCATGCAATATTGCCCGGTTGGCCGTGCAGCACGGTCGGCAGGAAGATGTCGCATGTGACCCACTGATGTACGTAATAGAGCGTGAACATCAGATGATATGCAAACAGTGTCGATATCGGCCTGATGTGTACCCAGCCTAACCCATTTCTATGTGGAGTTCTTTTTTGACAAGTGGAGGGATGGGGGGGAGAGGACCATAAAGTAGTGTGTTGCTTAAGAGATCCTAAGGCTCTGGCCTGAGGGAATTAAAATCAAGTATTTACAAAGCCACACATGCTTGCCACACTGTACGTGTTACTGTTTTACTAGGGGCGAGGGATCCTATTTTTACTGACTGATGTTTTTTTCTTACTGGGTGAAAGGGACACTTTAATTTACCAGGATGTAGTCAAGTGACTGGTGGTCAGGAGGCCGTCGGTCACATAACCTCCTCCTACATCCCGCCCCCTCACAATCGAGACGGTCGGAATGCCAACAGGTCACCACTGAGCCCGCAGTGTGGCAAGCCTGCAAGGGGTTGTGCAGGTCTACGGGAAAATTACACAGCTGAAATTTTCCCAGTGTTTTGCGCATGCGCAATAGAGAAAATTTCGGTGAAAATGGCCACTGCGCCATTCTCCTGGAGACCTGCACACCACCTAGTGGTCAGAGTTACGGTCACTGCTTGCTACAGAGGCAGGGGGGTTAGAGGCTACACACGGGTCCCCTCCTCTCTTAATATGCCCCCAGGTTCGGTATAGTGCTAACATTCACCAGCACACGTTCTGAGAGACAACAGAAAAAGACACTGCAGCTACGTTAAAGCACAATCACCAATTAATATACTGTTCATCTGGGTTTTTTTTTTACAAAAAGATATTCAGGGGCTTATCACTTATTGTGACACAGCAGAACTTAAGTTTGCAAATTACAGCGGTGGCAGACAACTATGTATGAGAGCAATTCAGTATTGCTCTGCTGCCAGAATAGCTGCTCTGATAAGCACCAACCCTGCAATCCCCAAAATACACGCCTTTGCCACGAGGTGAAAGTTTAGACTCACAAGCAGTGAAACTGCAGGAACTTAGGGGGTCATTCCGACCCAATTGCACGCTGCAGTTGTTCGCAGCAATCGGGTCGGAACTGCGCATGTGGCGGCGCATGTCAGACGGCCAAAGGCAGAGGCGGTTGCTGGGGGGCCGCCGTTTTTGGTGTGCGGTCCATTCAACGCAGGCGTGGCCGGACCGTGTGGGGGGTGTTCCGCAGCGTGACGTCACACGCAGCCGCTGCGACCCGGGGCAGCAACGAGTAACTTCCGGCCAGCCGCAGGAGCTGCGCTGGCCGGCAGTCACTCTTCAAGTACAAAAGCATTGCCGCTGTGCGATGCTTTTGTACTTATGCGGGGGGGGGGGAGAATGACATGCGGGGCGGACTAGCCCTGTGCTGGGCATCCCTCCACATGTCTGGGAAGATGATCGTAGCTGTGCTAAATTTAGCACAGCTACGATCAACTCGGAATGACCCCCCTAGTGCACGTGTACAGAGAGGGCTGGGGAAGGAAGAGGGACAAATAAATATAACCTCTGTCCGGGGGCTAAATGGGATATCATCTGAAATTGCCGTTCTTTCTCGCAATCACGCTCCAAACGGTTTCAGTGCGGACGGCTGCCACAGCGGGACCTCAATGGTGAATGGGCACCTTACATAAAATAAGTGTTCATCTTAATGAATACTCCCCCTACCAACATACTTTTCTCATCATTCATACTGCAGGAATTGGATTTACTCTTTGCTAGGGGTGTAGTATGGTATGCCGGCGGCCGGGCTCCCGGCGACCAGCATACCGGCGCCGGGAGCCCGACCGCCGGCATACCGACAGTGTGGCGATCGCAAATGAGCCCCTTGTGGGCACGGTATACTGTGCGCCGGGATCCCGTCATTCGGCATACTGAAGACCACCCTTTGCTAGAGATGCTCCTGCCAGCCTTATGCCCTTACTGGTATGTCTAACAAGTAGGATGTCATCACTCACGACGGGGAAACTGAGAATGCCGACATGTTAATAATGTTATTTACGGCATTTTAATAGCGTCGGCTTGATAACTTTTAACCTGTTGCTTTACCATCATCTTTGAAGTTGTAAAGCGGACAATGTTAAAATGCAGCACATCCCTTTATTAGCAGTCTGGCATGCTGGGTTCAGCCTCAGTGTCCCCGTTGTGAGTGTTGACGTTCTGTGACACTCGCACACCTAACCCACCCTCACTAGTGCCGGCTCTGTATCTTCCTACGAGTCATGCGCAGAAGCAGTCTTTCAGGCAATGATTAGAAAGGGGATGTAGTTATGTGACCGGCGGTCTCCTCACATTACCAACGGCTACATCCCGCCCCCTCACAATCGCCATAGTCGGCATGCCGACTAACAGGGACTATTCACACTCATGGGTATCCACGACACCCACAGAGTGGAAATACAACCTGTGGTGAGCACAGCTCGCCACTGAGCCCGCAAGGGGCTTCGTTGCGCTCGCACCTCACGCCGGGCATCTAAATGCCAGGATTCCGCAGTCAGTACCACCAGTTACACGATACCAACCCTTAGACAGTCAGTGGATTAAGGGGCATGTGTTATAAGCTTTCAAAAGATTGCTATGGGCAACTTCTGCTCTCTTTATACATCACCCTTAATCTGCTGTGTGGACAGTACAGAGTATTAGCTGCTGTCACATGAGGACATAGGCACGAGGACAACAGGCAATCCAGCTGATGTGCAGCTACAGGTCTCTGCAGGGGACACAGTGACCACAGACCCCCAGGCTACACTCTGTAGTGCTGCTGCTGCTGCTGCTTCCTCATATATCATGTAATCATACTTACAGCTGCTGCTGCTGCTGCTGCTGCTGCGTGCCCCTCTCTGCTGACGCTGCTGTCACTGCTCTGATTCCTACACAGAAGTCAGGACTCCTCCAACTGCTGCTGCTGCTGATCTTTCCTACAATTGTCACCCGCCCACTCTCCCAGCATGCACCTGACAGACTTTCATTTAAAGGGGTAATGTCACCACAGCAGTTAAAAGGGCCACTTGTCAGTCTTTTCCTACCTGTATGTATGTGTGTGCACACACCTGAACGGTATGGGCCTGATTCTGGTTTGGAAGTAAAGCAAAACAAGCAAGTACTGTAACTTGTATCTGGGACAAACCATGTTGCAATGCAAAGGGTGCAAATACATTTATTTTTAATTATTTTCTGTGCAAGGAAAGTACTGGCTGCTTCAGCATGTAGCCCACAAATGCTGGGAAGCTTTATTTTTACATTGAAATTTAGATTTCAGTTTGGACATACTTCACCAAAATCTAACTCGCTTTGCACAAGTTACGCCCCCCCCCCCCCCCCTTCTGTGCAGCATGGTTTTGCCCCGTTGTATTTATAGCTACTTGCTTTTTTTGCAAGTAGCAAAGTCAAAGTATGTATGTACAGTATATATGTGTGTTTGTTCTTCATTGGCTCCCACATGCCATGATGGATCTGGACAAAACTTTGTACACATATCCTTATTTATCCTACTTAAAATACTGGCAGGGTTTGAAGTGAAAATAATCCACCCCTTGCGGGGCCAGGGCCCAAATCACAAAGTGAACAAATAAAATGCATTGGTCAGTTTGTGTGTCTGTCTGTGAGGTCATGCTGTGATGTCATAATGGTAGCAACTGCCTATACCAGGCCTTTGCTGCTGCCCTGTCTCATACTACTCCAAAGCCCAGGCAACACACAAGTCACCAGCAGTAGGCAATATCACAGGGAAAGCTGCTCACATAAGGTTAGTGACTGGACAAAGGGGGTAATTCCAAGTTGATCGCAGCAGGATTTTTGTTAGCAGTTGGGCAAAACCATGTGCACTGCAGGGGGGGCAGATATAACATGTGCAGAAAGAGTTAGATTTGGGTGGGTTATTTTATTTCTGTGCAGGGTAAATACAGGCTGCTTTATTTTTAAACTGCAATTTAGATTGCAGATTGAACACACCATACCTCCCAACTGTCCCGATTTTCGCGGGACAGTCCCGTTTTTTGGGGACTGTCCCGCTGTCCCACCCGCGGGCCGCAGTGTCCCGCGGTGGGGGGGGGGGCAGTTGGGAGGCTCTGTCTGTCGCTGCCCTGCTTAGCAGAGCAGCGGTGAATAGACGCTGTGCGCATTCACTGAAGTCAGAGGGAGAGGGGGCATGCCAGCGGCTCACAGAGCGCTGGGCATGCCCCCTCAGTGATGAAAACGGGGCGTGGCTCGCGATCGCGGGTCCTCCCATGAAGCCACGCCCCATTTACTTAGGCCACACCCCTTTTCCGGGAGCGTGCGCGGCTTCGCCGCGCGTGTGTCCCTCTTTGGAAGGGGACAAAGTTGGGAGGTATGAACACACCACACCCAAATCTAACTCTCTCTGCACATGTTATATCTGCCTCCCCTGCAGTGCACATGGTTTTGCACAACTGCTAACAAAAATCCTGCTGCGATCAACTTGGAATTACCCCCAAAGATAAGGGCAGCTTAGTGCAATGCGGTGCGTGATTAACGAGAGTCAGAGAAAAATAGAAATTACTGAATATGGTACATGCAGGTAACTGAAGATTGCTTTGACAAAAGGAGAGAATTGAGGTCATTTTGATGTCTGGAGGACGAAGTTTCCGTGTCATAGCTGCAGATTTTAACAACCGGCATCCAGAAAGACCTCCAATTTCACATAAAACTGTCAGGTGCCTAATTTCCAAATTCAGAGAAACTGGGACTGTGGCTGACAAGTCACGGAGTGGTCATCCAAAAAGTGCTACTGACGAGATATCCACAACAATGGTTTTGTCAACCTTTGTGAAGAGCCCACAACGCAGCACACAACGTTTGTTAGCCAGACATAAAAATGACCTCAATTCTCTCCTCTTTTGTCAAAGCCATCTTCAGTTACCTGCAACAAAAAAAGTGTTGTAACTTTTGAACCATAACTGCTATTTCAAATCTGATGTTGTTTGACATGTTACACGACCCCCTTTTCATTTGAAAAAACGGACTTAGATTCAAGATGGTCGATTTCAAGATGGCGCCCATGTTCGGAACATATCCTAAAAGATAGCCCACCTCAATCATACCTTACTAGAGTATTCAGTTTTCCCACTTCCTGCACAGTTTTTGAAACAAAAGGGTGTACTGCGACTTTTGAATCACCCTGTATATTTATATACACTGCTCAAAAAAATAAAGGGAACACTAAAATAACATCCTAGATCTGAATGAATGAAATATTCTTATTAAATACTTTGTTCTTTACATAGTTGAATGTGCTGACAACAGAATCACACAAAAATTATCAATGGAAATCAAATTTATTAACCCATGGAGGTCTGGATATGGAGTCACACTCAAAATTAAAGTGGAAAAGACTTCTGGTTCTATCTCCAAACTCGACATTTTATTTTGTCTCACAGGACAGCTGCTGCATTGACTGGTAGTCTTACCCCTTTTGAAGCAATGTGCTCCCAATCCTCTGAACCCTCACATGTTGTATCAGGTCTATATAAGATATTGCTACATGGTTGTTTCCCCGGTGATCCCGCTTTCTGCGAGAAATGGGATGCTGATCTTACACCTAGAGGGATACATATTAACTGGAAGAAACACTGTGAAGTTATGTCCCGTTGCTCTACAAGCTTAGAAGTTATTGAAACACAGTATAAACTGCTTACTAGATGGTATCGCTGTCCCTCCCTTTTGCATAAGTTCTTTCCCTCAGTATCCCCCTTGTGTTGGAGATGTGGAAGGAGTGTGGCACCCTTATTCATATATGGTGGGACTGTCCCCTGATCGCTACCTTTTGGGGCCAGGTAATGCAAATCTCCTCCAAGATCCTGGGGTTTCAGGCTCCTACTGGAATTGACTTCTGGTTGCTCTCCCGCACTACAATTCCACTAGCAAAGTATAAACACTCCCTTCTCAAACACCTCAATAACGCAGCGAGAGCGGTGGTACTGGTCCACTGGAAGTCCCCCCCCCCCCCGAGAATGGTTCCAGCGGATAGAATTTTATAGATCAATGGAGGATATTTTTCATTCAGTCCTTGACTCACATGCCGATTATGTCGCCACGTGGTTTTCTTGGATGGAATTTAAATCTACCTCTACCTACAAAGACCAGATCCCGCTAGACTCAGCATGATGCCGCTTATCTGGGTAGCCCGCCTCGCTGTACGGAACCCAAACTTATATCTAGTTAAGATTGATTAGCTCGCTCATTCCCCTTCCCTGATTTTATTCCCATTTCCCCCCTCTAACCTTTGTCTTGTTTTTTGTGTGGATTTTGGATGTTTTATATTTTACTGGTCTATTGACCCATGTGTTTCTACATTGTACGATTTGTTGTACTCTTGTTAATGTCCTTATTTCTTCTGTAAAACCAAAATAAAGAATATATAAAAAAAAAAAATGAAAGTGGAAAAACACACTACAGGCTGATCCAACTTTGATGTAATGTCCTTAAAACAAGTCAAAATGAGGCTCAGTAGTGTGTGTGGCCTCCACGTGCCTGTATGACCTCCCTACAACCCACACAAGTGGCTCAGGTAGTGCAGCTCATCCAGGATGGCACATCAATGCGAGCTGTGGCAAGGTTTGCTGTGTCTGTCAAGGTAGTGTCCAGAGCATGGAGGCGCTACCAGGAGACAGGCCAGTACATCAGGAGACATGGAGGAGGCCGTAGGAGGGCAACAACCCAGCAGCAAGACCGCTACCTCCGCCTTTGTGCAAGGAGGAACAGGAGGAGCACTGCCAGAGCCCTGCAAAATAACCTCCAGCAAGTCACAAATGTGCATGTGTCTACTCAAACGATCAGAAACAGACTCCATGAGGGTGGTATGAGGGCCCGACGTCCACAGGTGGGGGTTGTGCTTACAGCCCAACACCGTGCAGGACGTTTGGCATTTGCCAGAGAACACCAAGATTGGCAAGTTCGCCACTGGCGCCCTGTGCTCTTCACAGATGAAAGCAGGTTCTCACTGAGCACATGTGACAGACGTGACAGAGTCTGGAGACACCAAGGAGAACGTTCTGCTGACTGCAACATCCTCCAGCATGACCGGTTTGGCAGTGGGTCAGTAATGGTGTGGGGTGGCATTTCTTTGGGGGGCCGCACAGCCCTCCATGTGCTCGCCAGAGGTAGCCTGACTGCCATTAGGTACCGAGATGAGATCCTCAGACCCCTTGTAAGACCATATGCTGGTGCGGTTGGCCCTGGGATCCTGCTAATGCAAGACAATGCTAGACCTCATGTGGCTGGAGTGTGTCAGCAGTTCCTGCAAGACGAAGGCATTGATGCTATGGACTGGCCCGCCCGTTCCCCAGACCTGAATCCAATTGAGCACATCTGGGACATCATGTCTCGCTCCATCCTCCAACGCCACGTTGCACCACAGACTGTCCAGGAGTTGGCGGATGCTTTAGTCCAGGTCTGGGAGGAGATCCCTCAGGAGACTATCCGCCACCTCATCAGGAGCATGCCCAGGCGTTGTAGGGAGGTCATACAGGCATGTGGAGGCCACACACACTACTGAGCCTCATTTTGACTTGTTTTAAGGACATTACATCAAAGTTGGATCAGCCTGTAGTGTGTTTTTCCACTTTAATTTTGAGTGTGACTCCAAATCCAGACCTCCATGGGTTAATACATTTGATTTCCATTGATAATTTTTGTGTGATTTTGTTGTCAACACATTCAACTATGTAAAGAACAAAGTATTTAATAATAATATTTCATTCATTCAGATCTAGGATGTGTTATTTCAGTGTTCCCTTTATTTTTTTGAGCAGTGTAGTATATATGTATATGTATGTTGATGAAGTCTGAGGACGAAACGCGTTGGGTGTACCTCCACTGACTCTCCATCTTCAAAGATAAGCATCATTTTTACCATCCTAAAATACTTTTTATCAGTATGAAATTGCTTTTACTGATTTTACGTGATTTTGGATTCTAGCTAAATTATACATTCAATTTTTATTACATCCGTTTATGTTTTAAAAAAAAAATCTTTTTTACTGCATATCAAGTTTTTACCAACTTTTTTATCCCATCATTATGTTATAAATTGTATAAATAAATATATTGTTACCCCTTTTTTAAAACCGTATCCTGCTATATTCTTCATAGATATATTAATTTGGTAGACACTGTAAGTCGCTGGTACCCCTATTCCCCCCCTTCTTTTACCACATGTATGTATACATATATATATATATATACACACACACACACACACACACACTGGGGCAAAAAAGTATTTGGACAGCCACCGATTGTGCAAGTTGACCCACTTAAAAAGATGAGAGAGGTCTGTAATTTCCATCACTTCAACTGTGAGAGACAGAATCTGAAAAAAAAAAAACAAAACAGGAAATCACAATGTATGATTTTTAAACAATTTATTTGTATATTCTTGCAGAAAATAAATATTTGGACAATCAAAAAGTTTAACTCAATACTTTGTAATATAACCTCGGTTGGCAATTACAGAGGCCAAACATTTCCTGTAGTTCTTGACCAGGTTTGCACACACTGTAGCAGGTATTTTGGCCCACTCTTCCATGCAGATCTTCTCTAAATCTGTCATGTTTTGGGGCTGTAGCCACAGATTTTCTATCGGGTTGAGGTCTGGAGACTGGCTAGGCCACTCCAGGACCTTGAAATGCTTCTTACGGAGCCACTCCTTAGTTGCCCCGGTGGTGTGTTTGGGTCATTGTCACGCTGGAAGACCCAGCCATGTTCCATCTTCAATGCTCTTACTGAGGGAATAAGGTTTTTGCCCAAAATCTCACGTTACATGGCCCCATTCATCCTCTCTTTAATACGGATCAGTCGTCCTGTCCCCTTTGCAGATAAGCAGCCCCAAAGCATGATGTTTCCACCCCCATGATTCACAGTGGGTATGGTGTTCTTGGGATGCCATTTATCATTCTTCTCCCTCCAAACACGGTGAGTGGAGTTTATACCAAAAAGTTCGATTTTGCTCTCATCTGACCACATTACATTCTCCCAATCCTCCCCTGGATCATCCAGATGATCACTGGCAAACTTTAGACGGGCCTGGATGTGCTGGCTTAAGCAGGGGGGACCTTTCGGGCGCTGCAGGATTTCAATCCATGACGACGTAGTGTGTTACTAATGGTAACCTTTGTGACTGTGGTCCCAGCTCTCTTGAGGTCATTGACCAGGTCCCCCTGTGTAGTTCTGGGCTGATTCCTCACTGTTCTCAAGATCATTGATACCCCACGAGGTGAGATCTTGCATGGAGCCCTAGGTCGAAGGAGATTGTCAGTGATCTTATATTTCTTCCATTTTTTAATAATTGCGCCAACAGTTGATCTCTTCTCACCAAGCTGCTTGCCTTTTGTCGAGTAGCTCATCCCAGCCTTGTGCAGCTCTACAATTTTGTCCCTGGTGTCCTTAGACAGCTCTCGTCTTGGCCATGGTGGAGAGGTAGCAGTCTGACTGTTTGAGGGTGTGAGCAGGTGTCTTTTATACAGATAACCAGTTCAAACAGGTGCCATTAATACAGGTAACGAGTGGAGGATAGAAGAGCTTCTTAAAGAAGAAGTAACATGTCTGTGAGAGCCAGAAATCTTGCTGCTTGGTAGGTGTCCAAATATTTATTTTCCACAAGAATATACAAGTAAATTGTTTAAAAATCATACAATGTGATTTCCTGTTTTTTTTTTTTTCCAGATTCTGTCTCTCACAGTTGAAGTGTACCTATGATGGAAATTACAGACCTCTCTCATCTTTTTAAGTGGGTCAACTTGCACAATCGAAGGCTGTCCAAATACTTTTTTGCCCCACTGTATATATGTTAATTTTTCGCAGATATGATGAAATGATACAAACTGAGGCATTAGCTGCAGTGCTGTGCGCTACCTTGGTGAAGACTGATGTCTTCTGCCGCCGATTTTCCGGACCTCTTCTTGCTTCTGGCTCTGTAAGGGTGGACGGCGGTGCGGCTCCGGGAACGAACACCAAGGCCAGTTCCATGCGGTCGATCCCTCTGGAGCTAATGGTGTCCAGTAGCCTAAGAAGCCCAAGCTAGCTGCAAGCAGGTAGGTTCGCTTCTTCTCCCCTTAGTCCCTCGATGCAGTGAGCCTGTTGCCAGCAGGTCTCACTGTAAAATAAAAAACCTAAAATAAACTTTCTTTCTAGGAGCTCAGGAGAGCCCCTAGTGTGCATCCAGCTCGGCCGGGCACAGAAATCCAACTGAGGCTTGGAGGAGGGTCATAGTGGGAGGAGCCAGTGCACACCAGGTAGTCTAAAAGCTTTCTTTTAGTTGTGCCCAGTCTCCTGCGGAGACGCTATTCCCCATGGTCCTTACGGAGTTCCCAAAATCCACTAGGACGTCAGAGAAATAGCATTACTTGTCATTCGTGATCATACTTGGTTGATGTAGTAATCCATTCACTCACAGAGTAAAACACAGTGTGTTCAAAATCCCCTACATTTCACATGAGTCATATCAGCATGACTGCATACAGTACATAAGAAAACCAAGTCACCCGAATTGCAGAGGAAACAAATCATGTGATGGGTGATGCCTCGCCCCTTCTAAAGTTCATCTTCAGTAATAGGCAGGTAATCCTTTAGATAGTGTTGCATTGGGTTACATTAGATTCATGTGATTTGTATCACATGATACAAATATAGCTCAGTTTGTTGTTCACTGATAAAGATTAACAACAGGCAGACAGGGTTATTGCTCTGGGACCCCCACACATTGCCCCCCCTTTCACCCCCCACATAGCTACATCACAATCATGCAGCACACTAGCATACTGTATGTGAACTGTGTCCATTACAGTGTGTTTAATATATTTGTGGTATTGGGAGTATTTGCCCATTATGCTTTTTAATAACCCAACTGGTATATCTTACTGACAATTTTATTGCTAGGTGCCCTTGGGCCTCCACAAACATGAATCCTGGATGGTATGATTAAAAGATACCAAGGCTTGGGCATATTTGTCATTGGTAAGTAGGACACTTATTGCAGGGGTTGGTAGGCTGCTGTTTTTGTATGTGTTCCTGAACTATGCTCACAGGTATGTTCTACCAGCCAATACAACTAAAGTTACTAAACAGTCTGTATTCATAATCCATCCAGTAAAACAGTTTTTCGGGTAATTTCCCCTAATAATTATTATCTAATTCCTTACATGGATCACAAGTTAAAACCTGCTGGTAGCAGCAACCTATGTTACACTGCCAAACTGCCTATAACCTTTTATACGTTACACTGCCAAACTGCCTATACCTTTTATATGTTACACTGCCAAACTGCCTATAACCTTTTATATGTTACACCGCCAAACTGCCTATAACTTTTTATATGTTACACTGCCAAACTGCCTATAACCTTTTATATGTTACACCGCCAAACTGCCTATAACTTTTTATATGTTACACCCCCAAACTGCCTATAACCTTTTATACGTTACACTGCCAAACTGCCTATACCTTTTATATGTTACACCGCCAAACTGCCTATAACTTTTATATGTTACACTGCCAAACTGCCTATAACCTTTTATACGTTACACTGCCAAACTGCCTATACCTTTTATATGTTACACTGCCAAACTGCCTATAACCTTTTATACGTTACACTGCCAAACTGCCTATACCTTTTATATGTTACACTGCCAAACTGCCTATAACCTTTTATACGTTACACTGCCAAACTGCCTATACCTTTTATATGTTACACTGCCAAACTGCCTATAACTTTTTATATGTTACACCGCCAAACTGCCTATAACCTTTTATACGTTACACTGCCAAACTGCCTATAACCTTTTATATGTTACACTGCCAAACTGCCTATAACCTTTTATATGTTACACCGCCAAACTGCCTATAACCTTTTATATGTTACACTGCCAAACTGCCTATAACCTTTTATATGTTACACTGCCAAACTGCCTATAACCTTTTATATGTTACACCGCCAAACTGCCTATAACCTTTTATATGTTACACTGCCAAACTGCCTATAACCTTTTATATGTTACGCTGCCAAACTGCCTATAACCTTTTATATGTTACACCGCCAAACTGCCTATAACTTTTTATATGTTACAACGCCAAACTGCCTATAACCTTATATACGTTACACTGCCAAACTGCCTATAACCTTTTATATGTTACACCGCCAAACTGCCTATAACCTTTTATATGTTATACCGCCAAACTGCCTATAACTTTTTATTTGTTACACCGCCAAACTGCCTATAACCTTTTATATGTTACACTGCCAAACTGCCTATAACCTTTTATATGTTACACTGCCAAACTGTCTATAACCTTTTATATGTTACACCGCCAAACTGCCTATAACTTTTTATATGTTACACTGCCAAACTGCCTATAACCTTTTATACGTTACACTGCCAAACTGCCTATAACCTTTTATATGTTACACTGCCAAACTGCCTATAACCTTTTATACATTACACTGCCAAACTGCCTATAACCTTTTAAACGTTACACTGTCAAACTGCCTATAACCTGTTATATGTTACACTGCCAAACTGCCTATAACCTTTTATACATTACGCTGCCAAACTGCCTATAACTTTTTATTTGTTACACTGCCAAACTGCCTCTAACCTTTTATATGTTACACTGCCAAACTGCCTATAACCTTTTATATGCTACACTGCCAAACTGCCTATAACCTTTTATGTGACACCGCCAAACAGCCTATAATCTTTTATATGTTACACCGCCAAACTGCCTATAACCTTTTATGTTACACTGCCAAACAGCCTATAACCTTTTTTTCTGCTGCGGGGTACACTGTGCTCCACAAGGATTCACATCGGGGGTGTAGAGTAGGATCTTGATCCGAGGCACCAACTGGCTCAAAGCTTTTGACTGTTCCCAAGATGCTCAGCGCCGCCTCCTCTATAACCCTGCCTCCATGTACAGGGAGCTCAGTTTGTAAGTTGGTGCCATGCAGTAAGCAGGCACTTAACAGGGGGCTTCCTCAGGCAGCCTATTCTTAGCTTTATTTTAAAGAAAGAAGATTCTTTTACATCATCTACAAGGGCTGCAGCAGAGGAGTCTTTATATACTCCCGCGACCTGGTTGCCGGGTCACTGCAGCAGAGGCGCTGGTTTCTTCACAGAGGTCAGTCACACACACGCCGCCGTCCTCCCGGATCGTGGGTTCGCAGATAAGGGGGAGATAAGGGGCATCGTGCCCGCACTTTACCGCGATCCAGCGCGGCCGTAGGAGGCGGGCCGCGTGCGCGCTTGCGTGGACACTGATTACTGGGCAGCCGCTCCACTAGCCACCAGGGACAGTTAAGGGGCACAGGTCTGGGGGTTTTTCTACTATATTAATCCCGCTTTTTACTGCCCGCAGCGCCCGGTGGAGATGCCAGCAGGGGGAGCAGGTCGGACCTGAGGCCCCTCCCCCCAGTCCCAGGGCACCATTTCTGCAATGTTCCCGCCCTGGAGCTACATATCTCACCCTCACACGTCTGACCAGTGGCCATCACAGATTGAGCTGAGCTGTTTCTAGGACTGCTAAGGCAAATCCTCCTCTGTAGAACCGCCTGATAGCCAGTGCTGTGCTTCTTACAGGACACTTAAGTATTCTACCTATCACTAAGACAGTGTCAGTTAAGAAAGAGTGCATACATTCAGGGGGGTGGTCTTCAGTTTGCCGGCTGTCGGGATCCCAGCTCACAGTATACCGGCGCCAGAATCCCGACAGCCGGCATACCGACACTTTTTCTCCCTCTTGGGGGTCCACGACCCCCCTGGAGGGAGAATAAATAGCGTGGCGCGCGTAGTGCCCGCAGCGAGCCCGCAAGGGGCTCATTTGCGCTTGCCACGCTGTCGGTATGCCGGCGGTCAGGATCCCGCACCGGTATGCTGGTCGCCGGGAGCCCGGCCGCTGGCATATCATACTACACCCATTCAGGGTTGTGTGGTACAAACACCCTGTGATATACATCCAGTATTAACTGTGCTTTGTTATATCTATTGTTAACACATATAACCATACTAAGTATTACTGTGTATTGCTAGTCCAGTGCAGTTTTATGGTACATCATTTCTGCATGGTACGTTTGTGACTATATATGTGTGTGTGCATGTAGCTGCTGCGTGGTTGCCTTATTAAAGGGTATTTTATTTCACTCAATGGGTTATTCCTATATTGCTATACCTGAAGGGGCCAAGTGTTTTCAGGTTTTCTCTGTTTCATGTATACAAAGGAAAGAGAACAGAGTTGCCTTTTTGTCGTGCACCACAAAAAGGCAACTCTGTTCTCTTTCCTTTGTATACATATCACCCCATTTTGCCTGTGGTAGCACCCCCCAATGAAGATAATTCACACAAATAAAATGTAAAAATTTAAGGGGGTCATTTAGAAGAAATAGAAATGACTTGTGCGACCTTTTCTCTTTATGTTTAACTGTTTCTCTGTTTCATATAGGATTGTATCACAAGATATACTCGCAGTGTATTTTTACTTGTGATTTATAGTCACCATATAGTTTATATCTCTTGAACTCCTTTACTGAGAGTTCTTGCTAGGTATAGTGCTGCTACACTTTGTACCAGGTTGCCAAATATTGTGCACATACTTATGTCTGCTACACGTGGCAACGTCGCTGGGGCTTTTCCCACACTGCGTGGTAGTGAGGCCGCGGACGTTACGGAGGATAATATGGCAGCTAAGAGTTCAGGTTCAGGGGGTTCCTTACCCCCAGTGGGTCAGTAGCACCTGGGGCATCACAAGACCCACCTTGGGCTACATTTTCCACATTGTTAAACAAGCTTGTAACTAAACTGACGCCCCCTGTGGGACCACCTGTGCCACTGCAACAGTTTATGGTCCCTGCTGTTAACCCGCCATGGGCAGATCAGCTTTCCACTCAGTTACAGCAGTTGAACCGGTCTATGACTAAATCTAAGTGTCACTCTCGCCCGCCTAAGACTAAGTCGTCTTCTAAACGGGCCATTACTTCCTCCCAATCCACTGCTATCCCAGACACATCCTCTGATGAGGATGGTGCTTATACTGATCCCACAGTCACTGATACAGATGTTTCTGATGGGGAAGGAAAGTCGTTAGTGGATGTCCCGGATTTGATTGAAGCGATTAGGCTCATTCTTCAGGTGTCTGATGATCCTGAGCCTGAGGCTGTCTCTAAGAAACCAGATAGGTTTAAACGTAAGAAGGTGGTTAAACAAGTTTTACCTCATTCTGAACACCTGGTTGACATACGTCAGGAATCCTGGGAAAATCCGGGGACAAAATTCACACCGAACAAGAGACTGTTGGCTCGCTATCCTCTCTCTGCGGAGGTATGTAAGAATTGGGAAACCCCTCCGCCCGTTGACTCTCATGTGGCGCGTATGGTTGTTTCCTCTGCTCTGCCAGTAACTACTGTCACCTCTCTGAAGGAACCGACGGATAGACGTGTGGAAGGTTGTTTAAAAGTGATTTATACCCTAACAGGGCTGTGCATAGGCCAACCATTGCAGTGACTTGGCCTGCTGAAGCTGTTGAGGCGTGGGCTCAGGAGCTTGAGGCGGAACATCCTTCCAATGCATCTGAGCACGCTCGACAATGTCTCTCCTATATTACCACGGCTTCTCTGTACCTTAAGGAGGCGGCCTCCGATGCCGGGGTGCTGGCGGCCAAGGCTGATACTACGTCCATCTTGGCCAGACGTATCCTTTGGTTGAGATCCTGGTCGGTGGATATGGATTCCAAGAAAACCCTGGAGGTGCTTCCTTTCAAGGGAGACATTCTCTTTGGAGAAGACCTCAATAAGATTGTGACTGATCTGGCTACTGCTAAAACAGCTTGCCTACCTAGTACGGCTCCTTCCGCACAGAAGGCTAAAAGTACTTTCCCTCGGCCCTTTCGTCCTTCCGGTAAAGCAAAAGGTCAGGCGTACCCAAAGCAGACTCGTGCTTCCAGACCTGCCAAGCCCAGACCTAAGCGACCCTGGGCTGCCCGTCAGCCTGCTTCCAAAACTGACAAGCCTGCCACATGACAGGGCGGGCCTCCCTCTGGGGGATCCCAGGGTGGGAGGCCAACTTCTAGGTTTTGCCCAGGAATGGTTGAAGACCACTTCGGATACCTGGGTAAGGGAAGTCGTCACTCGAGGATACGCCGTACCCTTCAAGAATTGTCCCCCTCATCGATTTTGCCTGACAGATGTTCCTCTGGACCCGGCAAAAGCAAACACTCTGCATTCGGTGGTACAGTCCCTCCTGACCAAAGAAGTGGTGGTACAAGTGCCTCTGGCTCAGAGAGGCAAGGGGTACTATTCACCACTGTTTCTAGTCCCGAAGCCGAACGGGTCCTCGCGGCCCATTCTCAATCTGAAGTCCTTGAACAAGTATGTGCGGGTCTCCAAGTTTCGTATGAAAACTCTGCGCTCTATTGTTCCGGCCTTGGAGCCTGGGGACTATATGGTCTCCCTGGACATACAGGATGCCTACCTGCATATTCCAATTGCAGTGTCTCATCAGCAGTACTTTAGGATCGCGATGGGCAACCTTCATTACCAATTTTGGGCGTTACCCTTTGGTTTGACAACGGCTCCCTGAGTTTACACCAAAGTAATGTCAGTCATGACGGCTTCACTTCGCCGTCAAGGGGTCAGGATACTACCGTACCTAGACGATTTGTTGATCCTGGCAAATTCCCCAGAACTTCTTGTGTCATCTCGATCTGACGGTCCAGTGCATGAAAGCCCACGGGTTGCTGATCAACTGGAAGAAATCCTCCCTGGTTCCTGCTTGGAGCATGGTACACCTGGGAGCGTTATTGGACACTCACAACCAGCGTTTGTTCTTGTCTCAGGAGAAAGTCCTGAAACATCAGGACAAGATCCAATGCTTCCTATCTCGTCCGCAAATGTCGATTCATTCGGCGATGGAAGTGCTAGGTCTCATGGTGTCGGCTTTCGACATGGTGGAGTATGCTCAATTCCATTCTCGCCCTCTGCAGAAGTTGATTCTGTCCAAGTGGGACGGCCTGCCTCACCGGATCAGATCTCACATGATCTCTCTATCTCCGGAGGTCCGCTTGTCACTGAGCTGATGGCTTCAGGACCAACGATTGAGCAGGGGCCGTCCTTTCTGGATATCCAACTGGGTCCTGCTGATGACGGATGCCAGTCTGAGAGGTTGGGGCGTGGTGTTGGAACAACACTCTCTCCAGGGTCGGTGACCAAGGAGGAGTCCCTACTCCCGATAAACATTCTGGAACTGCGGGCAGTGTTTAATGCATTGACAGTGGCCCAGCATCTCATACAGAACAGACCTGTTCAAGTGCAATCGGACAACGGTGGCGTACATCAATCATCAAGGCGGTACTCGAAGCTGCATGGCAATGAGGGAAATATCAAGGATTCTTCAGTGGGCAGAACGCCATCTGCCGGCCATATTAGAAGTGTTCATTCCGGGCGTTCTGAACTGGGAGGCGGACTATCTCAGTTGTCAGGACGTGCACGCCGGAGAATGGAGCCTACATCCAGAGGTGTTTCAACTTCTCGTGGACAAGTGGGGCCTCCCTGATGTGGACTTGATTGCGTCTCAACACAATCACAAGGTTCCGGTCTTCGGAGCAAGGACAAGGGTTCCTCAAGCAGCGTTCGTGGATGCTCTGTCAATCCCGTGGAACTTTCAGCTGCCGTATGTGTTCCCTCCGGTGTTACTCCTGCCCAGAGTAATACGGAAGTTCAAGCAAGAAGGAGGAAACCTACTTCTAGTCGCTCCAGCGTGGCCCAGGCGGCACTGGTTCTCCAATCTACAGGGCCTCTCGTTGGATCGTCCCCTTCTACTTCCACAACGACTAGACCTCCTCATTCAGGGCCCTTGTGTTTTCCAGGATTTGGCCCGTCTGGCCTTGACAGCATGGCTCTTGAAGCTTCTGTCCTGAGGGCCAAGGGTTTTTCTGAGGCGGTTGTTCAAACTATGTTGAAGGCCCGTAAACCGGCTTCTGCTCGGATATACCATTGGGTCTGGAATGCTTACTTTACTTGGTGTGCGTCTCACAATCATGACGTTTTCAAGTTTAGTACGGCCAAACTATTGGCCTTTCTACAACAAGTCCTGGACTCAAGGTTCATATCTCAGCCTTGTCGGTTTGGTTTCAGAGAAAGATTGATACCCTACCTGATGTCCATACATTCACTCAGGGTGTGTTGCGAATTCAGCCTCCTTATTTGCCACCTGTGGCCCCTTGGGATCTGTCGGTGGTTTTGGAGGCCTTGCAAGAGTCTCCGTTTGAGCCTCTTACCTCTGCTGACCTTAAGTAACTTTCCCTTAAGGTGTTGTTCTTGCTGGCTATTGCTTCAGCTAGAAGGGTCTCGGACTTGGGTGCCTTATCCTGTAAGTCTCCCTATTTGATTTTTCACCGTGACCGGGCAGTTCTTAGAACGCGGCCAGGTTATTTACCCAAGGTGGTGTCTTCCTTCCACCTTAACCAGGAGATTGTGGTCCCGGCCTTTAATTCTCCTGAGTTGTCTGCCAAAGAGTGGTCTTTGGATGTGGTACAGGCTCTCCATGTCTATGTGAAGAGGACTTCCTCCATTAGGAAATCCGATTCTCTTTTCGTGCTGTTTGGTTTTCGCAAACGTGGCTGGCCTGCTTCCAAGCAGACTCTGGCCAGATGGATTAGAATGGTGATTGCACATGCTTATGTACAGGCTGGTCGTCTGGTTCCTGCTACCATTAAAGCCCATTCTATTCGGTTGGTTGGACCTTCTTGGGCGGCCCACCGTGGTGCGACCCTTGAACAATTGTGCAAGGCGGCAACGTGGTCCTTCGGGAACACGTTTGTAAGATTCTATGCCTTCGATACCTCCGCTTCCCAGGATGCTTCCTTTGGACGCCGGGTTCTCATGCCCGCTACAGTGCATCCCCTCCCATAAGGAACTGCATTATGACATCCCCAATGTGAATCCTTGTGGAGCCCAGTGTATCCCGCAGCAGAAAACGAGATTTATGGTAAGAACTTACCGTTGTTAAATCTCTTTCTGCGAAGGTACACTGGGCTCCACAAGGCGCCCACCCTGACGCACTTTGCTTCTTTGTGTTGGTATTGGCATAGCCGCTGACACCCTCTCCTGTGGTGAGAGTGTGGTGTATTTGGCTACGAGCGATTGTCGTCTCTGGTACCTGCTACTGCATTGGGCTGGTTAATGAAACAGAGCTCCTGTGCATGGAGGTGGGGTTATAGAGGAGGCGGCGCTGAGCATCTTGGGAACAGTCAAAAGCTTTGAGGCCTGTTGGTGCCTCGGATCAAGAGCATACTCTACACCCCCGATGTGAATCCTTGTGGAGCCCAGTGTACCTCGCAGAAAGAGATTTAACAACGGTAAGTTCTTACCATAAATCCCTGTGACAGGACGATACCGTACGGAAGCACTCGCAGCTTCCGCGTCCCGTTGACTGCGCACAGAATGGAAGGTCAAGCCGCACGAGGCCTGACCACATAGGGGATTCCCGCTTACCGTCAGTAACCGCCTGTTACTGACTCCACCCACTGCGCTGTGGGCGGGTTCTTGCTGCCACCACCAAACTCCTAACCTGCCGTGGCGTTTGGAACCACGGTTCTGCTCTGTATGTGCCGACGCACTGCTTTACCACACCTGTGTGGTGTCGACGAATCCCCACTAGCCACTTGCTAGGCCTCTACCGGTAGCTGGCGGAAGGCGGAGCTTGGAGACGTCAGGTGCTTCCCTGGACAGGCGGAGGACGGGCTAGGTTTGGCCTAACCCTGTTGGTCACAAGATGAAGCAGTCTTCTTGAGGCAAAGGTGTTTATTGCTCAAATAACCTTTAAAAAGGCTCCTCCCTATTGCTAGTGGGCAACAGCATACAATTAAGATGTTTCAGCAGGAAGAAGATGTTACAATACACACTCCTATGGGCCAACTGCCTCCTTTTATCCCTCTCCAAGACCCTCTACCACAGGGGGTAAGCCCGCCCTGTGGTGTACAACCAATCAATGTTTACCCATGAGCTGTGCATGCTCTGGACTCATGCACACCTAACATTGTCCCAATGGACAGTGGGGAGTGGCCGGTCTCCTTTGTCTCTCCATCTGGAGAGCAGGCTACTCCCACGGTGCCGTTCAGTCTGGCTGGGGGGAAGTTTTTCCCTCCTAAACTGACTTCCAGAAACCTGCCCGGGACCCCTCTCACTGCCTGCAGCCTGGATTTGGGCTCCAGAGCTGGGCAGCCTGCTCCCCGGTCCAGGTCTCTGGTTCACTACGGCTGATCTCCATGGAGCTCCAAGAAACCCCTCAGCTTGTTCTATAGCTGAGCTGCTTCTCTTTCTCCCTGTCCCTATTGGAACTGTGAGGCTGGATGGGAATGCATTCCGTTTTTAGGGAAAAGGTCTGGAGAATCCATCAGCCTGCACAGCTATGGATTCCCCCTCCTGGGACACACAATCAAGTAAGTGCATTTTATCTTTAAATACATTACATTTTTGAATCACACTGTACATTTCCCTTTGTTAAATATACACTGAGCCTGTGCCCTGCACAGGCTCTACATACTCAGGCACTGCAGTGCCTTCCCTAGCCCTGCAGCCTGGCTGCGAGGGGCTCTCTGTGTGCTGGAGGTATGGGGCTGGCTTCCCCCATCCTCCAGCCTGCTTTTCTGCCTCTGGGGTTCCAGGGAGCTGGCTCTCCCTGTCCCCCCAGGGTGGCACTATCAGTGGCCTCGCCGCACGCAGCGGCGCACCCCCCTGTACCATAAGCCCGGCGGACCGGGACACTTGTCCCGGCCCGCCGTGACCCTGGCTTGTTTCAGCGCTGAGGCGCCGGGAGCGTAGCTCCCGGACCCCAGCGCTCACCATCCTGCTGGCCCGCCTAATGTGCCCACGCCGCTAGGGAGCCGGCTAGCCCGGTTCCCCCATGAGCGGCGCCTGTCTGTTGGCCTCGCTGCAGCGTCCGGCGGGGAGCCGGGCTGCAGCGCACCCCCCTCGCCGCCTAGCAGCCCGGGACGTCCGTCCCGGCTGCTGCGGCTGGCCACCCGTGCTGTGCTGAGGCGCTGGGAGCAGAGCTCCCGGCCCCCAGCGGCGGCTCTCACATAGAGCAACTGCAGCGGGAGCCGAGCTCCCAGCCGCAGCGCTCACCCTTCTCCCCGGCGCGCACACTCCAGGGCGCCCGGGGCTACACTGACCGCTGCTCGGGAGCGGAGCTCCCGGACTCCGGCGGTCAGAGGCTGCCTCCTCTCCCCCGGCGCGCACACTCTGCTGAGCGCGCCGGGGGCTGTCCTCCCTGCCGTGGTCTCCGGAGGGGTCCGGGACCACGGCACATTTAAAAATACATAAAAATACATTTTATACATTTATAAAACACGGCGCCTAGCGCCCGCAAATGCAATTCAAATTTGGCGCCAAGAGCCCCTTTGTCTTGGCAAATGGCGCCGGGCACTAAGGATTAACCCCTTCAGTGCCAGGGCGGCCATTTGCCTCGTGGCTGGGGGCTCTCCGGCCACACTCCCGTTATATGTTACACTGCCAAACTGCCTATAACCTTTTATATGTTATACTACCAAACTACCTATAACCTTTTATATGTTACACCGCCAAACTGCCTATAACCGTTTTATATGTTATACTGCCAAACTACCTATAACCTTTTATATGTTACACTGCCAAACTGCCTATAACCTTTTATATGTTACACCGCCAAACTGCCTATAACCTTTTATATGTTACACTGCCAAACTGCCTATAACCTTTTATATGTTACACCGCCAAACTGCCTATAACCTTTTATATGTTACACTACCAAACTGCCTATAACCTTTTATATGTTACACTGCCAAACCACCTATAACCTTTTATAGCACAAACAATACAAACAAACAAACAAACACAGAAATTCCAGTCTGAACACAGTCAGCTGGTCCCTGGTGTGAAGGCTTTTGTTACGCTCTTAGGTCCTGCTACAGGGGCAAATGCAGGTTTTGTGATGGGGGTTTCCAAAGAGGAGGTGGAGCCAAGCATAATGAGGTGTGTGTGTGTGTGTATATATATATATATATATATATATATATATGTACATACATATACTGTAAGTGACAGATAGATAGATAGATAGATAGATAGATAGATAGATAGATAGATAGATAGATAGATAGATAGATAGATGATAGATAGATAGATAGATAGAAGCAGGACTGGCACTCCCAACAACACTATGTAACTGCGGCCGGTGCCATCACATGTAGAACAGTGTAGCAGCTTGGAGGTGCGGCTCTCAGCGCGGAATAAAAACCCAGGCCAATTGTGTCTATGTGTCACTATTTTACGAGGTGTCCAAGTACCTGGATTATTATATCCAGCCAGTAGTGCAAGCACAGGACACTTACCTTAAGGACACTAATACTTTTTTGTCTAAATTGAGATCATTACGAGAAACTCCCTCCCCATGTTGGCTGTGTAGAGCGGACGTTGTCAGCTTGTACACGAACATTCCATGGTATAGGTGAGTAGAGGCCGTACAGAATTTGCTTGAAAATAATTCTTGATTAAGAATATCGTGATTTGTCTTTCTTTTTGAAATTGTTGCATATGGCTATAAGCAGTAATTATTTCCTGTTTGATGATGTTTATTTTTTGCAAACGCTGAGGTGTGCGATGGGAAGTTGCGTCGCCCCAGTGTTTGCTAATACATTCATGTTTGGGGTGGAGAGGTTTTTGTTCTTTGGGAGGTCTTTCTCTGGGAACATGTGCTTCCTCACCCGGTACATTGCTGACGTCTTCATGTTGTGGTCAGGAACGAAAGAACAGTTTGTCGAGTCGATAGGAGTTGTTAACACCTTAGACCCTAATATCAAGTTCACATATGAGATGCAGGAAACCAGTATTCATTATTTAGATGTAGAAGTTACTTTGAGTAATAATATCCTTAAGACTTCCTTATATTCAAAGCCAACTGACTGCAACACTATGCTGGAGGCAAGCAGTTTTCATCCAGTACCTCTTAAGAAAGGTCTGCCTTACTCGCAGTTCCTCACTGCAAGGATATGCAATGAGGCAGAAACTGAGAGGATACATCTTGCTATGATGAGGAATAGATTTCTGCAACGTGGGCAGAGCCGTAACTACATGTGTGCAAAGTGTGCATTGCACACAGCGCACTTGTACTTGGAGCGCATTGTGTGCCTTGTCCCCGATTGGCCGCCCTTGAGATGACAGCAGGCACTGGCAGCGCTGGCTTAGAGAGGCTCACAGTCCCATGTCTCTCATGCAGTGCAGGGTATGAAAGTGACGGTGGCCGCGTGCTGCCGCTGTGTGAGGACGGCGTGGGGGTGGCCGCGTCCTGCTACTGTGAGGATGGCGGGGGTGGCCGCGTCATGCCGCTGTCTATGTGAGGACAGTGGGGGGTGGCTGCGTCCTGCCGCTGTGTGAGGACGGCGTAGGAAATGGGAGCATCCACAGCAGTGGGGTAATGTATCTCTCCTGGCAGTGTCCTGTGTGATAGCAGCGCTCTCCCTCCCACTCCCCAGCCTGCTGTGCAGAGCTGACAGTCTCATACCTCCCAACTTTTGGATTTGTGAAGGAGGGACTTCGCGCAGCGCTGAGAAGGGGGCGTGGTCTATTGAAAAGGGGGCGTGCCCTTGCATGGATGACACGATCGTGAGCCACACTTCCAATTTTCGCCACATTCGGGGCATGGCCAGCGCTCTGTGAGCTGCTGGCCATGCCTCCAGTCCCCCTGCTTCACTGGAATAGATGCTATGCGCATGCGCACAGCGTCTATTCACCACTGCTCTGCACTGAACTGAGCACGGCAGCGAGTGACAGAGAGCCTCCCAACTGCCCCCCCCCCCCACCGCGGGACACTGCGGCCCGCGGTAGGGACAGCGGGACAGACCCAAAAAAACTGGACTGGCCCGCAAAAAAATTGGGACAGTTGGGAGGTATGCAGTCTGCCCCCCTCCCCAGTGATAGCCTGCTTTAATGTGTAAAATGAGGGACTCTGCTGCTGTAATGTGTAAAACGAGGGACTCTGCTGCTGTAATGTGTAAAACGAGGGACTCTGCTGACGTAATGTGTAAAACAAGGGACTCTGCTGCCGTAATGTGTAAAACGAGGGACTCTGCTGCCATAATGTGTAAAACGAGGGACTCTGCTGCTATGTGTAAAAAAAGGGACTCTGCTGCTTTGTGTAAAAAAAGGGACTCTGCTGCTATGTGTAAAAAGAGGGACTCTGCTGCTGTTATGTGTAAAAAGAGGGACTCTGCTGCTATGTGTAAAAAGGGGACTCTGCCTGCCATAATGTGTAAAAAGAGGGACTCTGCCTGCCATAATGTGTAAAAAGAGGGACTCTGCGGCTGTAATGTGTAAACGGCGGACTCTGCTGCCGTAATGTATAAAACGAGGGAATCTGCTGTCGTAATGTTTAAAATGAGGGACTCTGCTGCTGTTATGTGTAAAACGAGGGACTCTGCTGCTATGTGTAAAAAGAGGGACTCTGCTGCTATGTGTAAAAATAGGGACTCTGCTGCTGTAATGTATAAACGGGGACTCTGCCTTCCATAATGTGTAAAAAGAGGGACTCTGCTGCTGTAATGTGTAAAAGGGGGACTTTGCCTGCCGTAATGTGTAAAAAGAGGGACTCTGCCTGCCGTAATGTGTAAAAAGGAACTGTACCTGCCGTACTTTGTAAATGGGGTCTCTACCTGCTGAACTGTGTAAATGGGGACTCTACCTGCCGTACTGTGTAAAAGGGAGCTCTACCTGCCGTACTGTGTAAAAGGGAGCTCTACAGTACCTGGCGTAATGTGGAAAAAAAGAGGACTCTACCTGGCGTAATGTGTTAAGTGGTGCTACTGTGCGGCGTCATTTGAACAATTATTTTGTATCCACCCCCCTTCCCCATGAATCCAATCCTCTATATTTTTGTCGCATGCTCCGGCCCTATTTTAAATGGGGGGGGGGGGGGGGGCAATGCTGTTTCTTGCACACAGCACTAAAATGTCTAGTTACGGCACTGAACGTGGGTATAATAGCACAGCTCTAAATGTAGCTATGAATAAGCCAATACTGGCCCCAAAGATTCCATTACCTCATGTGGATGAAGTAGAAACCCTAGACTCTATTGTTTGGGTTAATAACTATACTGAGGAGAGTCTCAATTTAACAAGGGAAGCAAAACGTCTGTGGCCTGCAGTGCAACAGGATGCACAATTACCATCAATTAAAAATAATAGATTGATGCAGGAACGGTTCTAGGCACGGGCAAGCAGGGCGGGCGCCTAGGGCGCTGCGGCCAGTGGGCGCGGCCGCAGTCACCCCACAGGCCAACCTGCACCCCGCTCCCCAGCTGCAGCAGGCACCGTGGGCTGTGTGGGCGCCCGTTGCAGCCGGCGCCACTGTCAGACGCTAGAGGTCATAATTGACCTCTAGTGCTTGTGCGGTGCTGCTATGGAGAAGTCTCTCCCATAGAGAGGAGCAGGTGGCCAGAGACGGAGGGCAGCACAGCGGCGGTCGGGAAGCAGGAACGGGGCTGGTAAGTATTGTGTGTTTCTTTTTTTTCGTGTAAGCGGTGCTACTGGGGGCACAGGTACAGGGGCACAACTACAGGTGGGACAGTTACTGGGGGCACAGCTACAGGGGGCAAACTACTGGGAACACATCTACTGGGGGCAAATCTGCAATCTACTGGGGGCACAGCTACAGGGGGCATAACTACTGGGGGCACAGCTACAGGGGGCATAACTACTGGGGGCACAGGTACAGGGGCACAACTACAGGTGGGACAGTTACTGGGGGCACAGCTACAGGGGGCAAACTACTGGGAACACATCTACTGGGGGCAAATCTGCAATCTACTGGGTGCACAGCTACAGGGGGCATAACTACTGGGGGCACAGCTAAAGGGGGGCATAACTACTGGGGGCATAACTACTGGGGGCACAGCTACAGGGGACACAACTGTGGTCACGCCCGTCCCTATGAAGCCTATTTTTGGGCGTGCGGACCAACTCTGTTTTACCTGTCGTGGGGGGGATTTGCCAAAGGAAACTTTCGCCCTGGGCGCCACAAGGTCCAGAACCGGCCCTGATTGATGTCTTGTTTCAGAAGTGGAAGGAATCTGAGGGACAGTATGGTATGTACTGATGTAGCGAGATTTAAACCAGTTGTAACTAATTTCTTGACGAAAAAGCCAGGTGTATATCGGTGTCTAGGGTGTACAACCTGTTCATATATGGAAATTGTGGACTGATTTGCACACCCCCATACAGGGAAAAGGATCCCCATTAAACACGTATTAACATGTTCCACCAGGTATACAATATATTTTATTAGATGCCCTTGTAGCAGTCATTATATTGGTAAGTCCATCAGGACGTTTAAGGTCTTTTTCAATAGAAAGCAGCTGCAGTGTCACTTGACACAGCTCCTCTGTCTCCCCGCCACCACCTGCCCCACTAAAAATCGGTCACCTACAGCGATATATCGGCAGCAGGAGGGGGATGGGGGGGGGGGGGGGGGTTCTAGGTACTTGCAACCCCCCTGTGTGCACTAGTGTGCTATCAACGTGTTTCACAGTTATCTTTCTCACGCAGCTGATCTGACTTTGAGACTGTGGAGTTACCGGTATCCAGATGATAGGTCGACCTTAATGGTTGAGACGCATTAGGTCAACATGAACAAAAGGTAGACAGTCATTAGGTCGACATGTAAAAGGTCAACAGTGCATATGGCTGACAGGTTCAAAAAGTCGACAGGTGCAAATCATTGCCACACATGTAGTTGACACAAATATGTCCGACGCAGCTTTTTTTATTTTTTATTTCTCTAACGTCCTAGAGGATGCTGGGACTCCGTAAGGACCATGGGGAATAGACGGGCTCCGCAGGAGACATGGGCACTTTAAGAAAGACTTTAGACTCTGGGTGTGCACTGGCTCCTCTCCTGAGTTTCCTGCTAAGAAAGCATTTTGTTAGATTTTTTTCTTATTTTCAGGGAGCTCTGCTGGCAACAGACTCCCTGCATCGAGGGACTGAGGAGAGAGGAGCAGACCTACTTAAATGATAGGCTCTGCTTCTCGGCTACTGGACACCATTAGCTCCAGAGGGAGTGGAACACAGGTTCGTCCTGGGCGTTCATCCCAGAGCCGCGCCGCCGCCGTTCTCCTCACAGAGCCGGAAAAATCGAAGAAAGAAGACTACTGAGGCGGCAGAAGCCCTCGGGTGCTTCACTGAGGTAACGCACAGCACTGCAGCTGTGCCTCATTGCTCCCATACACCTCACACACTCCGGTCACTGTAAGGGTGCAGGGCGCAGGGGGGGCGCCCTGGGCAGCAATAGAATACCTCTCCTATGGCAAATGACTATATACATGTACAGGTGGGCACTGTACATGTATATAAAAGAGCCCCCGCCATATTTTATTAAGTTTGAGCGGGACAGAAGCCCGCCGCCGAGGGGGCGGGGCTTCTCCCTCAGCACTCACCAGCGCCATTTTCTCTCCACAGCACCGCTGAGAGGAAGCTCCCCGGACTCTCCCTGCTTGACACACGGTGAAAGAGGGTTTTAAAGTAGAGGGGGGGGGGGGGGGGCACATAATTGGCGATTATACATTACAGCAGCGCTACTGGGTAAACATTCTGTGTTTTTCTCCGGGGTCATATAGCGCTGGGGTGTGTGCTGGCATACTCTCTCTCTGTCTGTCCAAAGGGCCTAAAGGGGAACCTGTCTTCAGAAAAGAGTTTCCCTGTGTGTGTGGAGTGTGTCGGTACGCGTGTGTCGACATGTTTGACGATGAAGGCTCGCCTAAGGAGGAGGGGGAGTGCATGATTGTCTTGAATGCTAATGTAAATTTATTGCATAAGAGATTAGACAAGACTGAAGCTAGGGATCAGTCAGGTAGTCAGACCATGCCTGTCCCAGTGGCACCGGGACCTTCTGGGTCTCAGAAACGCACATTATCCCAGATCACTGACACAGATACCGACACGGATTCAGATTCCAGTGTCGACTATAAGGAGGCAAAATTACAGCCAAAAGTGGCTAAAGGTATTCGTTACATGATCATTGCTATTAAAGAGGTTTTGCATATTACTGAGGAACCCCCTGTCCCTGACACGAGGGTACACATGTATAAAGAGAAAAAGCCTGAGATCACCTTTCCGTCCTCATTTGAGCTAAGCGAATTGTGCGAAAAGGCTTGGGAATCTCCAGACAGGAGACTACAAGTTCCCAAAAGGATTCTTATGGCGTATCCCTTCCCACAAAAGGACAGGATACGATGGGAATCTTCGCCTAAAGTAGACAAGGCGTTGACGCGCTTATCCAAGAAGGTGGCACTGCCTTCCCAGGATACTGCTACCCTCAAGGATCCTGCGGATCGTAAGCAGGAAGTTACCATGAAGTACATTTACACACATTCTGGTACTATTGTTAGGCCGGCTATGGCATCGGCCTGGGTTTGTAGTGCTGTCGCAGCATGGACAGATTCCTTGTCTACGGAGATTGAGACCCTAGATAAGGATACCATTCTAATGACCCTAGAGCATATCAGGGATGCTGCGTTATATATGAGGGATGCTCAAAGAGACATTTGTTTACTAAGCTCCAGAATAAATGCTATGTCTATTTCTGCTAGGCGACTCTTGTGGACCCGACAGTGGACGGGGGATGCCGACTCAAAGCGGCATATGGAGTTGTTGCCTTACAAGGGGGAGGAGTTGTTTGGAGAAGGCCTCTCGGACCTTGTCTCTACTGCTATGGCTGGTAAATCGAATTTTTTACCTTATGTTCCCCCACAACATACTAAGAAGGCACCTCATTACCAAATGCAGTCCTTTCGTTCAAATAAAAGCAAAAAGGTACGGGGATCGTCCTTTCTTGCCAGAGGTAAAGGCAAGGGAAAAAAGCTGCACACAGCTAGTTCCCAGGAGCAGAAGTCCCCCCCTACATCTGCAAAATCCACCGCATGACGCTGGGGCTTCCCTGGGGGGGCCAGATCAAGTGGGGGCACGTCTTCGATTTTTCAGCCACGTCTGGGTTCACTTACAGGTGGATCACTGGGCAATAGGGATTGTTTCTCAGGGATACAGGCTGGAATTCGAAGAGATGCCTCCTCGCCGGTTTTTCAAATCGGCTCTGCCATCTTCTCCGTCAGAAAGGGAGTTAGTGTTAACTGCAATTCAAAAATTGTACCTGCAACAGGTGATAGTCAAGGTTCCTCTTCTCCAGCAAGGAAAGGGGTATTACTCAACCCTGTTTGCGGTTCCGAAACCAGAAGGTTTGGTCAGACCCATTTTGAATCTGAAATCCCTGAACCTGTACTTGAAAAAGTTCAAGTTCAAGATGGAAGCGCTCAGAGCGGTCATCGCCAGCCTGGAGGGGGGGGGGGATTGGATGGTTTCCCTGGACATAAAGGATGCTTACCTTCATGTTCCGATGTTTCTTCCTCAAAAGGCGTGCCTGAGATTTGCGGTACAGGACTGTCATTACCAATTTCAGACGTTTCCACGGCCCCGAGAATTTTCACCAAGGTAATGGCGGAAATGATGGTGCTCCTGCGCAAGCAGGATGTCACAATTATCCCATACTTGGACGATCTCCTCATAAAGGCGAGATCTCAAGAGAAGTTACTGGACAGCGTGTCACTGTCAGTGAGGACGTTGCAACAGCACGGCTGGATTCTCAATATTCCGAAATCCCAGCTGGTTCCTACAACGCGTCTGACCTTTTTGGGCCTGATTCTGAACACAGAACAGAAAAAGGTTTTTCTTCTGATGGAAAAGGCTCAGGAGCTCATAGCTCTGGTCAGGAACCTATTAAAGCCAAAAAAAAGGTTCAGTGCTTCACTGCACCCGTGTCCTGGAGAAGATGGTGGCATCGTACGAGGCCATCTCCTTCGGCAGGTTCCATGCGAGGACTTTTCAATGGGACCTACTAGACTAATGGTCCGGGTCTCATTTACAAATGCATCAAAGGATCACCCTGTCTCCCAGAGCCAGGATATCTCTCCTGTGGTGGCTGCACAGTGCTCACCTCCTGGAAGGCGGCAGGTTCGGCATTCAGGACTGGATCCTGGTGACCACAGACGCGAGCCTCCGAGGTTGGGGAGCAGTCACACTGGGAAGAAATTTCCAAGGACTTTGGTCAAGTCAAGAGACTTGTCTTCACATCAACATCCTGGAACTAAGGGCCATATACAACGCCCTACATCAAGCGGAGATCTTACTTCGCAATCGACCAGTTCTGATCCAGTCAGACAACATCACCGCAGTAGCTCATGTAAACCGCAAGCCTCCGAGGATGGGGAGCAGTCACACTGGGAAGAAACTTCCAGGGACTGTGGTCAAGCCAGGAGGCTTGTCTACACATCAACGTACTGGAATTGAGGGCCATATACAATGGCCTCCGTCAAGCGGAGAATCTTCTTCGCGACCTACCGGTTCTGATTCAATCAGCCAATGTCACAGCCGTGGCTCATGTAAACCGTCAAGGCGGCACAAGGAGCAGAGTGGCAATGGCGGAAGCCACCAGAATTCTTCGCTGGGCGGAGAATCATGTAAGCGATCTGTCAGCAGTGTTCATTCCGGGAGTGGACAACTGGGAAGCAGACTTCCTCAGCAGACACGATCTGCATCCGGGAGAGTGGGGACTTCATCAGGAAGTCTTCGCGCACATTGCAAGTCGGTGGGGACTACCCCAAATAGACATGATGGCATCCCGTCTCAACAAAAAGCTACAAAGGTATTGCGCCAGGTCAAGAGACCCTCAGACGGTAGCTGTGGACGCCCTAGTGACACCGTGGGTGTTCCAGTCGGTATATGTGTTTCCTCCTCTTCCTCTCATACCCAAGGTGTTGAGGATAATAATAAGAAGAGGAGTGAGAACAATTCTCATTGTTCCAGATTGGCCACGAAGGACCTGGTATCCGTATCTGCAAGAAATGCTCACAGAAGATCCGTGGCCTCTTCCTCTAAGGCAGGACCTGTTACAACAAGGTCCCTGTCTGTTCCAAGACTTACCGCGGCTGCGTTTGACGGCATGGCGGTTGAACGCCGGATCCTAGCGGAAAAAGGTATTCCGGATGAGGTCATTCCTACGCTAATAAAGGCTAGGAAGGACGTGACGTCTAAACATTATCACCGAATATGGCGAAAATATATTTCTTGGTGTGAGGCCAGGAATGCTCCTACGGAAGAATTCCATGTAGGCCGTTTTCTTCACTTCCTACAAACTGGAGTGAATTTGGGCCTAAAATTAGGCTCCATTAAAGTTCAGATTTCGGCCTTATCCATTTTCTTTCAAAGGAATTGGCCTCTTTACCTGAAGTACAGACTTTTGTGAAGGGAGTACTGCATATTCAGCCTCCTTTTGTACCTCCGGTGGCGCCTTGGGACCTTAACGTGGTGTTAAGTTTCCTTAAGTCACATTGGTTTGAACCACTTAAAACAGTGGAGTTGAAATATCTCACTTGGAAGGTGGTCATGTTGTTAGCCTTGGCTACGGCTAGGCGAGTTTCGGAATTGGCGGCTTTATCACATAAAAGCCCCTATCTGGTTTTCCATATGGATAGAGCGGAGTTGCGGACCCGTCCTCAATTCCTACCTAAGGTGGTCTCATCCTTTCATATGAACCAACCTATTGTCGTGCCTGTGGCTACACGTGACTTGGAGGATTTCGAGTCCCTTGATGTGGTCAGGGCTTTGAAAATTTACGTGGCCAGAACGGCTAGGATCAGAAAAACAGAAGCACTGTTTGTCCTGTATGCAGCCAACAAGGTTGGCGGCCCTGCTTCAAAGCAGACTATTGCTCTCTGGATCTGTGACACGATTCAGCAGGCGCATTCTACGGCAGGATTGCCGTTACCGAAATTGGTTAAGGCCCATTCCACTAGGAAGGTGGGCTTGTCTTGGGCGGCTGCCCGAGGGGTCTCGGCACTATAGCTGTGCCGAGCTGCTACTTGGTCGGGGTCAAACACTTTTGCAAAGTTCTATAAGTTTGATACCCTGGCTGAGGAGAACCTCCTGTTTGCTCAATCGGTGCTGCAGAGTCATCCGCACTCTCCCGCCCGTTTGGGAGCTTTGGTATAATCCCCATGGTCTTTACGGAGTCCCAGCATCCTCTAGGACATTAGAGAAAATAAGATTTTACACTTACCGGTAAATCTATTTCTCGTAGTCCGTAGAGGATGCTGGGCGCCCGTCCCAAGTGCGGACTTCTTCTGCAAGACTTGCATATAGTTATTGCTTACATAAGGGTTATATTATAGTTCATCGGTTTGGACCGAGACTATGTTGTTTGTTCATACTGTTAACTGGGTAGTTTATCACAACTTATACGGTGTGATTGGTGTGGCTGGTATGAATCTTGCCCTTGGATTAACAAAAATCCTTTCCTCGTACTGTCCATCTCCTCTGGGCACAGTTTCTCTAACTGAGGTCTGGAGGAGGGGCATAGAGGGAGGAGCCAGTGCACACCCAGAGTCTAAAGTCTTTCTTAAAGTGCCCATGTCTCCTGCGGAGCCCGTCTATTCCCCATGGTCCTTACGGAGTCCCAGCATCCTCTACGGACTACGAGAAATAAATTTACCGGTAAGTGTAAAATCTTATTTTTCTTTTCCAACTTTTTCATACTTTATTATCCACTTGGACTATGATTGGGAATAGTAACCTGTGCTGAGTGCAGCGGTAGTGGAGTGAGGGGATGCCGTGCACTAATTGGGGTTCCACGTGCTTTGATGGCGAAAACACAAAAAACCCCAGAAAAAATGGTGTTGACCTTTTTTGTGTTGACCATTTAACATTTCGACCTATTCCAGTGTTGACCTGTTGTCCCTGTCAACCTTTTCCAGTGTTGACCTATTAACCACGTCAACCTTTTTTTTTTTTAATCCTGTCGACCAATAGTGGTCGACCTAATGACTGTCGACCAGGCTAATTAGGGTAGACCCTGTGATCCATACCTGAGCTACTGGGTTTTTAGTTACATGCCTGATCTCCGTATCCATCAGGTAGGTAGTTTGTAATTATGGAATTGGTCTTTTATTATATAGTCTGTTGGACTGATCTGTTGATTATGCCCATATACTATACCATTTGGTAGGCATTTTGTGATACTATTATTAATATTTGATGCATGTCATTTTGTGTGACTACATTTTATCAATGCCAGAATTGCACTAGATGTTCTTTCTTTTTTATGTGCATAAATTATCTCCAGCTACTGGAATTCACAAGAGTATCCCGGAAGGGTATGAGATATGCATGTGAACCCAATATAGGGTAATTATTTATTTATCAACAGTCTCTTATATAGAGCAGCATATTCTGTTGCTCTTTACAATTGCAACTACAGTGATAACACAAAACTGGTAATAACAGACAGACATAGAGGTAGGAAGGCCCTGCTCGCAAGCTTACACTCTATAGGGAAATAGGCATTGATACACAAAGATAGGTGCTATCTATTGCATAATTGTCCAGACAGATTGCAGAGTTTCTTGGTGGGCTGTATGACATAAGGTGGGTACACACTAGGCGATGTGCTCGATGAGTGAGGTCGCCTAGTGTTTCCCAGGCTGGGCCACCGGATATTGGGCCTACACACTGTGCGATATCACTAATGATATCGCAGAGTGACATCATGCCGTGACCGGCCGGAGCATGCAGTTTTGGGACAATGACTCCAAATTGAGCTGCATGTACAGCCGACACAGAAGCTCGTTAACGACCCGCGGGGCTGCGCATTGCTCATTGGCGGCAGCATACACACTTAGCTGTTAAGTAAACAACATCACTGAGGAAGGGTCAAAATAAACAACGTTGTTTACTTTATCGCTAAGTGTGAACCCACCTATAGTCACACAGCAATGTTGACTAGAGGTCAGGAGCATTTCAAATTGAAGGAAAAGAAAATTCTGTATGTTAGGATGTGTGGACTGTACAGAGGGGATGTAATTAGATAGGAAGATCTATGAAGGTTATGTGTGTGGCTATGGAATGTGATAAGCTTGCCTGAATAGGTGAGTTTTCAGGGAACACTTGAAGGTTTGAAGACTAGAGGGGAGTCTCATTGTGCGTGGGAGAGCATTCCACAGAGTAGGTGCAACCCAAAGGAAGTCCTGCATGAATGGCACGAGTAATGCATGTGGATACAGATCTTGTGCAGAGTGAAGAGGTCGAGTTGAGGTATATTTTTAGATGAGTGAAGTGATGTATGTTGGTGCAGTTAGTTAATACCTTTATGTGTAAGTAAAAGTATTTTAGATTGAATACTGACAGAGCGGATCAGCAGATGGTGAACGTCTAGTGAGGAAGATTAGCATCGCAGCTGTATTCAAAATGGATTGTAGTGGTGAGAGCCTATTGGGGAAGACCAGTAAGGAGACTGTTGCAATAATCCATTCATGGATTACAGTCTTGTGTAAGGTACAGTATGGTCGTATTTTGGATATGTTTTTTAGATGTACAGTATGACCATTGTTATGTCGACATTTTGCGTCTGTTGCCCTTTTTCTCATGTCGACCTTGTGCAAGTCGACCTTTTGGGGTCAACCTAGACACTGACGACCTTATGAACCATTAGGTTGGTGTTCGGCTTTTTCAGCACTATAAGAACTGATATTTTATACTGAGAGAAGGGCATCATCACCATCTAAAGGCTGAAGTGTGATATGTGCAATGGGTGAGAAGTAAAGCAAACAAAATGCACTATGGGGGTAATTCCAAGTTGATCGCAGCAGGATTTTTGTTAGCAATTGGGCAAAACCATGTGCACTGCAGGGGAGGCAGATATAACATGTGCAGAAAGAGTTAGATTTGGGTGGGTTATTTTATTTCTGTGCAGGGTAAATACTGGCTGCTTTATTTTTACACTGCAATTTAGATTGCAGATTGAACACACCCCACCCAAATCTAACTCTCTCTGCACATGTTATATCTGCCTCCCCTGCAGTGCACATGGTTTTGCCCAATTGCTATCAAAAATCCTGCTGCAATCAACTTGGAATTACCCCCTATGTACCTCTATTTTTTATTTTTTGTTTCTATGTGCTGTGTAATTTGGAAAAGATTCCCAAAATTAATCGCCAGAACACCCCAACTATAGAAGTTTTTATTATAGAAAGACAGTGAACACTTCTTTGTCATTCCTGAATCTTGAACTGTCTAGTTTGTGCGCTTAGTGATCCTACTCCATTTTGTATTGGACAAGATTTTTTTCCCTCTTATGCTGAGGATCACAAGGTTCAATCGAGCTGTGCCAACCTGGAAGCCAGTGGAGGCATGCTGTGCCCAAGCAGGCCTGGGATTCTGGCTGGATGCCTGAGGAAGGACGCTACTACAGCTGCACAAAAACCTGCGCTGGGTGATGGAGGTGATGGCTTCTCTTAATGTCTCTTAATGTCTGCTCTTTACCATAGGCTCCTTGCCCCTAGCAAGGGGCAAGGAGCCTATGGTAAAGAGGGCAGCAGTGGGTGCACTGGGGGTCTATTTACTAAGCTTTGGAGAGAGATAAAGTGGATTAAGGTAAAGTACCAGCCGATCAGCTCCTAACTGCCATGTCACAGGCTGTGTTTGAAAAATGACAGTAAGGAGCTGGCTGGTTGGTACTATGGGGTATATTCAATTAAGGTCGAAACTGCCGTCTTGTCGAAAAGACGGCAGTTTTCGACTTTTTCAGGTCGGAGGGGTTACGACCTATTCAGTCCCCAGCATTTTTATTCAACAAGTCAGCGAATTCGACTTGTCGAATAGTACGTGAATCAGCGGTATAGCTGCCGATTCACGTGCTTCTGACGGAAACGGGGCCAAATTCGACAGGTTTTGGCCCCGTTTCCGACCATCTCAGTTCGACTTAAAAAAAAGTCGAACTGAGATGAGGGACCTGAGAGGAGGAGAGGGGGGAAAGCCGCGGGCAGACAGGGGAGAGCCACGGGCAGACAGGGGACAACAGCGCTACAGCACATCACTGCAGGAGGATGTGTCATAGCTGCCGCTCATGGCAGCATCCACCCGGCTCCAGCAAGTGAGGTCCCGCTTGTTGGAGCTGGGTGGACGCTGCCGTGAGGTCTGGCGGCTGTGCCACATCCTCCTGCAGCGCTGCTGTCCCCCGTCTGCCCGCGGCTCTCCCAGCTCTCTCCGATCCCTCATCTCAATTGAACTTTTTTAAAGTCGAATTGAGATGTGCATTGAATAGCCCTTGTCGGATCCATTCCGACAAATGCATGTCGGAATGGATCCGACCCTAATTGAATATACCCCTATATCTCCATCTACTCTCTCCAAGGCTTAGTAAATAGACCCCTTTGTCACCTATGCCCAGGGGTGACTCTCAATCCACAATACCACACAAGTGCTTCATGAAAGGGAAAATGTTGCACCATAACATGCACTTGCCGCCTTTGATGACCTCAAACTTTTTATCAAAAATATTTCAATTACATTTGTTTTTTTCTCTCCATGGTGCATATTTTATACCTACTAAGATGTTTGCTCAATTTGTAAGTTTGAACTTGAAGTTTGTGCTTGTAAACATATACTATATTATAAAATGTTTACTTTTTCTTCCAACTGAAGATTAATGGCCTGATTCTGAGCTAGAAGCAGAAGCGCATGCAGCAGCGTCTACTGCAACTTTATACAAATCATACCTCCCAACTTTCGAGTCTGTGGACTTGGGACCTGTGCCACGGTGGAGGCACGGCCGTAAAAAAAAGTGGGTCCTTGGGAGGGGCGGGGCCTAGCATTGCAACCCTGTTTTTGTCACTTTGAGGGTGTGCCCAGCGCTCCCTGAGCAGCCCCACGGCATCTATTCAGTGCTCACCGGCTGCTTTGCAGAGCAGAGCAGCAGTGATCACTGCAGCCCGCGGGTGGGACTGCGGGACAGTGTCAAATTAGCGGGACTGTCCTGCTGTATTCGGGACAGTTGGGAGGTATGTACAAATGCCGCTACAAACTCCATCCCTCCTTGTGTACATCTGTGTGGCCGGAATGTGCAAAGACTGAGACTTTCACTTTCTGCTCCTGTACAAGTAGTAATATAATCAGTAGTCCTATGGTGGGAACAGCTTCTTCTGACTATGGACTTGTATGCTTACTCCTGTGCGTCTGTAAATGCAGCCACTTTCATTAACACGCCCATTTCACAGTCCCTGCCCAAGAACTCCCATCACTTTTCCACCACATTTCCGATACCATGCGTCTGTGCATACTTTGTCTAACGCATGCGCTGTAGGAGTGTTTAGGAAATTTCCTGCATATTTTATCCATGTTGCAAAAATGCAACTTAGTCGTATATTGTGTGTGACTGTGTCTGTATATAGGGGGTCATTCCGAGTTGTTCGCTCGCAAGCGGATTTTAGCAGATTTGCTCATGCTAAGCCGCCGCCTACTGGGAGTGAATCTTAGCATCTTAAAATTGCGAACGATGTATTCGCAATATTGCGATTACACACCTCGTAGCAGTTTCAGAGTAGCTCCAGACTTACTCGGCATCTGCGATCATTTCAGTGCTTGTCGTTCCTGGTTTGACGTCACAAACACACCCAGCGTTCGCCCAGACACTCCCCCGTTTCTCCGGCCACTCCTGCGTTTTTTCCGGAAACGGTAGCGTTTTTTCCCACACGCCCATAAAACGGCCTGTTTCCGCCCAGTAACACCCATTTCCTGTCAATTACATTACGATCGCCAGAACGATGAAAAAGCCGTGAGTAAAAATCCTAACTGCATAGCAAATTTACTTGGCGCAGTCGCAGTGCGGACATTGCGCATGCGCATTAAGCGGAAAATCGCTGCGATGCGAAGATTTGTACCGAGCGAACAACTCAGAATGACCCCCATAGAGCACAATGGAACTTGTATTGGAAAAAAGCTGTGGCTGCTACATTGTAGCACTTTCTACAGTATATAGATTCAGAGACTCATCGCACGCATATATCAAAGTGTTGCATATCAAATTAATCAGCATAGTCTCCTGGTGTGTCCTAGCCACCAAGATACATTTTCTACATAAAAGACAAAACGCCCAACGCTAGAAGTGTCACAAGGGATTTGACAGCCTAGAGGGGCTTTTTGGAGTAACTGCCGATAAGCTGTATGAGAACATATCTGTAGTGTTGTTTGTTATAGGTGGGAATCATTTCAGTAATCAGTGATCCTGTATCCAACATATAGTATATAGAATCACTTAAGGGGTAAATATGACAAATGAGTAGAGCACACATGGAAGAACAAGAGTAAGAATGGCCCTCCCATATGATGTTACATAAAAAGGGGAAGGGATGAACAATCGGAGGGCAAACTGGGACACATATATGGATAAGGGGTGGAGGAGAAAAGTATCAAGTGTGAGGCAGCTGGTACACATTGATAAAAAGGTACTTTTTATGGGTACATCTAAAGCTGGAAAACTGATAGAGAGTCCGAGCGAGGGAGTGAGTTCCAGAGGATGGGGGCACCTCAAGAGAAATCATGGAAGTGATTGTGAGAGGAAGTGACCAGGGTGAAGAAGAGGTGTTGGGCAGAGTTGAGCAGAGAGGGCAGGAGGGAGTGTGGACAGAAATGAGGTTAGAAATGTAAGGAGGGGAGGAGTGGTGACTTTGTGAGTGAGAGGAGTTTGAACTGGATTCTTTCTGAGTGGGATAGGGAAATGGTGAAGCAATTTGCAGTGGAGGTAGACAGAAGCTATATGGAGGGAGAGAAAAATGAGCTGGACAGCAATGTTAAGAATAAATTGAAATGCGGAGAGGCAAGAGAGTGAAGGAGGTCAGAGGGGAGGAGGTTACAGTAGCTTAAACAAGACATGATGAGAGCATGAATGAGAGTTTTGGTAGCATTGGCGGTAAGTAAGAGGCGGATGTTCCAGAGAAGTGGAAGCGGCAAGATTGAGAGATGGCCTGAATGTTGGAATAAAGACGATAGTGGAGTCAAGAATGACACCAACGGTGATATTATCAACAGAGAGAGCAGGTAGCAGGTGGAGGGACCCTAAAAAGAAGAAAAACAATTAGTTTGGTCTTGGTCATGTTGTTTCATGAAGTGCTATGACATCCAGAAAGAGTTGGTAGTCAGGAGATTATGAGATTTTCAAGGGAGGAGGTGCAGAGGGAGTAGGGAGGGAGTCTGAAAAGGGATTATTGGTGGACTCCAATAGATAGAGGAAGTTGAAGGGAGGTTGTCAGAGTTAGAAACAGAAAAGGAGAGGTTGGTAATGTAAGAGTTGAACCATGATAGGATAGAGTCATGGAGGCTAATGGTGCAGAGCATGTTTAGGAGGAGAGGGTGATCCACAATGTTGAAGATGGCAGAGTCTGGAGGATGAGCAGAGAGAAATGACTCTTGGATTTGGCCATGGGAAGGTCATTGGAGACCTTGGTGAGGGCAGTTTCAGTGTAGTGGAGGTGCCAGAAACCAAATTGGAGAGGGTTGGGAAAGGAATGGTTTGCAATGGAATGTGGTGAGGCGGTGATAGACAGTCTAAAGAAGTTGTAGGGTAGGAGAGCAGATAACAAGGAGGATGTGAACTACAAGAAAGATGATCTCCAACACACAGATATAGGGAATACACATGAAATCCCGGCTCATGGGATGCCGGCTTTCACTATACCAACAGCGGCATCCCATCTGCTGGAATCCCGGCAGTGAGGCAGCGATTCCCTGTGCTCGCCATGCATCGGGCCTAGTGGCTCGCTTCTCTCGCCACAGGTTCTATTCACTCTAAGTGGTGGCATGGACCGACCAACCAAGAAGGAATACCAAGCGATTGTTGGGATTCCGAGGACCGGTATTTCAACGGCTGTTGGGATTCCGACATCGGTCTCCTGAACGCCGGGATCCCGACAGCCGGTAAAGTGACTGTATCCCAGATGTAGTCATTACTTATTCTCACCAGTGTTTTCTCCATGGTTGGTAGAGATTGATATCTTGAATAGTGTCATCACACTGTGCTTCAGCCTAGCTTCAGGAAGATTGTCAAACTCTCTCAGTCTCTCGAATATCCTGGGAGAGTTGGCAAGTATGGTTCAATTCCAGTAGAGCACATGTGCACGATGGAGAGTTGGTATGCGGCCAACCATGACTCAGGGCATTGAGGGTGATTGAGATCTGATCGCTGGGCTGCTAACTTTGCTGTCCTGCGTTCAGATAGTTGCCGCCTCCAGGGGGAGTGTAAATTCGCCATGCAAGTGTGCGATCCTATGTGTACGCCGAGCTGCTAAAATCCACTTTGTGCAGTCTATGCGCAGCCCAGGATTTACTCCTACAGTGCGATCACATCAGGCTGATTGAGGCCGGAGCTGATGTCAGACACCCTACCTGAAAACGCTTGGGAACGCTTGCGTTTTTCCAGACGCTCCCAATAAACGGTCAGTTACCACCCATAAATGGCTTCCTCCTGTCAATCACCTTATGAATGCCCGCGCGATCGGATATTTTGCACCATCCCGTCGCTGACCGGTGATGCACTTTGTTGCTGTCCGAAAAATGTAGGAGACCCCGGCATACTTACGTTCGGGATGACGGCGGTCGGGGTTCCGGTGTGGGGATTTTGGATGTGTGTTGGGAGTCCTTGCTTGTAAGAACTCAGTATGGGTAGTTTAAATACATGGTAGGTATACTGTATGTGTATCTGTTGATGCAGCTAACCAGTTGGCAATAGTCAGTAGCATCAGTTTAGTCCACAGGGAAAGGCAAGCTGTCCATGGGTAGTGATACTAGTGTTGCAGGTAATGTATGGAGCTTTACAGAGGAAGCTGTAAACAGGGACAAAAACAGGATTTCTGGAGGGGTGTTTCCAAATGCCTGAATGTAGAGCGTTTGTTGCCAGACCATGAATTACACATATTTAGCAATGTAACAAGCTATAGTCTGTACCAAACGAAATGCAGTTTATGTAATACAGTACTTCAGATATAATGTACACTGGTGCAGTGACTGAGCACTCAGGTCCACAGACACACACACAGAGCAGACTTGGGCCCTCATTCCGAGTTGTTCGCTCGCAAGCTGCTTTTAGCAGCATTGCACACGCTAAGCCGCCGCCTACTGGGAGTGAATCTTAGCTTATCAAAATTGCGAACGAAAGTTTTGCAATATTGCAAAAAGACTTCTCTGTGCAGTTTCTGAGTAGCTCGAGACTTACTCTTCCAGTGCGATCAGTTCAGTGCTTGTCGTTCCTGGTTTGACGTCACAAACACACCCAGCGTTCGCCCAGACACTCCTCCGTTTCTCCAGCCACTCCCGCGTTTTTCCCAGAAACAGTAGCGTTTTATCACACACTCCCATAAAACGGCCAGTTTCCGCCCAGAAACACCCACTTCCTGTCAATCACATTACGATCACCAGAACGAAGAAAAAAACCTCGTAGTGCCGTGAGTAAAATACCTAACTGCATAGCAAATTTACTTGGCGCAGTCGCACTGGCGCAGTCGCATGCGCATTAGCGACTAATCGATCCGTTGCGAGAAAAAAATAACGAGCGAACAACTTGGAATGACCCCCTTGGTACGAAAATCTGCTGCCACTAGGTACTGTATATGCAGCAGCTCATTTCCTTCCTTCATACTGCATGAAGTAGCCACTGGCCAGGCAGGGGGGGAGGGGGTACGGGCAACTGGAACCCCCCCTGTGTTTGCCTACAGTAAAGAGTAACAAACTGTACAGTAGTTAGCAGTCCTGAATTACGATGCAACAAATCTTGGAGTCAGGATGATACAAATAACACACTATGACGTGTATCTGTGGAGGCAGCTGTACATTGCCGTATTACCAAATAGGCAGAGTAGGCACTGGCCTATGGGCACCACGTCTTTTAGGGGCTCCGCGACAATGGATCAAAATAATATTAATTTGATCTTGAAATCATGAAAAATTAATATACGCAAAGAAATAATAAGAATTTACTTACCGATAATTCTATTTCTCGGAGTCCGTAGTGGATGCTGGGGTTCCTGAAAGGACCATGGGGAATAGCGGCTCCGCAGGAGACAGGGCACAAAAAGTAAAGCTTTATGATCAGGTGGTGTGTACTGGCTCCTCCCCCTATGACCCTCCTCCAAGCCTCAGTTAGGATACTGTGCCCGGACGAGCGTACACAATAAGGAAGGATTTATGAATCCCGGGTAAGACTCATACCAGCCACACCAATCACACCGTACAACCTGTGATCTAAACCCAGTTAACAGTATGATAACAGAGGAGCCTCTGAAAGATGGCTCCCTACAACAATAACCCGATTTAGGTAACAATAACTATGTACAATTATTGCAGATAATCCGCACTTGGGATGGGCGCCCAGCATCCACTACGGACTCCGAGAAATAGAATTATCGGTAAGTAAATTCTTATTTTCTCTATCGTCCTAGTGGATGCTGGGGTTCCTGAAAGGACCATGGGGATTATACCAAAGCTCCCAAACGGGCGGGAGAGTGCGGATGACTCTGCAGCACCGAATGAGAGAACTCCAGGTCCTCCTTAGCCAGGGTATCAAATTTGTAGAATTTTACAAACGTGTTCTCCCCCGACCACGTAGCCGCTCGGCAGAGTTGTAATGCCGAGACCCCTCGGGCAGCCGCCCAAGAAGAACCCACCTTCCTTGTTGAGTGGGCATTTACCGATTTTGGCTGTGGCAGGCCTGCCACAGAATGTGCAAGCTGAATCGTACTACAAATCCAGCGCGCAATAGTCTGCTTAGACGCAGGAGCGCCCAACTTGTTGGGAGCATATAGTATAAACAGTGAGTCAGATTTCCTGACTCCAGCTGTCCTTGAAATGTATATTTTTAAAGCTCTGACAACGTCCAACAACTTGGAGTCCTCCAAGTCGCTTGTAGCCGCAGGCACTACAATAGGCTGGTTCAGATGAAATGCTGACACCACCTTAGGGAGAAAATGCGGACGAGTCCGCAGTTCTGCCCTGTCCGAATGGAAAATCAGATATGGGCTTTTGTAAGATAAAGCTGCCAGTTCTGACACTCTCCTGGCCGAAGCCAGGGCTAGTAGCATGGTCACTTTCCATGTGAGATATTTCTTCTGGAAGAAAATCGACAGGGCCGAAATTTGAACCTTAATAGATCCCAATTTGAGACCCATAGACAATCCTGATTGCAGGAAATGTAGGAATCGACCCAGTTGAAATTCCTCCGTCGGAGCACTCCGATCCTCGCACCACGCAACATATTTTCGCCAAATGCGGTGATAATGTTGCGCGGTTACTTCCTTCCTTGCTTTAATCAAGGTAGGAATGACTTCTTCCGGAATGCCTTTTCCCTTTAGGATCCGGCGTTCAACCGCCATGCCGTCAAACGCAGCCGCGGTAAGTCTTGAAACAGACAGGGACCCTGCTGAAGCAGGTCCCTTCTCAGAGGTAGAGGCCACGGATCCTCCGTGATCATCTCTTGAAGTTCCGGGTACCAAGTCCTTCTTGGCCAATCCGGAGCCACTAGTATCGTTCTTACGCCTCTTTGCCGTATAATTCTCAATACTTTTGGTATGAGAGGCAGAGGAGGAAACACATACACCGACTGGTACACCCAAGGCGTTACCAGCGCGTCCACAGCTATTGCCTGCGGATCTCTTGACCTGGCGCAATACCTGTCCAGTTTTTTGTTGAGGCGAGACGCCATCATGTCCACCATTGGTCTTTCCCAACGGGTTACAAGCATGTGGAAAACTTCTGGATGAAGTCCCCACTCTCCCGGGTGAAGGTCGTGTCTGCTGAGGAAGTCTGCTTCCCAGTTGTCCACTCCCGGGATGAACACTGCTGACAGTGCTATCACATGATTCTCCGCCCAGCGAAGAATCCTTGCAGCTTCTGCCATTGCACTCCTGCTTCTTGTGCCGCCCTGTCTGTTTACATGGGCGACTGCCGTGATGTTGTCCGACTGGATCAACACCGGTTTTCCTTGAAGCAGAGGTTCTGCCTGGCTTAGAGCATTGTAGATTGCTCTTAGTTCCAGAATGTTTATGTGAAGAGACGTTTCCAGGCTCGACCACACGCCCTGGAAGTTTCTTCCTTGTGTGACTGCTCCCCAGCCTCTCAGGCTGGCGTCCGTGGTCACCAGGATCCAATCCTGTATGCCGAATCTGCGGCCCTCCAATAGATGAGCACTCTGCAACCACCACAGAAGAGATACCCTTGTCCTTGGAGACAGGGTTATCCGCTGGTGCATCTGAAGATGCGACCCTGACCATTTGTCCAGCAGATCCCTCTGGAAAATTCTTGCGTGGAATCTGCCGAATGGAATTGCTTCGTAAGAAGCCACCATTTTTCCCAGGACTCTTGTGCATTGATGTACAGACACCTTTCCTGGTTTTAGGAGGTTCCTGACAAGTTCGGATAACTCCTTGGCTTTTTCCTCCGGGAGAAAAACCTTTTTCTGAACCGTGTCCAGAATCATCCCTAAGAACAGCAGACGTGTTGTCGGAATTAACTGGGATTTTGGAATATTCAGAATCCACCCGTGCTGCTTTAGCACTTCTTGAGACAGTGCTAGTCCCATCTCTAGCTGTTCTCTGGACCTTGCCCTTATTAGGAGATCGTCCAAGTATGGGATAATTAATACGCCTTTTCTTCGAAGAAGAATCATCATCTCGGCCATTACCTTGGTAAAGACCCGAGGTGCCGTGGACAATCCAAACGGCATCGTCTGAAACTGATAGTGACAGTTCTGTACGACGAACCTGAGGTACCCCTGGTGTGAGGGGTAAATTGGAACGTGGAGATACGCATCCTTGATGTCCAAGGATACCATAAAGTCCCCTTCTTCCAGGTTCGCTATCACCGCTCTGAGTGACTCCATCTTGAACTTGAACTTTTTTATGTACAGGTTCAAGGATTTCAGATTTAGAATAGGTCTTACCGAGCCATCCGGCTTCGGTACCACAAATAGAGTGGAATAATACCCCTTTCCTTGATGTAAAAGGGGTACCTTGACTATCACCTGCTGAGAGTACAGCTTGTGAATGGCTTCCAAGACCGTCACCCTGTCGGAGGGGGACGTTGGTAAAGCAGACTTCAGGAAACGGCGAGGTGGAGACGTCTCTAGTTCCAACCTGTAACCCTGAGATATTATCTGCAGGATCCAGGGATCCACCTGCGAGTGAGCCCACTGCGCGCTGAAATTCTTGAGACGACCCCCCACCGCCCCCGAGTCCGCTTGAGAAGCCCCAGCGTCATGCTGAGGCTTTTGTAGAAGCGGGGGAGGGCTTCTGTTCCTGGGAAGGAGCTGCCTGTTGCAGTCTCTTCCCCTTTCCTCTGCCTCGTGGCAGATATGAATATCCCTTTGCTCTCTTGTTTTTAAAGGAACGAAAGGGCTGCGGCTGAAAAGTCGGTGTCTTTTTCTGTTGGGGAGTGACTTGAGGTAAAAAGGTGGATTTCCCGGCTGTAGCCGTGGCCACCAAATCCGATAGACCAACACCAAATAACTCCTCCCCTTTATACGGCAAAACTTCCATATGCCGTTTTGAGTCCGCATCACCTGACCACTGTCGCGTCCATAAACTTCTTCTGGCCGAAATGGACATAGCACTTACCCGTGATGCCAGTGTGCAAATATCCCTCTGTGCATCACGCATATAAAGAAACGCATCCTTTATTTGCTCTAAAGACAGTAAAACATTGTCCCTATCCAGGGTATCAATATTTTCAATCAGGGACTCTGACCAAGCTACCCCAGCACTGCACATCCAGGCTGTCGCTATAGCTGGTCTTAGTATAACACCTGTATGTGTGTATATACTTTTTTGGATATTTTCCATCCTCCTATCTGCTGGATCTTTAAGTGCGGCCGTCTCAGGAGAGGGTAACGCCACTTGTTTTGATAAGCGTGTGAGCGCCTTGTCCACCCTAGGAGGTGTTTCCCAGCGCGCCCTAACCTCTGGCGGGAAAGGGTATAAAGCCAATAACTTCTTTGAAATTAGCAGTTTTTTATCGGGGGCAACCCACGCTTCATCACACACCTCATTTAATTCATCTGATTCAGGAAAAACTATAGGTAGTTTTTTCACACCCCACATAATACCCTGTTTTGTGGTACCTGTAGTATCAGCAATATGTAACGCCTCCTTCATTGCCAAAATCATATAACGTGTGGCCCTACTGGAAAATACGGTTGATTCGTCACCGTCGCCACTGGAATCAGTGCCTGTGTCTGGGTCCGTGTCGACCGACTGAGGTAACGGGCGTTTTACAGCCCCTGACGGTGTTTGAGGCGCCTGGACAGGTGCTGATTGATTGTCCGGCCGTCTCATGTCGTCAAACGACTGCTTTAGCGTGTTGACACTATCCCGTAATTCCATAAATAAAGCCATCCATTCTGGTGTCGACTCCCTAGGGGGTGACATCCCCATATTTGGCAATTGCTCCGCCTCCACACCAATATCGTCCTCATACATGTCGACACACACGTACCGACACACAGCAGACACACAGGGAATGCTCTTAAAGAAGACAGGACCCCACTAGCCCTTTGGGGAGACAGAGGGAGAGTTTGCCAGCACACACCAAAAGCGCTATATATGACAGGGATAGCCTTATAATAAGTGCTCCCTATATAGCTGCTTTAATATATATAATTTTGCCACAATTTTGCCCCCCCTCTCTTGTTTTACCCTGTTTCTGTAGTGCAGTGCAGGGGAGAGCCTGGGAGCCTTCCTGACCAGCGGAGCTGTGTGAGGAAAATGGCGCTGTGTGCTGAGGAGATAGGCCCCGCCCCTTTTTCGGCGGGCTCGTCTCCCGCTCTGTAACGGATTCTGGCAGGGGTTAAATATCTCCATATAGCCCCCGGAGGCTATATGTGAGGTATTTTATGCCAAAAAATAGGTTTACATTGCTTCCCAGGGCGCCCCCCCAGCGCCCTGCACCCTCAGTGACTGCCGTGTGACTGTGAAGTGTGCTGAGAGCAATGGCGCACAGCTGCAGTGCTGTGCGCTACCTTAAGAAGACTGAGGAGTCTTCTGCCGCCGATTCTGGACCTTCTTCTCTTTTCAGCATCTGCAAGGGGGCCGGCGGCGAGGCTCCGGTGACCATCCAGGCTGTACCTGTGATCGTCCCTCTGGAGCTAATGTCCAGTAGCCAAAGAAGCCAATCCATCCTGCACGCAGGTGAGTTCACTTCTTCTCCCCTAAGTCCCTCGTTGCAGTGATCCTGTTGCCAGCAGGACTCACTGTAAAATAAAAAACCTAAGCTAAACTTTTCTAAGCAGCTCTTTAGGAGAGCCACCTAGATTGCACCCTTCTCGGACGGGCACAAAAACCTAACTGAGGCTTGGAGGAGGGTCATAGGGGGAGGAGCCAGTACACACCACCTGATCATAAAGCTTTACTTTTTGTGCCCTGTCTCCTGCGGAGCCGCTATTCCCCATGGTCCTTTCAGGAACCCCAGCATCCACTAGGACGATAGAGAAATAAAATTTACATTAAAGACTCTATAAAGTACTGTATTAATGTAATGTACCCATTAACAACTTAAAGTATATAAACCATAGACATCAGATTCATATTACAGTTTCCAGATTGTAGACTGTTGATTGGTAAAATTAAAAATGATAATTTGCGAGAGGGGCCCCAAGATTGCGACTGCCTTGGGGCCTCCACAGGGTTTAATCCGGCACTACAGCTATAGGGGGGGGTCATTCCGAGTTGATCGCTCGCTGGCTACTTTTAGCAGCCGTGCAAACGCATTGTCACCGCCCACCGGGGAGTGTATTTACGCTTTGCAGAAGTGCGAACGCTTGTGCAGCAGAGCGCCTGCAAAATTATTTTGTGCAAAACAAGACCAGCCCTGTAGTTACTCTTCATGGGGGTAATTCCAAGTTGATCGCAGTAGGACATTTTTTAGCAGTTGGGCAAAACCATGTGCACTGCAGGGGAGGCAGATATAACATTTGCAGAGAGAGTTAGATTTGGGTGGGTTATATTGTTTCTGTGCAGGGTAAATATTGGCTGCTTTATTTTTACACTGCAATTTAGATTGCAGATTGAACTCACCACACCCAAATCTAACTCTCTCTGCACATGTTATATCTGCCTCCTCTGCAGTGCACGTGGTTTTGCCCAACTGCTAAAAAATTTCTTGCTGCGATCAACTTGGAATTACCCCCCATGTGCGTTGATTCTAACGATGGAGGGACGGCTTTTGACGTCACACACCCGCCCAGCCACGCCTGCGTTTTTCCCAACACGCCTGCGTTTTTCTAAGCACTTCCTGAAAACGGTCGGTTGACACCCAGAAACGCCCACTTCATGTCAATCTTCCTGCGTTCGGCCGTGCGACTGAAAGCTTTGCTAGAACCTGTGCAAAACCACAATGCTCCTTGTACCCATACGTCGCGCGTGCGCATTGCGGTGCATACGCATGCGCAGATTAGCCATTTTTTTCACTGATCGCTACGCAGCGAATAGCGGCAGCTAGTGATCAACTCGGAATGACCCCCATAGTTCCTTGGACAGTCAGTTGCAGCTTAGAACACAGGGGATATATAGTGAGGACACTGCATGCAGGAGGCTTGGAAGCAGACTAGAACAAGCACAGGTATACAAATGTAGCCACACTCATCTGAGCTGCGGCTATTTGTACCCACGACTCGTTTGCGACTATTTGCACTGGCGATCCATAGACATTACATTGTAGAAGCAAGCCGCCGCAGGCAGCTTGTTTCCTTGGCACGTCCCGGTTGTTGCTAGGCAACCAGGACACCATGGCCAGTATTTACTAAAAATCCGAGTTTGGTCGATTTGTGTTTTTTTTTCTAAGTCCCAATCCGGGAATTTACTAAGCACCAATCTCGGCAGTGTCTGGTCTATTCGTAATGGTTTGAATGACAACGTCCCGAAATACGAATGAATAGACCATCGGTCAAACGCGGCTGTTATTTCATAGAATACGGGTATTCACTATTCATTCGTATTTGGGTGTTAGTTTCTGAGTGCTCAAGTGCGGGTCTGTTTTTTTTCGAAACGTTAAAAAAAGCAGCAAAAAAATAGACCTGCTTTTTCCAGTCGAGTTTGGATATAACCATGCACGGATCAGTGAGATCTGTGCATGGTTATCTATGGGAAAGGGTCTGTTTAGTTTAATATCTGGAAAAAAAATTGCGTGGGGTCCCCCCTCCTAATCATAACCAGCCTCGGGCTCTTTGAGCCGATCCTGGTTGAAAAAATATGGGGGAAAAAATGACAGGGGTTCCCCCATATTTAATCAACCAGCACCGGGCTCTGCGCCTGGTCCTGGGGTGGCTGGAGGGGGGCCCTTGATTGAAGGGGTCCCCACTCCTCCAGGGTACCCCGGCCAGGTGTGACTAGTTGGGGTTTTAATGGCACGGCTGCAGGGACCGATATCAAAGTGTCCCCCGGCTGTGGCATTATCTCCCCAGCTAGTGGAGCCCGGTGCTGGTTTCAGAAATACGGGGGACCCCTACGCTGTTTGTCCCCCGTATTTTTGGAACCAGGACCAGGCGCAGAGCCCGGTGCTGGTTGATTAAATATGGGGGAAACCCTGTCATTTCCCCCCCCATATTTTTTCAACCAGGATCGGCTCAAAGAGCCCGAGGCTGGTTATGATTAGGAGGGGGGACCCCACGCAATTTTTTCCAGGATTTTAAAGAATTTAAAGAACTTTTTAAGGTACACAATGAAGCCCTGCATGGATCTCACAGATTTTTCAGGCAGTGTTTTACTCATCACTCCCGTAAAACACTGCCTGATATTACGAATCACATCGACATCGGATCAAGCGATTGTGAAAAACTCGGCAGCTTAGTGAATGACCGTATCAGGATTCAAAAAGTTGCAGTAAAATGCACCCGATACCATTCGAGTTCAAACACCCTTCAAAACGGACAAAACACGAATATTAGTAAATAAACGCCCGTGTCTGCCATCCACAATGCCTGATAGTCCCGCTCGTTGCCAGGCAACTGGGACACCGGACAGCTACGGTGGCTGCAGTAACCTATCAGCCTGGAAGCCCGGCTACAAGCAGTGCTGCAGCTGCATGAAATCATTAATTATTGTGGCCCTCCTTCCCATTCTGACCCTCCTGATTGGTCCTTGCTGTTATAAGGAAGTCAGCCCTGCTTACTCCTGCTGGATATAGCTTATACCAGTGGTCTTCACCCTTAATTGGGGTGTGAGCTACTTTCGGAAAATAAAACCTCTGAAGGAGCTACCCCCTCCCCCCAATGCGCGTGCGTTCCTGCGAAAGTGGGTACGGCCTCACAAAAGTGGGTGCGGCCTCACAACTACAAGTAATGCCCCCCTGCGTAGTGCCAGATACACAAATAATGCCCCTCAGCAGGGCCATATACACAAATAATGCCCCTCAGCAGTGCCAGATATTCAAATAATGCCTCCTAGCAGTGCCAGATACACAAATAATGCCCCCAGCAGTGCCAGATACACAAATAATGCCCCCCAGCAGTGCCAGATACAGTGCCCACACCAGTGCCAGATACAATTCCCCCCGCAGTGCCATTTAAAATGCCCCCCGCAGTGCCAGACAAAATGCTCCCCCCCCCCCGCAGTGTCCGATACAGTGCCCCACACAGAGCTTACCCTTGCTGGCTTCTTCTACTGCCGCCGGTGCTGCTCCTCCTGTATGAGGGACGGAAGGGGAGGAGAGCGCAGCGCGCGCCTCTCCTGTGAAGTCCAGAGAGCAGCTGCGGTGAGGGTGACAGAGTCTCCGGCGGCGGCAGGCATTTAAAATATGGTGCCGGTAAGTGAGCCAATCAAAACTCGCGGTCCGGCAGCCAATCAGGTGCCGCCACTGCCGGTCCACGAGCTATGATTGGCTGACGGCCGGCACCATATGAAAAATGAAGGGAGGAGGAGTGCCAGTGACTGCCCAAGCCTGTGCGCTCTGTGAGCTACCGAAAATACTACGGCGAACTACCGGTAGCTCGCGAGCTACGGGTTGGAGATCACTGGCTTATACCTACAGTATTTGTAAGTAGCTGGTATGTGTCCCAGATTCATTCCAGTACCGTTCCTGTGGATACTGTGTGCTTTTACCTAGTCTTGCTATTGTTGTTACCTTTTGGTTATTACCTTGCCTTTCTTTTCTGTTGCTATTGCTCCCACAGCTCAGCCTGCAAGCTCTCTTTCCAACTGCACTGTGTACAGCAGTACATCACTCATAGGGGGTCATTCCGAGTTGATCGCTCGCTAGCTATTTTTTGCAGCGCTGCGATCAGATAGTTGCCGCCTATGGGGGAGTGTGTTTTCGCTTTGCAAGTGTGCGATCGCTTGTGCAGCCGAGCGGTACAAAAACAGTTTGTGCAGTTTCTGAGTAGGTCTGAACTTACTCAGCCGCTGCGATCACTTCAGCCTGTCTGGTCCTGGAATTGACGTCAGACACCCGCCCTGCAAACATTTAGACACGCCTGCGTTTTTCCAACCACTCTCTGAAAATGGTAAATTGACACCCATAAACACCTTCTTCCTGTCACTCTTCTTGTGATCGGCTGTACGAATGGATTCTTTGTTAAATCCATTGCCCAGCAGCGATCCGCTTTGTACCCGTATGACGCGCCTGCGCATTGCGGTGCATGAGCAGTTTTGCCGAGTTTTGACCTGTTTGCAGCGCTGCAAAAAAATAGCTAGCGTGCGATCAACTGGGAATGACCCCCATAGTGCCTTATCTGTTGTTGCTGAGACCAAGATCCTGCTTAAACTCTGTGTGCAATCTCCTTGTTGACTACCAGTCTGCTTGTATATTACTCCAGCCAATAATCCTGTGGTCTTCAATCAATTGTATACACCCCTACTGCTTGAGGTTTAAAACCTGGTGGCATCCTAAGTACTGCAGTGTGCATAATACACTAATGGTACAACAGGCAGCTGTTGTAGGCAAAGACCCACTCTAGGGGTCTCATATAATTGTGCTGGAGTTCTGTAACAATTATGAGATTACGGGTGAGAATAGTCGCAGCCCGGTGCAGTAAATTGTATATGCATTGTGTGTGCACCTGCATATGCATCGCCGGCAGTGGCACCAGGAGGGGGATGCGTCCCGCACTTGGTGTCACCCTCAGATAAGGTGACAACAACATTTCAGCTCCATTGCAGTGACAGGAGCGGGTGCTGCGGTGTGACATTCTCCTGCAGCTCCCGCTCCTGTCATTGAAGAGGAGCCGACACTGCAGGAAGCTCAGGCTTCGGGGGCAGCCCAGCATCTCCGGGGATGCTGGGCTGCCCCCAGAGTGATGTCATTGAACAAAATTCTCACATTTACTAACAAGCATTTTGGCTTGCGTGATGTCTGCCGATAGTGTATGTAGTTGAATGTTGATGTGTGTGATTTGTGTAAATTTTGCCGTTTTAGCATGGGAAGTCGCACTTGAATGCGCTATAAGTCTTACTAAAATGCCTCAGACGTCGCTTGCCAGCACAAACCAATTCATGCCTTAATTTGCAACACAAGAAGCACAATTTGACGCGCAAGTCTCCATAAAGCGACAAAACCCCCCAAAACATTCCGATTGATCAGAAAATGCACATGCTACAGTGACATCACCATGTTGTTATTAAAACACCCACAAACCGCTGGGAACACATGCATTGGTGGTGAAGTGTGGTTGCACAGTTGTAAAGTGTGTCCTGTTTTTGTCCCGTGTTTTGTCTCATCATTATTTGTGAGTGTCTGTGACATACTGTACTTGCCTACTTTTGGAAACTAGTTTCAGGGAGATTCTGGTCCAAATGTATTAAGCGTTAACAAGAGATAAATCTGAGACTGATAAAGAGTGATAAATGACCAGCCAACCAGCTCCTAACTGTTATTTTTAAATTCAGCGTGTGACATGGTAGTTAGGAAGCTAATTGGCTGGTCATTTATCACTCCTTATGTGTCTCAGATGTATCTCATGTTAAGGCTTAATACATCTGGGCCTCTAGGTGGTATGAGAGTTTGTGCGCCACGCCACCGAGGGGGTGTGTCATGTTCCATCCAGGGCCTGTTCTAGGCTTTGTGGCGCCCAGGGCGAAAGTTTCCTTTGGAGCCCCCCCTGACAGGCAAAACAGAGTCAGTGCGCTCTGTAGGTACGCGTAAAAATAGGGCGTGGCTTCATAGCGAAGGGGCGTGGCCACTGTTATGCCCCCTGTAGTTGTGCCCCCAGTAGATTTGCCCCCTGTAGTTTTGCACCCTGTAGCTGTGCCCCCAGTAGAGTTGTGCCCCCTGTAGTTGTGCCCCCTGTAGTTGTGCCCCCAGTAGAGTTGTGCCCCCAGAAGAGTTGTGCCCCCAGTAGAGTTGTGCCCCCAGTAGCTGTGCCCTCAGTACTTGTGCCCCCAGTAGTTTTGCCCTCTATAGCTGTGCCCCTGTAGTTGTGGCCCTGTAGTTTTGACCCCTGTAGCAGTGCCCACAGTAGTTGTGCCCCCAGTAGTTTTCCCCCTGTAGCTGTGCCCCTGTAGTTTTGCCCCCTGTAGTTGTGCCCCCAGTAGTTTTGCCCCTGTTGCTGCGCCCTCAGTAGTTGTGCCCCTGTAGTTTTGCCCCCTGTTGCTGTGCCCCCTGTAGTTTTGCCCCCTTTTGCTATGCCCTCGGTAGTTGTGCCCCTGTAGTTTTGTCCTCAGTAGTTGTGCCCCTGTAGTTTTGCTGCCTGTTGCTATGCCCTCGGTAGTTGTGCCCCTGTAGTTTTGCCCTCAGTAGTTGTGCCCCTGTAGTTTTGCCCTCAGTAGTTGTGCCCCCTGTTTCTGTGTCCTCAGTCGTTGTGCCCCTGTAGTTTTGTACCTTGTTGCTGTGCCCTTAGTAGCGGCGCTTACAAAAATAAAAAAATCACCAGCCCCGCTCCTGCTTCTCGACCGCTGCTGCTGTCTTCCGTCTCCGGCCGCTACTCCTCGGATCTATGGGAGAGACGTTATGACTGCACAGACACTAGAGGTCAATTATGACCTCTAGCGTCTGCGGCCGCTCCCACTGTGCCCCCAGTAGATTTGCACCCTTTAGAGTTATGCCCCCAGTAGAGTTGTGCCCCTGTAGCTTTGCACCCAGTAGCTGTGCCCCCAGTAGTTGTGCCCTCAGTAGCTGTGCCCCCAGTAGTTTTGCCCTCTGTAGCTGTGCCCCTGTAGTTTTGCCTCCTGTTGCTCTGTCCTCAGCAGTTGTGCTCCTGTAGTTTTGCCTCCTGTTGCTCTGTCCTCAGCAGTTGTGCCCCTGTAGTTTTGCCCCCTGTTGCTGTGCCACTGTAGTTTTGCCCCCTGTTGCTGTGCCCTCAGTAGTTGTGCCCCTGTAGTTTTGCATCCTGTTGCTGTACCCTAAGTAGTTGTGCCCCTGTTGCTGTGCCCTCAGTAGTTGTGCTCCTGTAGTTTTGTCCCCTATTGCTGTGCCCCTAGTAGCGGCGCTTACAAAAAAAATTAAAATAATAATAATAATAATAATAATAATAATAAAAAAAAATACTCTCCAGCCCCGCTCCTGTTTCCCAAACACTGCTGCTGTCTTCCGTCTCCGGCCGCCTCTCCTCGGATCTATGGGAGAGACGTCATGACTGCACAGACACTAGAGGTTAATTATGACCTCTAGCGTCTGTGGCCACTCCCACTGTGCCCCCAGTAGATTTGCACCCTTTAGTTGTGCCCCCAGTAGAGTTGTGCCCCCAGTAGAGTTGTGCTCCCTGTAGCTGTGCCCTCAGTAGAGTTGTGCCCCCTGTAGAGTTATGCCCCCTGTAGTTTTGTTCCCCAGTAGTTTTGCCCCCTGTAGCTGTGCCCACAGTAGTTGTGCCCCCTGTAGCTGTGCCCTCAGTAGTTGTGCTCCCAGTAGTTTTGCCCCCGTAGCTGTGCCCTGTAGTTTTGCCCCCTGTTGCTGTGCCCCCTGTAGTTTTGCCCCCTGTTGCTGTACCCTCGGTAGTTGTGCCCCCAGTAGTTTTGCCCCCTGTAGCTGTGCCCTCAGTAGTTTTGCCCCCTGTTGCTCTGCCCTCAGTAGTTGTGCCCCTGTAGTTTTGCCCCCTGTTGCTGTGCCCTCGGTAGTTGTGCCCCCAGTAGTTTTGACCCCTGTAAATGTGCCCTCAGTAGATTTGCCCCCTGTTGCTGTGCCCTCAGCAGTTGTGCTTCTGTTGCTGTGCCCTCAGTAGTTGTGCCGGTGTAGTTTTGCCCCTTGTTACTGTGCCCTCAGTAGTTGTGCCCGTGTAGTTTTGCCCCTTGTTGCTGTGCCCTCAGTAGTTGTGCTCCTGTAGTTTTGCCCCCCTGTTGCTGTGCCCTCATTAGTTGTGCCCCCTGTAGTTTTGCCTCCTGTTGCTGTGCCCTCAGTAGTTGTGCACCTGTTGCTGTGCCCTCAGTAGTTGTGCCCCTTGTTGCTGTGCCCTCAGTAGTTGTGCTCCTGTAGTTTTGCCCCCCTGTTGCTGTGCCCTCATTAGTTGTGCCCCCTGTAGTTTTGCCTCCTGTTGCTGTGCCCTCAGTAGTTGTGCACCTGTTGCTGTGCCCTCAGTAGTTGTGCCCGTGTAGTTTTGCCCCTTGTTGCTGTGCCCTCAGTAGTTGTGCTCCTGTAGTTTTCCCCCCCTGTTGCTGTGCCCTCAGTAGTTGTGCCCCTGTAGTTTTGCCTCCTGTTGCTGTGCCCTCAGTAGTTGTGCCCCTGTTGCTATGCCCTCAGTAGTTGTGCCCGTGTAGTTTTGCCCCTTGTTGCTGTGCCCTCAGTAGTTGTGCCCATGTAGTTTTGACCCTTGTTGCTGTGCCCCCAGTAGTGGTGCTCCTGTAGTTTTGTCCCCTGTTGCTGTGCCCCCAGTAGTTGTGCTCCTGTAGTTTTGTCCCCTGTTGCTGTGCCCCCAGTAGTTGTGCTCCTGTAGTTTTGTCCCCTGTTGCTGTGCCCTCAGTAGTTGTGCTCCTGTAGTTTTGTCCCCTGTTGCTGTGCCCTCAGTAGTTGTGCCCTCAGTAGTTGTGCTCCTGTAGTTTTGCCCCCCTGTTGCTGTGCCCCCAGTAGTGGTGCTCCTGTAGTTTTGTCCCCTGTTGCTGTGCCCTCGGTAGTTGTGCCCCCAGTAGTTTTGACCCCTGTAAATGTGCCCTCAGTAGATTTGCCCCCTGTTGCTGTGCCCTCAGCAGTTGTGCTCCTGTTGCTGTGCCCTCAGTAGTTGTGCCGGTGTAGTTTTGCCCCTTGTTACTGTGCCCTCAGTAGTTGTGCCCGTGTAGTTTTGCCCCTTGTTGCTGTGCCCTCAGTAGTTGTGCTCCTGTAGTTTTGCCCCCCTGTTGCTGTGCCCTCATTAGTTGTGCCCCCTGTAGTTTTGCCTCCTGTTGCTGTGCCCTCAGTAGTTGTGCACCTGTTGCTGTGCCCTCAGTAGTTGTGCCCGTGTAGTTTTGCCCCTTGTTGCTGTGCCCTCAGTAGTTGTGCTCCTGTAGTTTTGCCCCCCTGTTGCTGTGCCCTCATTAGTTGTGCCCCCTGTAGTTTTGCCTCCTGTTGCTGTGCCCTCAGTAGTTGTGCACCTGTTGCTGTGCCCTCAGTAGTTGTGCCCCTGTAGTTTTGCCCCTTGTTGCTGTGCCCTCAGTAGTTGTGCCCCTGTTGTTTTGTCCCCTGTTGCTGTGCCCTCAGTAGTTGTGCCCATGTAGTTTTGCCCCTTGTTGCTGTGCCCCCAGTAGTGGTGCTCCTGTAGTTTTGTCCCCTGTTGCTGTGCCCCCAGTAGTTGTGCTCCTGTAGTTTTGTCCCCTGTTGCTGTGCCCCCAGTAGTTGTGCTCCTGTAGTTTTGTCCCCTGTTGCTGTGCCCTCAGTAGTTGTGCCCTCAGTAGTTGTGCTCCTGTAGTTTTGCCCCCCTGTTGCTGTGCCCCCAGTAGTGGTGCTCCTGTAGTTTTGTCCCCTGTTGCTGTGCCCTCAGTAGTTGTGCTCCTGTAGTTTTGCCCCCCTGTTGCTGTGCCCCAGTAGTTGTGCTCCTGTAGTTTTGTCCCCTGTTGCTGTGCCCCCAGTAGTTGTGCTCCTGTAGTTTTGTCCCCTGTTGCTGTGCCCCTAGTAGCGGCGCTTACAAAAAAAATAAAATAAAATAATAATTAAAAAAAAAAAACCTCACCAGCCCGCTCCTGCTTCCCGACCGCTGCAGCTGTCTTCCGTCTCCGGCTGGCGCTCCTCGGATCTATGGGAGAGATGTCATGACTGCACAGACTCTAGAGGTCAATTATGACCTCTAGTGTCTGCGGCCGCTCCCACAATGTCGTGCGGTGCACGATGACATCAGGCGCACGGCACGGCACCAGTGGGAGGGTCAGCCGGCAGCGGCACCCTCAGGACTGCAGCATCCCGGGCAAAAAGCCTGGTTCCACCCAAAGGGTGTATCTAGCTCCACCTATAGATGTGTCTATTGCTGCTCCGGGGGGTGTCATGCAGTGGCAGGTGCAAAGTAAACTACTAAGTGCAGCATGCTGCCAGAGGGAGTTTGTGTTTGGGTGTCATATGTCGCAAAATATCGCTAATTTATGTGATCACTGGGACTAGTTGACTTAACCAACATGAAAGCCCATAAAGAATTCCCCAGACATGCTGGTACTTGGAGAAGCACAAGTACCAGCATGCAGGGCATTGAAGGGCCCGCTGGTTCCTATAGTAGTCCCATGTAAAAAAAAATTAAGAAAAGACATTACGTGCACACCGTTATTGTACAACTTTAATAAACACCCATGCACACTCACACATACCCTGTAGCCATTCACATCCCCTTCTCCAGTAGCATCCACGATACCTGTAAACATAATGCCATACTCAACTATCCTTGGTGTAGATCAGGTCCTCTTTGGTCCATGTAAGCATCTAATGACATGGCATCAGAGGCTGTGGTGAGAGGGTCTGATATGCTGTAGTATATCGCTCAATACAATGGTTTTCTTTGGGTTTGTCAAATACTATTATTGCTTTGTGTTTCTTTATGTTGGGCTAGGTAGTTGTTTTTGTAAATGTATAAACCAAATGATTTTTATAAGCAGCGACGGCTCCAGAGGTGGGGCTGCAGAGCAGTCCAAATTTCAAGTAAGGGAGCCACACCAACTGCCACCAACTGTCTTCCCAAACGGACTCACTGGCAGTTGTTATGGCTCACTATATTGGAAATTTGGATGCACTGCAGCCCCACTTCTGGGACCTCCACTGCTTATAAGTGACCAGAACATGAATGAAGCCAGTTGTACCCAATTCCAGAGCTGCATTTATACTCTGGCCCAGCTAGCCTATTAGGATGTTTTCAATTTGGATGCATGGGTTGCATGGAGACCATGATTTTTTTGTGTCTTGTGATCAGGGGCGGATTGGGATCGAACACCAGCCCGGGAAATTTTTGGAAGCAGCCCTACTGCGGGCGAAGTCTGTCGAGGGGAGGGGCCTGTCAAGATGGCGGGGTTACTCCTCAGAGGTCCTGATTCTGACATAGACACAGTTGGGGCCTCCTTTGCTTTTCATTATGCTAATATTTACCTGCGACTTTATGCATATGCTGCTACAATGCCCTTCCCTGATGTACATCTGTACATATAAATATACAAGGACTGATATGCCCACTTTCAGTGTCTACTGACACTGCTGTCATGCTTTAATCTACTTCTGATTTTATTGATTTGTCATTCAACAAACCCCCTTTTTTTACCTTATATGTTTCAAAGTACAGGGAGGAGGAGCACACATTACATACAGCACAGTACAGGGAGGGAACACACACTACATACAGCACAGTACAGGGAGGGGGAGCACACACTACATACAGCACAGTACAGGGAGGGAGCACACACTACATACAGCACAGTACAGGGAGGGAGAGCACACACTACATACAGCACAGTACAGGGAGGGAGCACACACTACATACAGCACAGTACAGGGAGGGAGAGCACACACTACATACAGCACAGTACAGGGAGGGAGAGCACACACTACATACAGCACAGTACAGGGAGGGAGAGCACACACTACATAGAGCACAGTACAGGGAGGCAGGGCCGGCAACAGAAATCTCGGGGCCCCGTACAGTGATATCTGTGGGGCCCCATCTAATTTTATATCTATCTATCTATCTATCTATCTATCTATCTATCTATCTATCTATCTATCCACACACAGAGGCTCCAGCAGGGGCTATGCTGCAGACAAGACCAGCACTCCATTCATAGCATAAAGTGATTTAATGTCATCCAAGACACGACTAGTGCAAAGTTAGCATATGGCATATTGGAATATTCTCACAAATAACGTCCATGCTGGGGACATGTGTCCAACCCAGCTGTGGCTCCCTCAGTCTGTCTGTCCCCAATGACTACATGCTGCATTCCTAGCTTCCCTACCCTATGCCAAAGCAATATAAACCTTCACCAATCCACTCTTACCCAGGGGAGAGATTCACCTGCGCTGCACTTTCCACTATCCAGACCCGCACACCACACAGCAGATACCATGCGGCCCTCACACCCCACCAGAAGAGGCCAGCACAGGGCACAGGAATCCTGCCCAGCGGAGCTGCTGCCATGTCCCATAACTGCTTGCAACAGATAGGGACCCGGAATAGCAGGTGCACACTTGCGCCACATAATGACTGTGTGTAAGAGGCTCCTGTCACTCTGAGGCTCCATTGTAGAGAGAGCACACCCCCTTTTTCATTTTGTACTTTTGTACTGAGCCCTTAGGGAGCCCTGGCACTCTCCACATGGCCAGCTGTCTCAGTCCTATACAGCGCAGACTTGCTACCCCCGCCCTCCTGATTACTCTGAGGCTGCGCCCACACCACCTATTTGGACAAGACGGCTCACATCCCTGACGGTCACTAAGTGGCATATCCTTGGTGCCCCTCTGACCCTTGGGGCCCGGTACAGTTGTCCCCTTTGACCCCCCCTGTCGCCGGCCCTGCAGGGAGGGAGCACACACTATATACAGCACAGTACAGGGAGGGGGAGCACACACTACATACAGCACAGTACAGGGAGGGAACACACACTACATACAGCACAGGGAGGGAGCACACACTACATACAGCACAGTACAGGGAGGGAGCACACACTACATACAGCACAGTACAGGGAGGGAGAGCACACACTACATACAGCACAGTACAGGGAGGGAGAGCACACACTACATAGAGCACAGTACAGGGAGGGAGCACACACTATATACAGCACAGTACAGGGAGGGGGAGCACACACTACATACAGCACAGTACAGGGAGGGAGCACACACTACACACAGTACAGGGAGGGAGCACACACTACATACAGCACAGTACAGGGAAGGAGCACACACTACATACAGCACAGTGCAGGGAGGGAGAGCACACACTACACACAGTACAGGGAGGGGGAGCACACACTACATACAGTACAGTACAGGGAGGGAGCACACACACTACATACAGCACAGTACTGGGAGGGGGAGCACACACTACATACAGTACAGTACAGTACAGTGAGGGAACACACACTACATACAGCACAGTACAGGGAGGGAGCACACACTACATACAGCACAGTACAGGGAGGGGGCACATACTACATACAGCACAGTACAGGGAGGGGGCACACACTACATACAGCACAGTACAGGGAGGGGGAGCACACACTACATACAGCACAGTACAGGGAGGGGGCACACACTACATACAGCACAGTACAGGGAGGGGGCACACACTACATACAGCACAGTACAGGGATGGAGCACACACTACATACAGCACAGTACAGGGATGGAGCACACACTACATACAGCACAGTACAGGGAGGGGGCACACACTACATACAGCACAGTACAGGGAGGGGGAGCACACACTACATACAGTACAGTACAGGGAGGGGTAGCACACACTACATACAGCACAGTACAGGGAGGGAGCACACATGCTACATACAGCACAGTACAGGGAGGGAACACACACTACATACAGCACTTTGCAGGGAGGGAGCACACACTACATACAGTACAGGGAGGGGGAGCACACACTACATACAGCACAGTACAGGGAGGGGGAGCACACACTACATACAGCACAGTACAGGGAGGGAGCACACACTACATACAGCACAGTACAGGGAGGGAACGCACTACATACAGCACTTTACAGGGAGGGGGAGCACACACTACATACAGCACTGTACAGGGGGGGAGCACACACTACATACAGCACAGTACAGGGAGGAAACACACTACATACAGTACAGTACAGGGAGGGAGCATACACTACATACAGCACAGTACAGGGAGGGAGCACACACTACATACAGCACAGTACGGGGAGGGAGCATACGCTACATACAGCACAGTACAGGGAGGGGGAGCACACACTACATACAGCACAGTACAGGGAGGGAGCCCATACTACATACAGCACAGTACAGGGAGGGAGCACACACTACATACAGCACAGTACAGGGAGGGAGCACACACTACATACAGCACAGTACAGGGAGGGAGCACACACTATATACAGCACAGTACAGGGAGGGAGTACACACTACATACAGCACAATATAGGGAGAAAACACACACCACATACAGTACAGTACAGTACAGTACCGGGAGGGAGCACACACTACATACAGCACAGTACAGGGAGGAAACACACACTACATACAGTACAGGGAGGGAGCACACACTACATACAGCACAGTACAGGGAGGGAGTACACACTACATACAGCATAATATAGGGAGGAAACACACACTACATACAGCACAGTACAGGGAGGGAGCACACACTACATACAGCACAGTACAGGGAGGGAGCACACACTACATACAGCACAGTACAGGGAGGGTGCACACACTACATACAGCACAGTATAGGGAGGGGGCACATACTGCATACAGCACAGTACAGGGAGGGAGCACACACTACATACAGCACAGTACAGGGAGGGAGCACACACTACATACAGTACAGAGAAGGGGAGCACACACTACATAAGCACGGTACAGGGAGGGATCACACACACTACATACAGCACAGTACAGGGAGGGAGAGCACACACTACATACAGCACAACACAGGGAGGGAGCACACACACTACATACAGCACAACACAGGGAGAGGGAGCACACACTACATACAGCACAGTACAGGGAGGGGAGCACACACTACATACAGCACAGTACAGGGAGGGGGAGCACACACTACATACAACACAGTACAGGGAGGGAGCACACATACTACATCCAGCACAGTACAGGGAGAGGGAGCACACACTACATACAGCACAGTACAGGGAGAGGGAGCACACACTACATACAGCACATTACAGGTAGGGAGCACACACTACATACAGCACAGTACAGGGAGCGGGAGCACACACTACATACAGCACAGTACAGGGAGGGTGCACACATACAGCACAGTATAGGGAGGGAGCACATACTGCATACAGCACAGTACAGGGAGGGAGCACACACTACATACAGCACAGTACAGGGAGGGAGCACACACTACATACAGTACAGAGAAGGGGAGCACACACTACATAAGCACGGTACAGGGAGGGAGCACACACACTACATACAGCACAGTACAGAGAGGGAGAGCACACACTACATACAACACAGTACAGGGAGGGAGCACACACACTACATACAGCACAGCACAGGGAGAGGGAGCACACACTACATACAGCACAGTACAGGGAGGGGAGCACACACTACATACAGCACAGTACAGGGAGGGGGAGCACACACTACATACAACACAGTACAGGGAGGGAGCACACATACTACATCCAGCACAGTACAGGGAGAGGGAGCACACACTACATACAGCACAGTACAAGGAGGGAGCACACACTACATACAGCACATTACAGGGAGGGAGCACACACTACATACACAGTGGCGTAAGTTTGTCCCAGTTGCCCGGAGGCAAGATAAATATTGGTGCCCCCCTATTTCCTATATTAAGATAAAGATGTGTGTGTGTGTGTGTGTGTGTGTGTGTGTGTGTGTGTGTGTGTGTGTGTGTGTGTGTGCGTGTGTGTGCGTGTGTGTGTGCGTGTTCTGAAAAAAAATTATATACTGTATTTATACATTTTATTGTCTTTTATTTTAAATCACACATTTCTTAGCAGTCATACCCAGGATTAGAACCAATGACCTGTTACACTGACAGCAGGCACTTTACTGGTGGAGCTATTTGCTCCTGTAGAGGAAGCATGAGAATTCTTACTATATGAAGTTACGTGTAATTGTCTGAGAAGTAGCTTCATATAGTTAAAATTCTCATATTTTCTATACATGAGCAAACAGCTTCATCAATAAGGTGTCTGCTTCCAGTGTAATAGGTTGTGGTTTTTAATCCTGGGTATGACACTTGTAAAATATGTATATTCAGTATAATAAAGAGGGTGTGATGTGTAAGGTGCAGGGACCAGTCAGGAAGTCGGCCACTGAAAAGACAGCGACAGCTATCAATTAATTCAATGGTGTCACAGAATGGGAGGAGAGGTGCCCCCTTCAGAGCAGGAGCCCGGCGGCAGATGACTCCGTTGCCTCCCAGAGTTCTGCCTCTGTACATACAGCACATTACAGGGAGCGGGAGCACACACTACATACAGCACAGTACAGGGAGGGAGCACTCACTACATACAGCACATTACAGGGAGGGAGCACACACTACATACAGCACAGTACAGGGAGCGGGAGCACACACTACATACAGCACATTACAGGGAGGGAGCACACACTACATACAGCACAGGGAGGGGTAGCACACAGTACATACAGCACAGTACAGGGAGGGAGCACACACACACACACACACACACACACACACACACACACACAGCACAGTACAGGGAGAGGGACCACACACTACATACAGCACAGTACATGGAGGGGGAGCACACGCTACATACAGCACAATACAGGAGAGGGAGCACACATTATATACAGCACGGTACAGGGAGGGAGCACACACTACATACAGCACAGTACAGGGAGGGAGTACACACTGCATACAGCACAATATAGGGAGGAAACACACACTACATACAGCACGGTACAGGGAGGGAGCACACACTACATACAGCACAGTACAGGGAGGGGGAGCACACACTACATACAGCACAGTACAGGGAGGGAGCACACACACACTACATACAGCACAGTACAGGGAGGGGGAGAACACACTACATACAACACAGTACAGGGAGGGAGCACACACTACATACAGCACATTACAGGGAGGGAGCACACACTACAAACAGCACAGTACAGGGAGCGGGAGCACACACTACATACAGCACAGTACAGGGAGGGAGCACACACTACACACAGCACAGTACAGGGAAGGAGCACACACTACATACAGTACAGGGAGGGAGGGAGCACACACTACATACAGCACATTACAGGGAGGGAGCACACACTACATACAGCACAGCACAGGGAGGGGGAGCACACACTACATACAGCACAGTACAGGGAGGGAACACACACACACACACACACACACACACACACACACACACACACTACATACAGCACAGTGCAGGGAGAGGGACCACACACTACATACAGCACAATACAGGGAGGGGTAGCACACACTACATACAGCACAATACAGGGAGGGGGAGCACACACTACATACAGCACAGTACAGGGAGGGGGAGCACACACTACATACAGCACAATACAGGGGAGGGAGCACACATTACATACAGCACAGTACAGGGAGGGAGCACACACTACATACAGCACAGTACAGGGAAGGAGCACACACTACATACAGCACAGTACAGGGAGGGAGCACACACTACATACAGAACAGTACAGTACAGGGAGGGAGCACACACACTACATACAGCACAGGGAGGGGGAGCACACACTACATACAGCACAGTACAGGGAGGGAGCACACACACACACACACACACACACACACACACACACACACACTACATACAGCACAGTACAGGGAGAGGGAGCACACACGCTACATACAGCACAATACAGGGAGGGGGAGCACACACTACATACAGCACAATACAGGGGAGGGAGCACACATTACATACAGCACAGTACAGGGAGGGAGCACACACTACATACAGTACAGGGAGGGAGCAAGTAGTGAAACACAGACACATGGGACCAGTGCAGCAGAATCTGTCCCAGTGGCCAATCCGCCCCTGATTACATACATATCCACCACATTATTACATGAATGGCACCATATTACACGTAGAGCACCGCATTACATGTATAGCACCGCACTACACGTATATCACTGCATTACACAAATAGCACCACATAACATGAATAGCACCACATTACATTAAGGTTGCCTACTCTCCAGCATTCAGCGGGAGGCTCCCGTTTTTTGATTGACCCTCCCGCTGCCCCGCAAACCTTGGCATGCCTCCCGGTTTTTACAGATCCTTCTGAAAATCTGGACCGCATGCTCGAGTCCAGAAATGCCAGGGGCCGAGTGCTGCACGTGATACATCTCTGCTATCAAAGTGTGTAAGCGGTGGCTGACTGTTGGACTGTCTGTCCTGCAGACAAGGCAGTGTGTGCGGAGGCTGCACAGCCAGCTTCAGTGTGGAACAGAGAACAGAAGCTTCGGGCAGAGACCTGCCTACTGCCACAACTTTAGCAGGTGCAGTTTAGTCACTGGGAGCAGAAACTGTGTGAGACCAGAAGGGAGTGCATGGTTAGCAATGCAGCGAAGTGCTGTTTTGGAGCATTGCACTGCAGTTTCAAGGCCCTTCAGTGCCCTAGCCGGGTCTACCCTCCTTACACCCCAATCAAAGATAGAGAAGATATTTATTTTACCTGGCTGGTACAGCTGAGGTTCCGCCCCTTGCACAGGCTCCACCCTGTCAAAGTCGGAAAAATATCATGCTACACGTTGCCATATATCCACCCCATGCGCGTGCCTGCTGCACGTGCACATTCTCTCCTGTGCGTGCGGATACTCGCAGCCGCGTGATGGCGCCTCGGCCATGTGCTCGAGCGTGTGGTATGTGCATTTACGGTAGAGTTTGTGTGCGTCTAGCGGGCGACTCAATCGTTAAATAATAAAACCAAATAGTATGTTTTATAGATAATGTTCCCCTTAATAATGACTGTAAGTTTGTTTAATGTAAATGGTCGCTGGACAGAGGAATTCCTCTTTGTATGGTACGAAGGGTCAGACAGGGTTTGAATAGCTGTGTCTGGTACCTAACTAAAGAACATTTTAATAGCAATAATCCGGTGCTGGTTAGGTAAAGATTAATCGCTCCTGCGTATAGATATGGCCATTAGTATTTTCTGGACATTTACTATATTTGCGATTCATTACCCATGCGGCGGGAATCTTCAGATTCCCTCCCACCTGAGCAGTTTGACATAGTCGCAGCCCACCTGTTCAAACTAACCTATGACCTTTTGTTATGATGCGAGGAGACATTCCTGTGTCCAATGAACAATGAGATTATAGGTCCCTTTGTAGTATACTGTACTCAGTGTATATAAGATCAGCCAGCCTGGGCAGCTCTCTAACTCTCCACAAACGGTTTTCATCTTGACTAACTCGGAGCTGGTACCAGAAGGCTGCGCAGCGATCATTCCCAGTGTGTGTAAGTAATTCTCTGCAAACCAACTTATTCTCTGTTTGTATTGGCCATTCCCTCTCTCTCTGTTATAGTATAAGTTTGTGACGCTATTGTATATTTCTGTCTAGATATTCTGTTAGAATTATATGTTAGCTTGTAGTGTATGACTTGTAACTGTTTCCCCTTTTCAATATAACTGAAAGCTTGTTAGTAAAGGTGTTGGAACCTTAGCAAGGTATCGTGTGTTTATTATATTGCAGAAGGTAATAGGAGCATCTCGATCGCTCAAGCAGCTTTAGCATAAACAAGGTTAAGCAGCGTTATATCGCTACAGTATTTCAGTACAAGGTTTACAGCATAAGAGTATCCTTTCTGTGTGTTACATTCAAGGTTTACTGATTGTCATCCTGTGAGCGTCTGCGCCGCTCGTGATCTCCTCGTGGTCTCGAGCGTCCGCTACGCTTGTAGCGTAGCATTACGGTAGTCAACCGCCTATAGCGTGCTCGACACCACGCATTAAGCTGTGAACGAGCGTGTCGCATGTGCGTCTCGATCACGGCTGAGCGTATGATACGCTAAGTGCGTACCCTTACGGTACCCCATACGCCAATTGCGTACTGTGTCTCTTACCCATTATTGTGAATGTTATAAGATAAATAGTTAGCTTTATCAATTGGCGGCTCGTCCGTCCTCCACATATCCGCACTAGCGAACACAGACTTTATCTGTCAGCAAGGGCGGGAAGGCAGTATCCCTTCGTATCGGGATACAGTAGTGCTGGCTAGATAAGCGTCTGTTTCGCTACGTTGAAGGAGTGCTGGTGGAATCCGGAACCGGAGGTAAGAACAATACGCTAGTGTCTTTTAAAACTGTTTATTTCTGTTTTGCGTACACACGCACGCACACACCTGTATTTCTTTTCATTTGTGTATTCTCACATATCACTTTCCTGTTTGCCATTTCATAATTGATAACGTGCTGAGAAAGATGTGTTGCTATTGGTAGTTAAAAGTAATATTAATACGTTAAGGAGTAATTTGTAATACACGCGCACGGCTTGCCTAAGATACAAGGAAGTTTAGTGTGGTGTTCGGTAGATGATTACAGTTAAAGATCATCTACATTGATATAAAACGTGTTAATTGTATTTCTGTGGAAATACCTGGCTGGCGTGCACGTGTCTCTAACAAAGGGCGGGACTAGTGTACGCGACGCAAGGGCCGACGCACGGAGCGTATATTACGCAACGGAGCATCTGGGTATGCCCACATAATACAAATCACACGATAGTATTGTTTTAGTTAGGCGATAAGGAGGCAACGCGATAATAGCGCAAATCGATCTCAGTGTCCAAAATTTTAAGCTAATAGATCCTTCTCTAGTTGTAACTCCTCGGGATTAGCCTGTGATACTGAATGAAAGGGATTTCTGCGCAGAAACGAAAGTAAAGAGTATATGAGGTGAAAGAGTGTGTATACATATATATAAGTTTCTAATTTTTGGGGTTGAACCAAAGGAAATCATCGAGTTCTCGTGAAGGTACATACGTGTAAGTGACTGCATGGTGGCTTGGGAGGCATCCCTTGTTAAACATTTAAAAAAGAGCATTAGAGTATAGCGGACCAGGAGGTCTACTGTAGCACAGACCAGGAGGTCCAGACAGACCAGGAGGTCCAGGTACAGCAGACTAAGAAGTCCGCTATAGATAAAGAGTAAAAGAGCACAACACCAGAAAGGGTTGGTGCGGTACCCATATAGGCCATTAAGCTCAGGCTGAAGGAATTCGCAGCCGCAATTTTCGATTCCACTGGTCGCTCCGCACATAAGATTAGTTGCTTATGTGCAGAACGATTGTACCGCACGTAATTGTGTGCATTAAGTTAGTAACTTGACCCAGTACCATTTGCGTACGCTAGAGGGGTCATAAACGCTATTTGTACATTCTAACGTGATTTGTGTAATTTTTTTATTTTAAGGGAAGTTCGCTGGTCACTTGGGAACTATCCAACAACCAATAGTTACTGGAAAGGGTTAAGTGCTCTTCGGATCACACCCACATGTTCCAGTAAATAGAGGTTCAGGTCGCAGGGGCCCTAGGTCGAGTACGCCAGCGCTAGAGCAGTGTGTGGGCGTATTGGTCGACGTGGGCGAGTGAGTGGAGTACTCGGTAAACTTCCGCCGCCGGCCTACCCCGGACATCTTGGTTTTTGTAAGGGTTCGCTGAAGACCATGATTTGAAGGTCAGAGGTAGTGAAAGCAACACCTGCAAAGATGGGGGCCAGTTGTTCAGGTAGGGGGCGATCAACCTCGGTTCGGGTTGATTTAGTAAACCGACCAATCCGGTCGGCAAGGTATGTAATGTGTGAGAAATACGGTTCACACACAGAAGTTTTGTGCGATGAATGGGAAAGAATGACTGTGCACGATGGGGAAAAGTTCCCACGGGTAGGCAGTTTTAGTCCCGAGGTGTAACAGAATCTAAGGAGAAGGATATGTCTCATTAAATCTGCAAAGAGACGGATCAAACATTATGATTATTTACAGTTATGGCAACAGGAAGGTGAAATACAAAGAGGATTGGCTCAAGCGGGTGGATCTAACCCTATCAGAAAACTGATAGCCACCGCGCCACCACCACCATACATAACGGGAGAGAAGGTGGTTGCAGAGAATGGCACACTGGTGAATGATAAACATGCACTTAGTAACTGTATAAATGTTAAGACTAATGTAACCAAGATTGTTGATGCTAATGTTAACCCGTGCAAGCTGTACCCTGTTTTAAACTTTCCCCAGGATTGTGACCATGAGGATGAACCAACAACAATATTGGCACTCTCTCTAGCAGCCACCATAGCAGAAACAACAGTGGGCACGGCCCAACCCGTAAGATTAGTATCAAAGGCCCCTAGTGGAGGGACAGGTGAGATCGTATCAACTGGTAAGTACGGCACCATACAATATGCTGAAACCATTTCACCACATGCTGTAGAATCTACTCAGAATGATGTTACTGGACTTAATCCCGTTAGGGTAATTGCAGTGCCAAATGGGAAAACTGACACTTCAGGAGTCACTCCTCTCAGACACATTGCCATGCACTGCCCCTTTTCCCGAATGGAATTAAGATCAATGGTGTCTGAATTCCCTGATCCTAGGAAAGATCTAGTTGCAAGCCAGGAATACATTAGAGAGCTAGGAAATACTGTGGAGCCCAATAACAAAGACTGGCAGATATTGCTGAGGGCATGTTTACCCTCCAATGTCGACTCAGCGAGATTTTTAGCTGACTGTAAATCAGATGAAGATGTACCCCTCACGGATGTGTACAACCAAGATAATGTAAAGAGAATAAATTTACAGTTAAAAGAGTATTTTCCAGCTGTTGTCAAATGGAACAAAATTTTCTCCATCAAACAGAAAGAGGGAGAAACAGCAGCTGATTATTTTCATCGGGCACTACAGGATATGGCTAAGTATACAGGCATAGAAGACATTAAGACAAATGTGAATCATAGAGAAGTAGCAGTATCTGTGTTAATGGATGGTTTAAAGGAAGTATTGAGGACGAGGGTACAGACCACCCAACCATGTTGGCAAGGTCTGTCGGTGGCTACTTTGAGAGAGGCCGCTATTGATCATGATCGAAATATCACCAGACACAGGGAGTCGCAGAGTTATAAGTTAATGGCCGTAAGTATACAGGCCCTGACCACAAGGCCACCTCAGTATAAATCTCAGACCCCTGTGGGTAAGTCAAATGTGGTAACTTGTTATTACTGTCATAGAGAGGGACACTATGCACGAGACTGTAGATCAAAGAATGCACAAAAATCATATCAACCCCCTAGACAACGACATGACACACGAAATTGGGACCAAGGACCGCAGAGACGGAGCTATGAGCCACACGCAGGGGAAACAAAAAGGTATCCCCCAAAAAGAGACTGGCAAGTCACTGATAGATCCCATTTACCCCCTTCACAGGTAATAGCTGCCAGCGCAATGCAGGGAGGCCACCATGCACCATAGGGGCGAGGCCACACCTGTAATCTACAGCCAGTGAAATTAATTGCGAACCTTGGAAGTGAACCCGAGGTCACAATTGATGTAGCTGGTAAATCTCTAAATTTCCTTGTAGATACGGGGGCGGCCAAGTCAGTGATAAATTCGACCGTGGGCATGAGAACCACTGGTAAAACTATTCCAGCCATGGGAGTAACAGGAGTAGTACAGCACTACCCTTTAAGCAAACCTGCAGAGATTACGATAGGGCCTTTGCATACCAAGCATTCTTTCCTGCTGGCTGCATCGGCTCCGACTAATTTCCTAGGGAGAGATTTACTGTGCAAAATGGGATGCGTCATATACTGTACTCCTGTAGGTGTGTTCTTGGACATACCCAAAAACCACGCTCAGGAAGCGCAGGATATGCTAGACTCCCCAACAAGATTAATATCACACACTGTTGTTGTAAATAGGTGTCCGTCCAAGGTAGAGGAAATGATTTCCCAGATACCGGAATCACTTTGGACCAAGGATGGACAAGACACTGGATTGATGGCAAACGTAGCCCCAGTAGTTGTGCAAGTAAAAGATGGTAGGATAGCTCCAAAGATCCCACAATATCCTCTGAAGCCAGAGGTGGAGTTAGGAGTTTTCCCTGTAATAGAGCGCTTGCTACAACAGGGCATTCTGGTAAGGACGTCCAGCACTGCAAATAGTCCCATCTTCCCTGTTAAAAAGAGTGGGGGGAGGGGTTACCGATTAGTGCAGGATCTAAGAGGGATCAACAAAATAGTTGAGAGTCAATTCCCCGTAGTACCAAATCCAGCTGTCATCCTTATGCAAATCCCTCCCACTGCCAAATTTTTCACTGTGATTGACCTCTGCTCCGCTTTCTTCTCGGTACCTCTGCACCCTGACAGTCAATACTTATTCGCATTCACATACAGAGGAGTTCAGTACACTTGGACTCGATTACCACAAGGTTTCATAGACAGTCCAAGTATTTTCTCACAAGCTCTGCATGATTGTTTACAGTCTTTCCAACCAGAGAGTGGATCAATATTGATACAGTACGTGGACGATTTACTACTGTGTTCAGATTCACTGGAAGCATCCCTGAGAGATACGAAACAGCTCCTGTTTCATCTTTCAGACACAGGACACAAGGTTTCCAAAGACAAGTTACAATTATGCCAGACCCGTGTGAAGTATTTGGGACACTGTCTAACACAAGGACTGAGACACCTTACCGCTGATAGAATTCAAGCAATTTGTGACATGACCCTGCCACAAACCCAGCAACAGATTAGAACGTTTTTAGGAATGTGTGGGTATTGCCGTAACTGGATCCCAGGTTTTTCCATACTGGCCTTACCTTTGCAGGAGATGGTCTCATCAAGCAAACCTGATCGGATTTCGCACACAGACGAATCTGAAATGGCATTTGAGAGACTTAAACAGTGCCTAACGCAGGCACCAGCATTAGGTATGCCAGACTATGGGAAACCCTTTGAGCTGTACGGAACAGAGAGTGCTGGGTGCGCAGCAGGTGTCTTAACCCAGAAGCATGGTGATGCCAGCAGGCCGGTAGCCTACTATAGCGCTCAGCTAGATACGGTAGCGCGATCCCTCCCCACATGCTTGCGAAGTGTTGCAGCAATAGCATTGCTAGTCACAAAAAGCGAAGATGTAGTGCTAGGACACAACCTCACAATTCATACACCACATGCAGTGTCAGCCTTACTGAATTCTGCCCAAACCAGACACGTCTCATCAGCGCGGTTTACAAGATGGGAATTGGCATTGATGGCCCCCGTAAACATCACCATAAGGAGATGCAGCGCATTAAATCCTGCAACGTATCTCCCAGGTGTGCCTGGACAGGCACAAAGGGTGGAGGATGAGAGTGATGGCGAAGGAGGATTTAATACAGGGGATGACACGCATGATTGTATGGAATATTTGACCCAAAATTTCACGGCAAGGCCTGACATCAGTGACAACCCACTGGAAGATGTAGATTTTACTTTCTACACTGACGGTAGTTGTCACAGACAGACGGACTCGGGAGACTTGTGTACTGGATACGCAGTCGTAGATGACCAAGGTACCATAGAAGCAGAACCGCTAGGCCCACCACACTCAGCACAAGTTGCTGAACTGGTTGCCCTAACCAGAGCATGTGAATTGGCTAAGGGCAAGTCAGCCAATATCTACACAGATTCTAGGTACGCCTTCAGAGTAGTCCATGATTTCGGAGCCCTATGGTGCCTCAGAAATTTCATGACGGCAGCTGGCACACCCGTAGCGCATGCAGCCCATATCAAAAGACTTCTAACAGCGATACAGGAACCCGACAGAGTGGCTGTTATCAAGTGTAAAGCTCACACATATAGCCAAGACCCGGTATCACTTGGTAACAGCCGAGCAGATGAAGCTGCTAAATCAGCAGCTAGTAACCCCATACAAACAGATAGTACACGACTGATGGTATTTAATACTGTAAACACACAGCAATTGTGTGAAATGCAAAATTTGTGTTCCCCGCAGGAAAAGGCAGTTTGGAGGTCAAAAGGATATGGCCAGGAGTCCTCAGGACTCTGGACAGATGGACATGGTAAACCAGTGGCACCCAGAGCATACCTTTCAAGTCTAGCGGAAGCAGCACACGGACTGACTCATCTAGGCAAAGAAGGAATGTGTAAGCTAGTAAGAGCTTATTGGTGCGCCCCAGGGTTTTCCTCCCATGCGGGTAAAAGAGCGATGACATGTCTCACCTGCTTGAGGAAGAATATCGGAAAGGCAATACCGACAGAGCCATCCCATATCCCTCCGACAGATGGCCCTTTCCAGGTAATACAGATTGATTTCATACAATTGCCACCTTGTAGAAATTTAAAGTATGTATTGGTCTGTATTGATGTGTTCTCAAATTGGGTTGAAGCATTTCCTGCGGCCACAAATACCACTGTATTTACTGCAAAGAAAATTGTGCAGGAATTTGTGTGTAGGTACGGTATCCCTAGAATAATTGAAAGTGATAGGGGTACCCATTTCACAGGTGAAGTCTTTCAAACAATGTGTAAGTTGATGGGAATTAATAGTAAGCTGCATACTCCGTACCGCCCCCAGGCGAGCGCGAAGGTGGAAAGAGTAAACAGCACTATTAAAAATAAATTGAGCAAGGTAATGACTGAAACAGGACTGTTATGGCCTGAAGCTTTGCCAATCATACTATACAGCATCAGAACCACCCCCAGGTCCCCTCTTAATCTGTCTCCTTTTGAAATTCTGTTTGGTCGACAACCCCATGTTATGATTAACCCCCAGGATGATTTGAAATGTAACAATGAAGTAACCGTAAAGTACTTGGTTAAGATGAGTAAACAATTGAGGAATCAGAATGATAATCTAAAGTTGGTGATTCCTGATTTGCCAGACAGTAATTGTCATGACATTGAACTTGGGGATTATGTAATGATACGGAATTTTCTACGCTCAGGTTGCCTTATTGACAGATGGGAAGGACCATATCAAGTCTTATTGACCAGCACAACTGCTTTGAAGGTTGCCGAGAGAGAGACTTGGGTCCATTCGTCTCATTGTAAAAAGGTCACTGACCGAGAGAGGTCCCGTGATAAAGAACAGACGGTAGAGGTTGTATCACTAGAGTGTCTGTTCAGGGAGGATTGAGACGACACCTGAGCGCTGAGAATAACAAGACCGGAAGCTTGTCGAGCCAGATTTCTTTTTCCCATTTGTTATTTTCTCCAGTTCCCACCCCCTCCTATTTCCTTTCCCCCTTCTTATTTTTCTCCTTTTACTCCTCAAAGATGGACTTGCCCCAAGAGACTGTGATCCGGATTTTCCTGTTGACCATGATGTTGACCAGAGCAGTCTGTTTCGGTGAGAGTACCATGGAGGTCGAGAAAGGATCGGGAATGGGTTCTGATGACCAGGATGCAGGCGTAGATTTTCAAGAACAACATAATCTCCGAGTAAAGGCGAGTATCAGAAAACGATCTGGTAGCATTGACAATAGAAGGAATTGTGAAGGATTGTTAGCTGAAGAGAACTGCATCTGTAGGCATTGTGACAATATAGTTGAGGATGGGTGCATAAAGAAATGTCAGTCCAGTTTTAATGTCCACATGGACCGGCATCCATTGAGTGACTTTCACTCCTTAGTGGGTAAAGTGTTAAATCAGACAGACTGTTGGGTATGCTCTCAAGTACCTCAAGGCCATAGCAAATCAGGACTAGTACCATTCCCATTAACTGTAGGAGAGGTACTTGAGCTAAGTGGTGGGAGGCCGGTGGACAAGAGGTTTAATATCTCTAGTCCTCCTAGTTTGAAGCTCCACCAATATCATGTGGATAGGTCTTTAGTATGCTTTAACATTTCCAATCCCCGAAAGCCGGGAAATTGGGAAGTGTCATGGAGTAATCAAACCATGACCTTTTCATACAGACCCGACAGAATGCCCATAGACACAGAACTTATACGCCAGATAGCCGACCATAGGAAATTTTTCCGGTATAGGTACACCTTAGGAAGTAGGACCATGCGAGTTGGAGAGGTATCACCAGGATACTGTGCACAGATTGTACAAACTGATACGTGTACTAAACAGATGGGAGAATTAGGGTTAGGAGATTTCATATGGAAAATTTGTAACATGATAATGTCATACTCCGTCCCATATGTTCTCCCCGATGATGCATATTTCATATGCGGGAGGAAGGCGTATAAGTGGCTTGCCCCAAACTCAGAGGGATTGTGCTATATTGGAAAAGTACTGCCTGAAGTAATGACTGTAACCCATAACAAAATGAAAGATATTCACCGCAGTGCCCAAGCTCCTTATACCCACACTCATTACGAGCATGTCGTTAAACGGCACCTGATAGAGAGAACAGAGCATCCGGCCTCTGACCTGATCCATGAATCCACCGGGATTCAATTCCTAATCGCGTTAGATATCACTCGTACCGCCAGAGGAGTGATAAATTATAAATATATATCTGCGCTTGCAAATTTATTAGACAATATCACCGAAATGTATGACGACACAGTCAGGTACACTGGGAAAGAGTTACAAGCCTACAAAACAGAACTGGTTCAGCATAGGATGATTCTCAATTACCTCACAGCTGTGACAGGCGGGTATTGTGTTACCCTGGCAACTCAATATGGAATCAAGTGCTGCACGTACATTACAAACAGCACGGAGGACCCAGCCGAGGTCATAGACCAAAAGATGGATGACATTTTACAATTAAAGTGGGAGTTTCGAAGGAAACACAACCTCACACTCGCTGCTGTGGGTAATGAGCTGACCAGTTGGGTGTCATGGTTGAACCCACGAAATTGGTTCTCGGGCTTAGGAGAATGGGCCCAAGGTATTATTATGGATGTAGGGAAATTTCTTTCGTGTATTCTGGGAGTCGCCATATTGGTTGGCCTGATATTTAGATGCGTTCGGGTTTTAGCGAAGCGTAAAAGTAATACCAGGATGATGAGTCTAAGGAGCGAGGACACTGTACTAACAACAACTAATTTGATGTATGACCCAACAATAGAGACAATGTTGTGATGAAAATGTGATTCCACGGTCCGTTTCTTTCACCCGTTTCTCCTTTGTTTTCCTCCAAGGTACAAAGACATCCGCTTGGAAGAAGAATTTGACAACCTCTTTTATAAAGACCACTGATTGACAATGCCATAGACCCCCATTTTCCCTAGTGACTTTAACTTTCACGATAGCCCAAAACTTTAAAGATTGTAAGTCTATGGACATTGAGAAAGCTTTTTGCTCACCACATATAGCAAAAGCATCGGGAGACTACAGTCAACATGTACATCGAGACAAGACATCAGACAAGACCTCAATCGGCAAATGTATATTAAACTCACATAGTTTATGACTGCATTTACCATAACTGCTTCTTATCTTCATTTCTACAATCTTCAGGTAATGACACACATAGTCAATAGGGAATATAGGCACAGATATCAGCACTCACATATCCCCCCAATCATGTATCATCAACTAAAATGTGCTCCCCCATTTTGTTACAACAAAAGCCTAAAAGAGCTCGGTAAAGTTTGACAGCCCATCCACAGACCCGTAATACGGGATAAGAAGGAATTCAAATGTATACTTCGCACTACCTCGAAGCTTGATCTAAAACACGTACGGCACGATGATACATGACCCCTCAAACATGGATTCATACACACATGCTTCTACTATCTCACTAGGTCATACTTTTTTTCCCACCTGATCCTCTTCTCCCTTACCTAATCATAGAAATGTATTTACACATGACATATATTTTTCTCTTTTGAACTGTTTTAGGAAGTGGCAGTTATTGATGACTGCCAAAGGGTGGACTGTCAAAGTCGGAAAAATATCATGCTACACGTTGCCATATATCCACCCCATGCGCGTGCCTGCTGCACGTGCACATTCTCTCCCGTGCGTGCGGATACTCGCAGCCGCGTGATGGCGCCTCGGCCATGCGCTCGAGCGCGTGGTATGTGCATTTACGGTAGAGTTTGTGTGCTCTAGCGGGCGACTCAATCGTTAAATAATAGAACCAAATAGTATGTTTTATAGATAATGTTCCCCTTAATAATGACTGTAAGTTTGTTTAATGTAAATGGTCGCTGGACAGAGGAATTCCTCTTTGTATGGTACGAAGGGTCAGACAGGGTTAGAACAGCTGTGTCTGGTACCTAACTAAAGAACATTTTAATAGCAATAATCCGGTGCTGGTTAGGTAAAGATTAATCGCTCCTGCGTATAGATATGGCCATTAGTATTTTCTGGACATTTACTATATTTGCGATTTATTACCCATGCGGCGGGAATCTTCAGATTCCCTCCCACCTGAGCAATTTGACATAGTCGCAGCCCACCTGTTCAAACTAACCTATGACCTTTTGTTATGATGCGAGGAGAAATTCCTGTGTCCAATGAACAATGAGATTATAGGTCCCTTTGTAGTATACTGTACTCAGTGTATATAAGATCAGCCAGCCTGGGCAGCTCTCTAACTCTCCACAAACGGTTATCATCTTGACTAACTCTGAGCTGGTACCAGAAGGCTGCGCAGCGATCATTCCCAGTGTGTGTAAGTAATTCTCTGCAAACCAACTTATTCTCTGTTTGTATTGGCCATTCCCTCTCTCTCTGTTATAGTATAAGTTTGTGACGCTATTGTATATTTCTGTCTAGATATTCTGTTAGAATTATATGTTAGCTTGTAGTGTATGACTTGTAACTGTTTCCCCTTTTCAATATAACTGAAAGCTTGTTAGTAAAGGTGTTGGAACCTTAGCAAGGTATCGTGTGTTTATTATATTGCAGAAGGTAATAGGAGCATCTCGATTGCTCAAGCAGCTTTAGCATAAACAAGGTTAAGCAGCGTTATATCGCTACAGTATTTCAGTACAAGGTTTACAGCATAAGAGTATCCTTTCTGTGTGTTACATTCAAGGTTTACTGATTGTCATCCTGTGAGCGTCTGCGCCGCTCGTGATCTCCTCGTGGTCTCGAGCGTCCGCTACGCTTGTAGCGTAGCATTACGGTAGTCAACCGCCTATAGCGTGCTCGACACCACGCATTAAGCTGTGAACGAGCGTGTCGCATGTGCGTCTCGATCACGGCTGAGCGTATGCTACGCTAAGTGCGTACCCTTACGGTACCCCATACGCCAATTGCGTACTGTGTCTCTTACCCATTATTGTGAATGTTATAAGATAAATAGTTAGCTTTATCAACCCCTTTCTGCAATCCCCCTTGTCCCCTCAGAGATAGAAAAACATTTTTTTCCTGGTACAGTAGCAGTTAGAAGCATAGGCCCCGCACCTCTCACAGGCCCCGCCCCCTCAGCGGCCCACGATTTCCTCCCCTCCACCTGCAACTATGAGGATCCAGCACAGAGCTCCTACTGGTAAGAACTGTCTGTGCTCACCATTTTTAAACCTCTTCAATATATTAGCATGAAAAGCCAACAAACATCATTGTTACTATTGACTCCGTATTTTTCCTTTAAAATCACACTGTGGGGGGTATCTAATCAGGTGAGATCTGTGTTCGTCGGATCGAATGACCGATGGTCATAATCGCGGTATCCGCGATTGCGCGAAAACACATGGGATCTGGGAATAAGTCACCAATCCCATGTGTTATTGCAGCTCTGGCGGCTGCTTATTGCGGATCTTGCTTCAGGTGCCTGTGGCATACGAAACATAATCAGCGATAAGTGCCGGCATCAGGGGGAGGAGCGCAATACAATTACCTGCAGTCATTGACCGCGTGTAATTGGATACTCCCCCTATGTGTTAGGTCTGAAATCTACTCAGCTCCCTTATTGTGTCCTTGAAGTCTGACATCCCTGACACAGGATGGGGCACAGTTATACCCCTTTCACATCGCACAAATAACCCGGTATCGACACGGCATACTGCCGTGTCAACACGGGTCAGTGTGTGATGTGAAAGCACTTTGCCCGAATTAGCGGGTCGCCTGACCTGGTAATTCAACTCGGTATATAAGAAGTGTTATTCTCGGGTTGAATACCAGGTCAGGCGCAGTGTGAATGGGAGCCGTGTCGATGCGACACGGCTCCCATTCACAGCATAGGGAGAGGCGGCGCAGGAGATGAGCTTATCTCCCAGCGCTGCCTCCACCCCCGCCCCTGCTGCTTCTGCGCCCCCCCCTTTCCGCTGCTATGGCAACCAACCCGGTATATTTTCGGGTCGGAAAGCCAGCAAAGCAGAGCAAATGCCGGATCTCTTCCCGGGTGGGATCCGGCATTTGCGATCTGAAAGCGGTATAACTCACATAGCACATATAGGAGAGTGTTTAATTTACAGACCCTGCTATCCCAGGCTTGCCAACTCTCCAGCATTAAGCGGGAGGCCCCCAGCCTCCCGCTGCCCCGCAAATCCTACTTGTCTTCCCAGTTTTTCACTGCCCCCCCCCGTGAGAATCTGGACTGGGCATGCATGAGTCCTGAAATGCCGGAGGCAGGACTAGTATGGGAGACATCATGACAAATGACATCATGTCACTTATAAGCCGGTCACCACGGGATTGTGGGTAGCAGTGGCAGCCTAGCAGTGCACATTCAGAAAGGCACAACTCACAATCAGTGCCATTGCCGGCTCTAACTCTGCTCTCAGCCGCACTGCGGCAGCCTCATCAATCAGTGCCACTCTGCCAGTCTTAGATGCCGCTGAGCTGCCTGCACTGTCCCTGAGCTTGCGACACTACCAGCTTAGGACCGTACTACTGTCCAAGTGCAGCATAAGGTCACTCTCTCTGCTCTCTCCTGCCAACCACTATACTGTAAGTGCTGGGAAATTAGCAGTAGAAGCATGGTTAGGTCAAAATCCTACCAGGCTAAAGGACCGCTGATGTCACAAGCACGTTACATGCGACAACAGGGGGAGGAGCAAGGTCCGAACATGGGAGCCCTGATGCCGTGGCTCGCTCCAGTTCGCTACCTGGTCACTAAAGGCAATGGCAACCTTGCTCCTCCCCCTGCTCTTGTATGTCTCATGGTTCAGAAGCCAGAGGTACTTTAGCCTACTAGGATTTCGCAAAAACTGTAGCAGCAGCTTGTATTAGTACATACAGCTAATAGATAGAGATATTATTACACTAGCTTCCTGGGTCTGCAGGCCTGCATGCACTACTTTCAATCACGCTTTGTGGGACTCCACGATGCCATATAACCAGCCCTGGCAAAGTATATCATCTGGTCATTAACAGCATCAGCACTTGGGTCTGCAGGTGAGCAGTTTGTTTGGGTCCCATGGCTAAACAGGGAGACTTGTCACACTGGCCAGAGGGGATGTAGTCCGCACCCCAACAGTCAGGATGCCAACGGTCACAATACCGACAGTGGCATCCCGACACATTCTGCCAGTAAGCATTAGGGTGAGACTGTAGGGAAGGGGGAGGGGGGTGGAATAGGTTAGGCTGTAGATGGGGGAGGTTAGGTTTAGGCTGTGGGAAGGCGAAGTTAGAGTTAGGCTGTTAGGGGTTAAGCTAAAGGACGGGTGGATAGGAGGGTATGGCGGGGGAGGTTAAGGGTTACAGTACCAAAATGTGTCTTGATTATGACTGTCGGGATCCCGTACCCAACCTGGCCACAGCTTTTTAGACTATTGAAATGAATGTGCAGTGCTTTTGGCTAATTACTATTTTTAAGGAGAACTCTTCATTGGCTAAGGGTCACAGCTCTCTTCTCTAATTGTGTACAGCACTCTTTCTTATATAGTCCTACTTATCCAGACTATTGGTTGGACTTTCAAAGACACTTTTTTTATTCAAGTGAACCTGATTAGACATTCTATATTTGTACAACTTGCAGTGGTCACAAATGTGTTAATTGGTTGCAACCATGTAGCATACAACTGTTTTGATGGATGGGAATATGTTACATGTTGCATTGTAACTTTTTCTATTTTTTAATAGCTTAATCTTGTTCAGGTGCCAGTATTTTACATCCGTTTAATACATTTATGTTGTTTTTTGTGTAAATTAATTGCTGAATCTACTTAAATAATAGAGCTGAATTTAATTTTACTTGGTTTTTATGCAAATGTCAGCGCTGCTTAAATTCTGTTTTGTTGTTGTTGTTGTTGTTAACATTTATTAGGGCTGGCACCCTTTTAACCCTCTGCTATATAAGCTTATATTTCTATGCGCCTGGAATTATTTTATTTCTTCTAGTGTGTAGCCTAAGCGGAGGTTAGAGTGCTTGGCGGCAGTGTCAGTGTCAGATGCAGTGATGGCCTCTTCTCCCCGCACGGTGGCCTGTTAAAATGTAAGGGATTTAAGTAAACCAGAACTGCATCTTAAGGTCCGTGGTGGCTGGGCTGGGCAGGAGAAAGGAAAGAGACTGGGTGTCGAGTATCACAGGTATTATTTATTATTATTATTTATTATTTATTAACTGCACTCTGAAAGGGAACTCACTGACAGTCATCCATGTCTCTGAGGGCAGGCAATGCCTGTGACACTCAGCACCCAGTTTATTCCCTTTCATCTGTCAGTATTTGGATCTTGGGTTTGTCCACTGGTTGCCAACCTTTTTAGAATCACAGCGCCCTAGAGTAATAGAATATTTTTCACGGCACCCCTAGGCCAAAAGTTTCTTTTTGAGAAATTTAGGAAGAAAATTGTGTTTATATGTCATCCTTTGGTTAACTTGTGTGGTGAGGGACAAGATTTGCTTCTGTTTGTCCACATATTTTATGATTGCAAGCCACCAGCACTGGTTTTGCCAATTACATTGACCATAAATAATTTTAATTGGTCCTGGACCACCAACCCAGGGCACCCCTGCAAGTGTCCCGAGGCACCCCAGCAGAACCACTGGGTTAGTGTAAAGAAGCCAATCTCACAGTGGCCTAACTTAAAATGATTAAATGTTATTTGTACAGTTGTAAATGCAAGTTCTCATTTGTTTTGTAAGTTAGCAGGGTCATTACAGGAGGGAGCAAAGGGTGATTTTTAAATTAAATTAAGTGACCTCACCTTGCCCACAAACCTTCCATATTGCTAGTACCCCTGCACTGGGAACCACACAGATACTAAACACAGCAACTCTGCTGCAGGATACACCCCTGAGTGGTAATATATACGCCCATAGGCGGAGCCAAATATGCCCTTTGGGTGGGTACATGACACGCCCCCTCAACGGCACGTTGCACATTCTGCTAGGACTGGCAATCTCCCTGAAACTAGTTTTCAAAAGTAGGCAAGTATGCATTACATGTATATTACCACATTACACGTATAGCACCACATTATATAAATAGCACCCCAATACATGTATAGCACCTCATTACAAAAATAGCACCACATTACACAGATACAGGGTAGCACCTCATTACACAAATAGTACCACATTACATACATAGCCACCACATTACATATGTAGCCACCAGGGACGTGCAGTCAGGGGAGGCAGTGCCTCCCCTGTCATTAATGAGTAAAATAATACAAAGAAGATACTTATGACACATAAGTATCTTCTTTATTATTTTACCTGTGTGAAAATCAGTTTGGGAGGCACCGATCGTGGTGCCTCCCGTAGTGATTAGGAAAGGTATGGGGAGCGGGGGTGGGCGCGGGCGGGGCCTAGCAATGGGCAGGAAAAGCCCATTGAAATAACATGGGAAAGCGGCACCATTAGTGGTGCCGCTTTCCTACAGGGACGTGCTTTCATCCTATGAAAGCACGTCCCTGTGAGTGAAGGCACTGTAATTGGCCAGCGGATCCGTCACTGGATCCGCTGTCAATCACTGTGTGGGCGTCGGTACCTGCGGAGGTGCGGGCGGCGGAGATGCGGGATGCGGCGGGCCGGGCGGCGGAGGTGCTGGCGGCAGAGAGGCGAGCGGCGGTAGCGGCGGCGGGGCGCGGCATTCAGACCCCTTGTGCAGAGTTTGGCAGCGGAAGCGGTACCCATTTCAAAAATGGCGCCTCAGCGTCATTTTTGAAATTCAAGATGGCCGCCGCGAGCCAATCATGGCTCGCCGCGTCATCGCCCCGCCCCCTCCCGCTGACTTATATAAGTCAGCGCGAGGCAGCGGCTGTCAGTCCGACGGCGGAGGAGGAGCGGAGAAGAGCTCCTGAAGACGCCGTGGAAGTCCTGGATGGGCGGCGGCTATGCAAAAGAGCTTAGCAGCCGCCGCCCACCAGGTGAAGATGCTGGAAGTCCTGGGAAGGCGGCGGCCATGCAAAAGAGCTTAAAGGCCGCCGCCTCCCAGGTGAAGACGTCGTGGAAGTCCTGGATGTGCGGCGGCTATGCAAAAGAGCTTAGCAGCCGCCGCACACCAGGTGAAGACGCCGGAGGAAGACCCCAGAAGCCCTGGGGAGGTGGCGCCCCCCCAGGTGAAGACGCCGGAAGCCCTGGGAAGGCGGCGGCCATGCAAAAGAGCTTAAAGGCCGCCGCCCCCAGGTGAAGACCCAGTTTAATAAAGGATTTTTTAAAGAATGTGTCTTGTTTCCCCCCCCAATATTTTCTTTACAGGTGGACTACAGGTGCCAGCGGGCCCTTTATGTCCGGGCATGCTGGCACTTGTGGTTCTCCAAGTGCCAGCATGCTGGGGCAGGCTTGCTGGGACCTGTAAGCCACCTGTAAAGAACAATATTACTATTCTTTGCAGGTGGACTACAGGTGCCAGCGGGCCCTTTATGTCCGGGCATGCTGGCACTTGTGGTTCTCCAAGTGCCAGCATGCTGGGGCAGGCTTGCTGGGATCTGTAGGCCACCTGTAAAGAACAGTATTAGCATACAATGAACCCCGCACCCACCGCCACCAGGGGTGCGGGGCATAGCACTGGGCTATCAGCCCAGTGCTGGTTGTTGCTCGGGAGGGGGGACCCCATTTAGATTTTTTTGGGGCCCCACTTTCCGAGGAATTCCAGCCCTGGGCTGACTGGTTTGGGGGGTGTTTAATGGCATGGCAGGGGGACCCCACACTGAATGTCTCCCCTGCTATGGCATTATCCCCCCTGGCTGGTTCTGCCTGGTGCTGGTTTTAGTGGTGTGGGGGGACTGCACTTTTTTTTTTCCGGGGGGGGGGGGGGGGGGGGGGGGCGGGTGTTTAGCTGCAGTGCCTCCCCAGGCCCGGACCTCACCGCACGTCACTGGTAGCCACCGCATTACATACGTAGACACCGCATTACATAAATAGGCCCATCATCATGGACAGACATTGGGCAGCTATAGGGCTGAAGGACTTTGCATTAGAGATTGTCCCAGGGCTGGCTGTGAGTGCTGCCTGATCAGCTGGCATCCTGAGTACAAGGTACATACTTGTAATTAAAAATAACCTCTCTGCCGGGTCCCCTTCAGTGCTCAGTCGACCTTTTGACCCTATCGACCTAATGCATGTCTACCATTAGTGGTAGACCTATTGACCGTAGGCCTTTTTAGTGTAGATCTAATAACCCACACCCCTTAATAATAATAATAATAATAATAATAATAATAAATTTATTTATATAGCGCTCTTTCTCCAACAGGACTCAAGGCGCTTTACAGACATCAAAAACAATGCACATGATACAGAGGATTTGAGTAATACAACAATTGACAAGCAACAGACATAAAAGAAAACCTTAAGCCCACAGAAAGCATAACGCAGGATTGGTGCAGGCATTTTGGGTAATAACTTCCAAGGGTTGTGTATTCCACCCTCACAAGGTACCAGACGCAGCAGCCATCTTAGGCGCTCGGCGTAGGATTACCCAGGGTGGGATAGTCCACCCCTAGAAGTGATGACACAAAATGGGGGTGATTTCAGAGTCCTACAGTTCAGAGTAGGGTTCCATCAAAACCATCAGGCCTATGTATTTTTCATCCCATCCACAAGTGTACCATATGGGGCAGCCATGTTGGGCGCACTTTGGAGGTTACACTGTGGGAGGTGAGCCATACAAGGGCCAAGGTCATATATGGGAAAACTGATGCTTATGTAGTAGTATGATGTACCCTGCATGTAGGGCACAATGGAAAGGTGTGCAATCAGTGGAGGTAAACATTACAGGAAAAACACATGGTGGGGTGGAAGCGAGCAATGGAGGGAAAAAATAATAATCACACATTGTAAACTTCCAGGGTGACAGTAATCATTCCATAAGCCAGGGGTCCTCAAACTGTGTGCCTAGGCACCCTGGGGTGCCGTGAGGCTCTTGCAGGCATGCCCTTTATTGGTGGTCTAAGACCAATTCTAATTATTTATGGTCAATATAATAGGCAAAATCGCTCAGCACACATCTCTCCCGCATCGGCCCGTCTATATGGGCCTTAAGCCAGTGATAAGCACAAGGTGATAACGCACCAGCCAGTGAGCTCCTAACTGTCATTTTTCAAATCCGTAATGACTGGCTGGTGCGTTATCACCTTGCGCTTATCACTACTGGATCACTTCTTTATCCCTTCTCCAAGCTTAATACATCTGCCCCAATATGTTTTTGAACCAAGCAAATACTGAGATGGAATAATTGTTGTGTAATCGTCCTTTTTATTAACCTCACAGTATCTGTTATTTATAAATATTGTTAGTATTATTTATTATTATCATTGCAATTACCATTTAGTTACACAGCCTCACAGGGTAAGATTTATTATTACAGCACTTATCATGCCACAAAGCAGGAAGCAATAACGCTGAGCTGTATTAACCTCTCGGCTATTGGGGTGGGGGAAGTATAGCTTCCCCCTCTGGCGATCTCTGCAAGTCCCATAGAGCATCACTCTAGTGCCAATGTGCTACGTCTTGCCTCTTGTTCAACCCCAATGCACATGTGCAAGATCTTATGCGCAGAAGAATGCGCTCTCCCCTCCGCTGTTGCCAGCAGTCAGGTACCACTGGACAGTACACATCCTGCCAATATATGAAAACAACAATAACTTTACTGTATTTGACCTTTTGACAGACCTCCCCTTCCCTTTCCCATACCATCTTTGCAGGCACAAGCAGATGCAAGAATCAGATTCTCACAAGTCTGAATAGGTTGGGTACGTACGAGTGACCGGCGGTCGGGATCTCGACGCTGTGATCCCGACCGCCAGAATACCGACAGGGGGGGCGAGTGCAATGAAGCCCTTTGCGGGCTCGCTCCGCTCTCTACACTGCGGACTCGGTGGCTCGGTATGCTAACCGCCAGGATCATAACTACATCCCGATCAACACCGCAATACATCATCAGAACAGTTTGTAAGATGTCATCAGAGCAGTGGCAAATCTAGGAGCGGTGGGGGACGGGGGAGAGCCAGTCAGTGCCCCCCCCCTCCACCTCCCCCCCCCCCCACACACACACACACACTACACTACTCGCATGTCCACTACCACTGCCCGCTGTATAGTAGCGCAGCGGCAAATCATGCAGTGAGAGAGGAGACTGCAACTGCTGGGGAGATATGAATATGACTAAAAAAAATATGACATTAGCTGCAGAACATTAACTGATTTAACCACTAGATGGCAGATGAGCACTATACCTTGGAAACATCTGGTAATTCCAATCTATTTTCTTGATCATGTTTTACTATAGCTAGAAAAATAATTTCTATGTTATGCACTAGTTACTCTTTATTATCTTGTATCACCTACATTAAAGCAGTAATCCCACATAGAGGGTTTATTCCTTGTTAAACAGCAAGTTAAGCACTTTTAAGCTGCATCCAATCATTGGTGGTCATTCCGAGTTGATCGCTAGCTGCATTCGTTTGCTGTGCAGCAATCATGCTAAAAAACGGCAGGTCTGCACATGCGGCGCAATGCACACGCGCAATATACTATTACAACGAACAATGTAGTTTCACACAGGGTCTAGCGAAGCATTTCAGTCGCACTGCTGGCCGCAGAGTTATTGACATGAAGTGGGCGTTTCTGGGTGGCAACTGACCGTTTCAGGGAGTGTTCGGAAAAACGCAGGCGTGCCAGGGAAAATGCAGGCGTGGCTGGGCTAACGCAGGGTGTTTGTGACGTCAAAACAGGGGGCGTGGCATTGCAGGAAAAGACTACCTTATACCCCAGTTTTGCAACCTGCACGCCCAGATATTGGCCACTACAGGAAAGAAAATAATCCTTGATCATGCCCCTTACATTATTTGTCATTTTTCCTCCTTATAGTAATGCCCAGTATACATTATGCCACATACTGCAATGCACATTACACAATATGCCACACACCGTAATGCCTGTGACACATTATTCCACACACCGTAATGCCTGTGACACATTATTCCACACACCACAATGCCCCTGAGACATTATGCTACATACCGCAATGCCCATGATACAGTATACCACACTGTAATGCCTGTGACACATTATGACACACGCCGCAATGCCTGTTATACATTATTCCATACACTGCAATGTCCGTGATACATTATGCCACACACCGCAATGCCCCTGAGACATTATACCACAATGCCCATGATACAGTATACCACACACCATAATGCCTGTGATACATTATGTCACACACCACAATGCCCCTGAGACATTTTACTACATACCGCAATGTCCGTGATACAGTATACCATACACCATAATGCCTGTGATACATTATGCCACACACCGCTATGCCCATTACGCATTATGCCCCACAGTACGGATTCTAATTACTTTTAAATTACCTGCTCGTTGCCAGGGGTTTCATGCTCTTGGTTCCATGCATGGTGCCAATGGTTTTCATGCTCAGGGTGTCATGCTCATTGCCAGGAGGTAATGCCCGTTGCTAGGGTTTTCATGTATTTGGTGTCATGCTCGTTGTCAGGGGGTAATGCTCGTTGCCAGAGGTTACATGCGCTGGGTTTCAAGCTTGTTGCCAGTTGGTAATGTTTGTTGCCAGGGGTTTCATGCACTGAGTGTCATGCTCGTTGCCAGGGGGTAATGCTCTTTGCCAGGGATTTCATGCGCTGGGTGTCATGCTCGTTGCCAGGGGGTAATGCTCTTTGCCAGGGATTTCATGCACTGGGTGTCATGCTCAATGCCAGGGGGTAATGCTCGCTGCAAAGAATTTCATATGCTGGGTGTCATGCTTGTTTCCAGGGGGTAATGCTTATTGTTAGGGGTGTATAATGCTCCTTGCCAAGGGGTTTTCATGCTTGTTGCCAGGGTGTAAGGCAGCCGCGGCCACCAGCGCTAGTGTGCACTCCCGGGTCCCGGCACCACTTCCTGGCAGTCAGACTCTAGAGATCAAGCATGACCTCTAGCATGTCTCCTCATGTTGGTGGCCATTTTCTGAGGGACAATTTGCAGATTGACGTACGGACAGCGGTGTGCCCCCGCAGCCCTGAGCCTTCAAGCCTCTGCAGTGGCTGCAAGGGACGGTAGTTACTCCACTGGGTATCACTTCCTTGGAAGCAGCAGTGATAGCGCTGTATTGTAATGCAGCTGGAAGCGTCTATTACAAGTAGATGTCTCCTGCTGCAGTAGTGATTCAACCTGTGTCCTAGTACACAGCATCGGATCAGTCACTCACTATTGGGTGGCTTGCAGTAATCTTGAGGACGCGCAGCCGCCCGTCGCAGAGGTCAGATAATCTCCATGCAGATCCGTGGCCTCTTCCCGCCCCAAACGGCAGCAGACTGTCAATCACCGATGCTGTCCTGCATCCTGTGTCTCAGGACCCATTTACACACGCACAGAACAGGTACTGTGCATGCGGAAAGTATTGATAATCATTACTTTGCAGCTCAGGACGCCAATCCAACCACCTCTGAGTGGGATCTGCTCTTTAGGTCGACTGCACGTAGGTTGACACTCATTAGGTTGACCACTATTGGTCGACATGCATTAGGTCGACATGGAAAAAGGTCAACATGAGTCTTTCACTTTTTTCCCCCATTTTTTGAACTATAGCATACTTTCCGAACCACGTGGACTACAATTGGGAAGAGTAACTTGGCGAGCGAAGCGAGCCATGATAGGGGGCACGGTGCACTAATTGGGGTTCCCAGTCACTTTATGAAGAAAACAACACAAAAAAAAAAGGATTTTAATACCTACCGGTAAATCCTTTTCTCTTAGTCCATAGAGGGTGCTGGGGTCACTTCAAGAACCATGGGGTATAGATGGGATCCGCAGGAGACATGGGCACTTTAAGACTTTCAAATGGTGTGACCTAGCTCCTCCCTCTATGCCCCTCCTCCAGACGCCAGTTTAAGGAACTGTGCCCAGGGAGACGGACATTTCGAGGAAAGGATTTATTGTTAAACCACGGTGAGCATCTTACCAGCTCACACCTCAAGCATGCCGCAGAACGTGGCATTTAACAGAACACAAGCCAACGGCATGAAGAATTTGCAGCAATATGCTGACAAAAATCTTAACACAACCTGTGTGTAACCACAACCAATAACTGCAGATACAGTACGCACTGGGACGTGCGCCCAGCATCCTCTACGGACTAAGAGAAAAGGATTTACCGGTAGGTATTAAAATCCTATTTTCTCATACGTCCTAGAGGATGCTGGGGTCACTTCAAGAACCATGGGGTTTATACCAAAGCTCTAGAATGGGCGGGAGAGTGCGGATGACTCTGCAGCACCGATTGACCAACTTAAGGTCATCATTGGCCAAGGTGTCAAACTTGTAGAACTTTTGCAAAATGTGTTTGACCCTGACCAAGTAGCTGCACGGCAAAGTCACCATGCCGAGATAAGGTAAGGACAGCCGCCCAGGATGAGCCCATCTATTTAGTAGAAAGGGCTGTCACCGATACTGGTAATGGCAATCCAGCTGTAGAATGAGCGTGCTGAATGGTGTTCCGGATCCAGCATGCAATGATCTGCTTGGAAGCAGGACACCCAACCTTGTTGGGAGCATACAGGACAAACAGAGCCTCTGTTTTCCTAATCTGAGCCGTTCTGGCGACCTAAATCTTTAACGCTCTGACCACATCCAGAGATTTTGACTGAGCGAAGGCGTCAGTAGCCACAGGCACCACAATAGGTTGATCGATGTGGACAGAGGAAACCACCTTTGGTAGAAATTGCTGACGAGTCCACAATTCAGCTCTATCTTCCAGGAAGTCAACTAAGGGCTCTTGAGAGACAAGACCACTAACTCAGACATCCGCCTTGCAGATGCCAAGGCCAATAGGATGACCACTTTCCAAGTGAGGAAGTTCAACTCCACATTCTGTAAAGGTTCAAACCAATGTGATTGAAGGAACTGCAACACCACATGACGACCCCAAGGTACCACTAGAGGCACAAATGATGGTTGGGCGTGCAACACGTCTTTCACGCAAACTGAACTTCCGGAAGGGAAGCTAATAGTTTCAGAAAGAAAATTTCCAATGCTGAAAACTGGACCATAATGGAGTCCAACTGCAGTCTGCATTTTCCCCAGCCTGTAGGAAACGGAGAAAACGCCTTAACTGAAACACTTCCGTTGAAACTGTCTTGGATTTACACCAAGACATATATTTTCACCAAAAATGGTGGTAATGTTTAGACGTTACTCCTTTCCTGGCCTGAACAAGAGTGGGGATGACTTCCTTGGGAATACCCTTTCGGGGCAGGATTCGGCGCTCAGTCATGCCGTCAAATGTAGCCGCGGCAAGTCTAGGTACACGCCCGGTACCTACCGCAGTAGATCCTCACGAAGAGGAAAAGGCCCAGGATCTTTTAATGAGCAACTCCTGAAGATCTAAGCACCAAGCCCTCCTTGGCCAGTCTGGGGCAGTGAAAATTGCCCGAACCCTTGTTCTTCTAATTATCCCGAGAACTTTTGGGATCCGTGGAAGTGGAAGGAATACACTGACCGGAATAGTCACTGGGTTACCAGAGCATCTACTGCTATTGCCTGAGGGTCTCTGACCTGGAACAATTTTTTTTTTCTTTTCTGAAGTTTCTCGTTGAGACAAGAAGTCATCCTGTCTACTGGAGGAACTCCCCAAAGACTTGTCACCTCTGCGAAGACTTCTTGGTGGAGGTCCCACTCTTCTGGATGGAGATCGTGTCTGCTGAGGAACCATGCTTCCCAGTTGTCCATCGGAATGAAAATTGCAGACAGAGCCCTTACATATTTTTCTGCCCAGAGGAGAATCTTCATCACCTCAGCCATTTCCGCTCTGCTCTTTGTTCCGTCTTACCGTTACCTTATCCAACTGGATCTGCACTGGGTGATCTCGAAGAAGATGTACCACCTGTTAAAGGCCGTCGTAAATGGCTCTCAATTCCAGCATATTCATGTGAAGGCAGGCTTCCTGACTTTAGCATTTTTCTTGGAAGCTTTTCCCTTTGAGTGACAGCTCAGCATTTTTCTTGGAAGCTTTTCCGTTTGAGTGACAGCTCCCCAGCCTCGGAGACTTGCATCCGTGGTTACCAGGACCCAGTCCTGAATCCCGAACCTACGTCCCTCTAGTAAGTGCGAGGTGTGGAGCGAAATCCTGGCTTTTGATAAAAGGATTATCTTCCCGTGCATGTGTAGGTGGGAACCGGACCCCTCGTCCAACAGGACCCACTAGAACACCTTGGCAAGGAACCTGCCAACTGAACGGTCTTGTAGGCCGCAACCATCTTTTCTAATGTATTGATGGATTGACACTCCAGCTGGTCTTGGAATTCGTATGACCAGACTCTGGATCTCCAGATCCTTTTCCACTGGAAGAAACAACTCTCTGTCTCTGTAGTATCTAGTATTATTCCCATAACCGACAACCGCGTCGATGGGCCATCAGTGATTCTGGCAAGTTCAGGAGCCAACCCTGTTGTTGAAGAACTGTGAGGGAGAGTGCAACGTTTTGCACCAACTGGTTTCTTGATCTCGCCGTTATCAGGAGATCGTCCCCGTACGTGATAGACGTGACTCCTTACTAGAGAAGGAGAACCATCATTACTGCCATCAGCCTGGTGAAATTGGTAATGACCATGCTGAATAGCAAATGTAATTTGACCTCCTTTATTCTTTTTTAGATTGGATTTGAATTTCTTTAAATAGAAATTAAGGGATGTCAGATTTAGGATTGGTCTGACCTAGCCGTCTGGCTTCGGGAGCACGAAGAGGCTTGAATAACCGTCTTCTCCCTATTGTGACAGGGGACACCAGGACCATGACCTGATCCTGACACAACTCTTGTGTTGCGTCGCATACTCCCTCCCCTTCCGGAGGAGAATCGGTAATAATGAAGAATTGGTGAGGGAAAAATGCCTGGAAACTCCAGTATGCACCCTTGGGACACTATTCGTAAAACCCACGTGTCCAAGTCCATTCCAGGACCGACTGAAAAGTTTTAGATGTGACCTCACCGGTGTAGGCTCCCGCAAGAGAGTCATAGCGTCATGCGGTGGATCTGGCAGAAACAGAGGATGATTTCTGCTCCTGTGACCTTGAAGAGGCTGCTGACCTCTTCCCTTTTCTCCTTCCTCTACCTGCAAAGAAAGAAGGGGGAATCTGTATCTATCGGGCTGACATGACTGCATCTGACAATTATGCGTCATCATCCGTTGTGAGGGAACATAGGCCCAGAAGGTAGACTTACCCGCGGCATCTGCCGAGATCAAATTAACTAGGTCGTCACCGAACCGGGCTTCACCTTCATCGGGAAGAGACTCCATATCTTCTCGGAGTCAGCCCCAGCATTCCATTGGTGAATCCACAACGCCCTCCTAGCCGAAACCGCCATGGAATCGGCCCGCGAACCCAAGAGTCCTCGATCCCTTGCAGTCACACGAAAGCATGCTGCAGCGTCCTTGATATGACCCCACGTAAGGAGTATCCCATCTCTCCCCAGGGTATCTATAACGCATGACCAGGCAACCGACCATTTTTGAATACTACTACTCCCCCATGCGCATATAACGGCAGGTCTAACTGACGTACGCGTGGACACATAACTAGAACATAACAAAAGCTTCCTACATATGATCTGCTGGCTTTGTGACAGGGCCCCGTGTAGAACAGGGGGTGACACCCACTTTATTCTATCCGTGGCGCGAAAAGAATAAACAATCGGAATCCTCTTGAGGATTTGAAATCATCTTGTCAGGGCTGACCCAGACCTTCTTGAAAAGAGCGTTTAGCACATGAGAATGAAGAAGGTTACTTCAGCAGCATTATAAATATATATATATATATATATATATATATATATATAAAAAACATATACACACACACACACATATATATATATATATATACATACACACATACATACAAATATATATACATATACACACATAGACCCCTTTGTTTGGAACAGCAGGGTCCACAGTGACGTTAATACGTCCTTATTATGGCCCTCATTCCGAGTTGATCGCTCGCAAGGCGATTTTAGCAGAGTTACACACGCTAAGCCGCCGCCTACTGGGAGTGAATCTTAGCTTCTTAAAATTGCGACCGATGTATTCGCAATATTGCGATTACTAACTACTTAGCAGTTTCAGAGTAGCTTCAGACTTACTCTGCCTGTGCGATCAGTTCAGTGCTTGTCGTTCCTGTTTTGACGTCACAAACACACCCAGCGTTCGCCCAGACACTCCCCCGTTTCCCCGGCCACTCCTGCGTTTTTTCCGGAAACGGTAGCGTTTTTTCCCGCACGCCCATAAAACGGCCTGTTTCCGCCCAGTAACACCCATTTCCTGTCAATCACATTACGATCGCCGGAGCGATGAAAAAGCCGTGAGTAAAAATACTATCTCCATTGTAAAATTACTTGGCGCAGTCGCAGTGCGAATATTGCGCATGCGTACTAAGCGGAATTTCACTGCGATGCGATGAAAAATACCGAGCGATCAACTCGGAATGAGGGCCTATGTACTAATCATGTACTAAATGCATTTTTTTTTTTTTTATCTCATCAGGAAGCATTTGGTCGACACAGGAATTAGCATCTGTGTCGGTATAAGGGAGTAGTGACTGGGCAAAATAACCTGTTTGCGACCCCGAGGGGTCTGAGGGAAACATAGGTATGAACAAAACATCCATAGATATTCCTGTGTCTCTTACACCGATTTATTCAACCTTACTATATATATATACGTATATACATAGCCCTTTCTGATATGCATCACATTAATACGCAATTTTTTTACCCAGTCATATATCAGTGGTGCCGACAGGGCCACCCTCCCGTGTCTGTGTCCCTAATATAGTTTTCCATCCACCTACATTTTGACACACATGTACCAAGTACCATCAGCAGTCGGCCGTGCCGACAGGGTCACTTCCACAGCTATTTGTGGGCAGCCCTCCGCTTCAGACATGCCGACACACGTGTACCAAACATGTCAGAGAGACACAGATAGAGTTTGCCAGCTCATAACCCAGCACTTAATCAACAGTTCTGAACATTATAGAATGCCCCCAAACCTGCAGCGCTTTTATATTACACATATATTGCACCATTTGACTGTGCCCCCCCCCCCCCCCCGTTTTGCACCCTGATACATCCAGCAGCGTGAGGAAGGACCAGTGTACTGCAAAAGAAAATGGCGCTGGCTGTGTGAGCTGTGAGGGCTAAGCCCCGCCCACGCAATGGCGCGCTTCAGTCCCGCTATTTTAATTAAAATTTTTATACTGGCGTGGGTTAGGACATTGCCCCAGCACCTATGTCCCCTGTTGCCAGTCTTATAATTGAAGTATATATGCTGCCCGGCCCCCCCCCCCCCCCCGCGCCCTGCACCCTGGAGTGCCTCTGTATGTGGGAGCATGGCGCGCAGCGTGCGATCGCTGTGCGGTACCTCAGAAGCCGTCACTGAAGTCTTCTTTGCTTCTTCTACTCACCTGTCTTCTGACTTCTGGCTCTGCAAGGGGGGTGACGGCGGGCTCTGGGAATGAACCCCTAGGCGTACCTAGTGTTCCAAACCCTCAGGAGCTAATGGTGTCCTGTAGCCAAAGAAGCAGAGCCTTTAAACTCGCTAGAAGTAGGTCTGACTTCTCTCTCCCCTAAGTCCCACGAAGCAGGGAGACTGTTGCCAGCAGTCTCCCTGAAAATAAAAAACCTAACATAAGTCTTTTTCCGAGAAACTCAGTAGAGCTCCTCAGAGTGCATCCAGTCTGCCTGGGCACAATTCTAAACTGGAGTCTGGAGGAGGGGCATAGAGGGAGGAGCCAGGTAACACCATTTGAAAGTTTTAAAGTGCCCATGTCTCCTGCGGATCCCGTCTGTACCCCATGGTTCTTGAAGTGACCCCAGCATCCTCTAGGACGTAAAGTAAAAAAACTCATGTCGACTTTGTTCATGTCGACCTAATGACCATGGTGACCTATTTCAGGTGTTGACCTAGTCACTGTCGACCAATAAAGGTTGACCTAATGACCGTTGACCTAGTTACTGTCGACTCTATGATCCACACCCATCTGAATAACCCCTCATGAGCTCCTGTATGACGTTGTGGGGTGGTTTGTGTGGTCGAAGAGGAGGGCCCAACACAAAACATATTGTCAGGCTGTCAAATGCATGCACAGTCAATGATACAAAACAAAGGCTTTCAGGCACTCAGCATCGCGTATAAAGCAGAGGGGGGAAGGGTGGGAAGATATCACTATAAAACAGAGCTTAGGAGGATGTACCAAAGCCTCTCTGCTCTGAAACTTGGTCATAGACTGTTTGGGGTATATGCATTTGTAATGTATAAACTCCTGTGCAGCCTATCATTGTAAAAAAAAAAAAAATATATCCTTAATTTCATGGTAAATACTAATATTGTTATGCACAGGTGGCGGTTATTATTCTCAGTGTAATAATCTTGTTCTGTAGACCAGTGGTTCTCAACCTCGGTCCTCAAGTACCCCCAACAGTTCATGTTTTCCAGTTCTCCTCACAGGATTGCAAGTGAAATAATTAGCTCCACCTGTGGGTCTTTTATAATGTGTCAGTAACTAATGAATACACCTGTTCAACTGCTAGGTGACCTGGAAACATGAACTGTTGGGGGTACTTGAGGACTGAGGTTGAGAACCACTGCTGTAGACTATGCATGCTGACAGTAATGTAGGGATACAGTAGATGGCAGTAGTAATACAAGGAAATAGAGGATACAGACTCATTTATTTACAATACAATAGTTAAACTCTATGTTGAGCAAACTCATCCTTAGTGTAATTTCTGTATTCTATGTAAGGTTATATCAAATTTTCATGACATTATTTTCATGCAAATTTGCTACAGCATTTGAGTACTGTTATGTTAATAAATACATTTGAAGTCACTTTTAGGTAAAATAATTATTTTACCTAAAAGTGACTTCAAATTTATTTATTAACATAACAGTACGCAAATGATCTGCCTGGACTCAACCCACATTCACTGTATTCCAGTGCTGGAACCCTAAGGGCTGAAACACACTCGCCGGCTACCGCCGCCCGGCACAATCCCGCCCGGCTTTTTACCACTGCCGTGCTGCAGAGACACATGCAGCGCAATGTGTCCTTTCAAGGCTTTCACACGGCATGGCCCCGGCACGGCTGCCGGGTTGCAGCCGGAAATATCCACTGGAAGGTCCGGCTGCCGGACCGAGGCTGTGCCGTCTTTGAAGGCAGTGGACCGTGTGTGTGCAGGGAAGCTTTCACACACAACAGGTTTTTTTTCAAGTCTTGTCTGCTGCTGCGCATGCGCACAGCATTACACACGGCTCAAAGCCGTTGTGTGTGAAAGACTCTGCCGGATGGCAAAAAGCCGGACAAAATTTGTCCGGCTTTTTGCCATCTGGGGAAAACCGGGTAGTGTGTTACAGCCCTAAGGCTGTCTGAGCAGCAGATCCTGTGTTCTTCTCTTGTTAGTTTAATGCATATGATATGTGTTTCTTTCCGGTCCCTTTCTTTGCCTGATAGCAAGCTCATTTTCAGTGCCCTCCCAGACATAGCCAAGTCTTTGAGGGCAACTCAATTGGATGCACTATAGGGGTGATGCTGATGATATGCCATTATGATGCTGCATGAATGCCAGCAACAGCACCATACATCGTCCATGCATCATGCATATGGCTTTGCATCCAGTATGTACGGGAGATGAACGCACTGCGGCTGTACCTCGCAATCTTATATCGCATGTACTGTAATTGAATTGACCCTTATATGAGGCATTTAAATGCTGGAAGATTGCTGGCGCACTTTATGGCTTTCCCTTTTTTCTGGCTTATTTTGGAATTTGTTATACATGTGACTCTACCTTGTTGTAAGCGACATTGTGCCTTTTAGTTACAGTCCAGTTCTTGTCCATGTTCTTATTGGTTCTGATACAGAAGATAGACATTAAAAGGATAGACAGTCATTAGGTCGACAGTTAAAGGTCGACAGTCAAAAAGGTTGGCAGGGTCAAAAGGTCGACAGGGTCAAAAGGTCTGCACAAACAAGACTAAAAGCTATGTGTGCCAATGCAAGGAGTTTAGGAAATAAAATCCCAGAACTAATTGCAATAATCACAAGGGATGATCTACATATTGTGGCAATTACAGAGTCATGGTGCAATGAAAATCATGACTGGGACATAGCTATAACGGGATATAATTTATTTAGGAAGGACAGAATGGGAAAAATCTGAGGAGGGGTAGCGATGTATGTTAAAAAAGCATAACTACTACCATAATACAAAGTATTGTATTAAGGTAGCAGTGATATACAGGCCACCAGGTCAGGAAGAGGAACTGGACAAGAACCTATTGCAGGACATAACTAAAAGGCATTAAAAGGAGAAGTAATAATCATGGGAAACTTTAATCTTCCTGATGTAAACTGGGAGGTGTCTGTTGCTAGTTCCACTAGAAGTAGGGACATTTTAAATTCCTTTCAGGAAGCATCCCTCCACCAATTGGTGAGGGAGCCCACTCGGAAAGACGCAATATTAGACTTAATACTTACAAATGGAGACAGAATATCGGACATAAAAGTTGTTGAAAATCTGGGATCCAGTGATCATAAAGCAGTACGGTTCAGCATAAAGACAGAGACTGACTTATCCCATACAAAAACAAAGGTGTTGGATTTTAGGAAGGCTGATCTTGTAGGGATGGGAAAATGTGTAAGCGATTCTTTAGCAGAGTGGAGGAACTTGGAAACAGTGCAGGAGAGGTGGGAAACATTAAATTAAAAAGTGCAATATTAAAGGCAACAGATTTTTGTATCAAAAGTGTTTGAAAAAACACAAGGAAAAGGAAGCCAGTGTGGTTTGCGGAAGAAGTAACAAATATTGTGAAAGCAAAAAGATGGCTTTTGGGAAATATAAGCAGAGACAAAAAAATTAAGACAAAGAGATACCGTATATACTCGAGTATAAGCCGACTTTTTCAGCACCTTTTTTTGTGCTGAAAAAGCCACTTCGGCTTATACTCGAGTGAGTATTTAGGAGGGACACGGAGGGCACAGCGCACGGCTCTCCTGTGTCCCTCCTACGTCTCCGGCGACAGCAGCATGTGTGTGTTAAAGAAAGTGCACGAACCGGCACCTCCTTCAGAAGACAGCGCAGGAGCGACGGGACAGCGCGGGAGCAACGGAGGGTAAGTAACAAACTGGCACTGTGGGGCATATCTGGCACATCTGGCACTGTGGGGCATATCTGGCAGCATGAGGGCATATCTGGCACTGTGGGGCATATCTAGCACTGTGGGGCATATCTGGCACATCTGGCACTGTGGGGCATATATGTCAGCATGAGGGCATATCTGTCAGCATGAGGGCATATCTGGCACTGTGGGGCATATCTGGCACATCTGGCACTGTGGGGCATATCTGCTAGCATGAGGGCATATCTGGCACTGTGGGGCATATCTGGCACATCTGGCATTGTGGGGCATATCTGGCAGCATGAGGGCATATCTGGCACATCTGGCACTGTGAGGCATATCTGGCAGCATGAGGGCATATCTGGCACATCTGGCACTGTGAGGCATATCTGGCAGCATGAGGGCATATCTGGCAGCATGATGGCATATCTGGCACTGTGGGGGCTTATCTGGCAGTAAAGGTGCATATCTGGCACTATGAGGGCTGTGTACGGCTAGAGCTGCATTTCCCACCCTAGGCTTATACTCGAGTCAATACGTTTTCCCAGGTTTTTGTGGTAAAATTAGGTGCCTTGGCTTATATTCGGGTCAACTTATACTCGAGTATATACGGTATATCTTGTTAGACAGAAGGAGACTAAGGGGTAAATTTACTAAGATGGGAGTTATATTTAAGATGGGATGTTGCCTATAGCAACCAATCATTCTACTTCTCATTTATCTAGCACCTTTTAGAAGATAATACCTAGAATCTGATTGGTTGCTATAGGCAACACCCCATCTTAAATAGAACTCCCATCTTAGTAAATTTACTCCTAAGAATGTAATCAGATGTGCAAAGGCACAAGCTGAGGAGAAAATGGCCCAGTCAGTGGGTAAAGGAGGCAAAACCTTTTTTAGGTATATAAACGAAAGGAGAAAAACAAAAGGCAGAATAATAAAACTAAAGACAGAGACTGGGAGTCTTTTTTTAAGGAGACAATGTAATAGCAGATCATCTTAATAATTATTTTTGCTCAGTATTCACTACTGAAAGAGAGGGGAAGGGGCCACAGTTAAGTTGCAGGAATATTAAGGAAAATGAAACAAGTACATTTACATAGGAGAAGGTCCTAACAGAACTCTCAAAGCTGAAAGTGGACAAATCTATGGGGCCAGATGGGATACATCCAAGGATACTAAAAGAACATAAAGTGGTAGCACCATTGACAGAATTACTCAACCAGTCATTAGCTACAGGAGTAATTCCAGAGGACTGGAAAAGAGCAAACGTAGTCCCACTACACAAAATTGGAAGCAAGGAAGACGCAAACAACTACAGACCAGTGAGTCTTACATCAGTAGTAGGGAAATTGTTTGAAACACTCTTAAAAGAAAGAGTTGTAGATTATCTCAAATCCAGCAATTTACAGGATCCCAAACAGCATGGATTCACTGGGGGAAGATCATGTCAAACAACTCTTATTGCCTTTTTTGACTGTGTGACTGTGTAACTGTGTGACTAAAGTGGTGAATAAAGGTGGAGCCATGGTTATAGCTTATCTAGACTTTAGTAAGGCTTTTGACACTCTTCCACATCGCAGACTGCTAAATAAACTTGAAAGTTTAGGATTGGATACTAGGATTATTGAAAGGATAAGATCTTGGTTGCAGGATAGAAAACAGAGAGTTGTGGTAAATGGAGTGCATTCACAGGAGGGAAATGTTACCAGTGGAGTACTCCAGGGATCTGTACTTGAACCAGTTCTTTTTAATATCTTTATTGGTGACATTGCAAATGGCATTAAAGGGAAAGTATGCCTTTTTGCAGATGATACAAAGGTATGCAACAGGGTAGACACACCAGGAGGGGTAAAGCAAATGATTGAGGATCTAGGTAGACTAGAGGAATGGTCAAGAGTGTGGCAATTACAGTTTAATGCCAAAAAAAAGCAAAATCATGCACTTGGGTCTCAAAAATAGTATTAATGGCACTATACTTGAAACTACTGAGGAGGAAAGGGATCTAGGAGTCACTATTTCAGGTGACTTAAAGGTAGGTAAGCAATGTAACAAAGCAATGAGAAAGGCAAGTCATATGCTTGGCTGCAGTGGGAGAGGAATCAGCAGCAGAAAGAAAGAAGTAAAAATGCCACTATATAGGTCATTGGTACGGCCTCATCTAGAATACCGTGTTCAATTCTGGAGGCCATATCTTCAGAAGGATATTAATACATTAGAGACTGTACAAAGAAGGGCAACTAAAATGGTGCACGGCCTACATCCCAAAACATACACAGAAAGACTAAAAAATCTCAATATGTATAGTTTGGGGCAGAGAAGGGAAAGTGGGGACATGATAGAAACTTTCAAATATATCAAGGGTTTTAGCAAAGTCCAGGAGGGAAACATTCTCCAAATGAAGAGAAGCAATAGGACACGAGGACATGCACTGAGACTGGGGGAGGAAGGGGGGAGGTTCAGGGGAAATTTGAGGAAAAATTACTTCACAGAAAGGGTAGTGGACAAGTGCAATAGCTTCCCATTAGAGGTGGTAGAGGCTAAGACAGTAGAGCAATTTAACCATGCATGGGATAGACATAAGGATATCCTTACAAAGAAATAAAGATCAAATAAGGTTTTTTAACTCTGCAGGGTGCCCAAACTTTTGCAGAAGCCATTTTTTGTTTTCTGTTCTTTTGAAAGTGTAAATGATGGGAAAAAAATCAACCTTTTTTTGACATGTTATAAGAATGTCTAATCTGTAATTTGATGCCTTTTGGAGATTTTTCCATCTTTCCTTGGCTTCTTTTTGCATATTAAAATGAATTTTTGCCTGTGGTGCCCAAACTTTCAAACCCCACTGTATATCATACACGAGACTGAACTGAATAGTGTTTGAGGCACAAATGAAAATGTTTAAGTAAATGAAAGGGGTAGTTCTAAGGTAATAGGAGGTTGGACTTTAATTTGGCATTAACTCTTCTGCACACGGCACATCTGGAGCTTGTTCCAACTTACAGCACATCTCTCTGCACTTCTAATGTCAATAGCAAAAGTCAATTAGTACAACCAACGAAATTGATTCTTCTCACACAGAAAACCCTTCCTTATTTTTCTCTTTCCTTGGGAATCACATGCTGGGAAAAAAGGAAAACACTACTCATAGGCAGAGCTGGATTAAGGCTTCAGGGGGCCCGGGGTACTTAAGACAGGGGGGCCCTAAGATGTAAAACACACACACACACACACACACACACACACACACACACACACACACACACACACATAAAATAAATAACCCAGAACCTAAACTTTAAGTACAGCCAGCCTTACTTTTTTTTTACTTTGCTAACAGGCTGCTGTCACAGATATAATAGGAGAGCTAGAGTTCCTCTTTCTCCAAACACTCTGCTGGGCGCTGGCTCAGAGTCCACACAACCCCCCTCACTCCACAATCTTTCTCCTAGTGCCCTGCAGCCTGCCAATGACTGAGCTGCAGGCTACTGCTTCACAGATTATTGGACAGCTGAGCCGTCGCTCAGCTGTCCTGCCTATAGCCCCTTACAACCCAACCCGCTATTGGACAGCTGCTATTGCTGCCCAGGCTCAGCAGCCCTACGTGGTGTGCGCATAGGCGTGCACAGCACATTACATTAGGGTGTGCACAACGGGGAAAAAAAATTCTAGCTCCGTGGGCAGTACAGATGGCGTAAAGGTTAGCATTACTGCTTCACAGCAATTGTCGTTGTCAGTGGTTCAATTCCCACCATGGCCCTAACTGTGTGGAGTTTGTATATTCTCCCCGTACTTGCGTGGGTTTCCTCCGGGTACTCCAGTTTCCTCCCACAATCCAAAAATATACTGGTAGGTTAATTGGCTCCCAACAATATTAACCCTACCGTGAATGTGTGTGTGTACATGTGAGAGGGAGTATAGAGTGTAAGCTCCACTGGGGCAGGGACTGATGTGAATGGGTAAATATTCTGTGTAAAGCGCTGCGGAATATGTGTGCGTTATATAAATAACTGGTAATAAATAATAATAAATAAAACCAGTCAGGGTGAGAGTCTAGCATCACCTATAAATATAAATATATGTATGAGAGAGAGAGAGAGAGAGAGAGAGAGAGAGAGAGAGAGAGAGAGAGAGAGAGAGAGAAGAAAAGGGGCTCTCACCAGATTAAATTGCACACAGAAAGACTGTTGGTTTATTGCCTTTATAGCCAGCAAATAGTAGCAATCCTCAAGGTTTCGGACCAATCAGGACCGTCCTCAGGAGGTACAACAATTCAATACAGTCAATACACATATAGTCCATGGGGATCAAGCCACACACTAGATCCTGTCTAACAGGTCCTTATATACCCCACAAGCAATCAAAGTTTGGGGCCAAAATGTGGACCAATGTCTACCCTGGAACACACGTGGCATCATTTCCGGGTCTATATTAAATAACTCTATGGGGGAGATGTACTAAGCAGTGAAAAAAGTGGAAAAGTGACCCAGTGGAGATGCACATGGCTGCCCCTTTATACTTACTACATCAGATAAATCAGCCACCTGTCTGCTATAACTGCATACACAGAATCGCTCAGCATTGACCAAAAGAGAGTCACATTAGATAAGGTTAAAATCTATATTAGAGCACACGCCAGGAGTACTGCTCCATAGATTACCCATCAGCGGCGAATATGCGGTGACGTTGCTTCAGCATCGCTGGGACACAGACATCACTTGAGAACTCCATACAGCATTTGGGGAGCGCACGCCTGGTATCAGGAAGTACAGAATAATAAAATTGTGGAGGCTTATGTACATATAATTTCTACAATGTACAAATATGTAATAATAAGTCAATACATTTTTAGGACGGTGATATGATTATAAAAAAAATACATATTTTAACATATTGAACATATCAGATATATGTCTGTATATGTATGTGTTTATAATTATATATATATATATATATATATATATATATAGATATATACTGTATGTGTATATATATATATATATATATATATATGTGTGTGTGTATATATAGATATATATGTATATGTAGATCGATAGATAGATAGATAGATAGATAGATAAGATAGATATGCGGTTAAAATCCCGATGGTCAGGATCCCGGCGCACAAGATACCCGCAATGCAATCCCAACAGACGACTGAATCCTGACCCTTAGGATCCTGAATGTCCAAACAGCGGGGCAGGTAAGTACGCCGGGGATGGGAAGGGGTAAGGTTTACTCGACCACTCGGGGAATTAGGGTTAGGGTGCAGGAGGGAAGGTTAGGTTTAGGTTGTGGGGAGGGTTAGGCTGCAGTGGGAGGAGGGGGGACGGGACGGTTAGGTTTAGGCAGCACCCATGGACGTTAGGGTTGGGCTGCAAGGGTACAAGGGTTAGGCACCTAAAAGGGAGGGTTAAGATAGGGTAGAGAGCGGGTTAGAAGAACACTTACTGGCTCTTGTCGGGATGCCGCTGATCACCAGCATCCAACCCTGTTATAATAAATATATATATATATATATATATACATAAAAGTCCATGTAAGAAGGCACTCAGGAGGCATCAATACTAGCAAACGTTTCGAGTACTTTCGGGGACAGCACCCCGTCCTCAGGACCACACCAATACAGCACAAACAATTGGTGTGGTCCTGAGGACGAGGTGCTGTCCCCGAAAGTACTCGACCGTGACCGTGAATACACTTTGAAACGTTTGCTAGTATTGATGTCTCCTGAGTGCCTTCTTACATGGATGTTTATCTGAATTTTGATATGGCACCGTAGCAAGTTGCTGTGTGAACAGAGTGCCGGCAGTAGTTGGATTTATATATATACATACATATATTTATATAAAAGCTTTTTAATACTGTATATGTTAAAATAAAAAAAAATATTTCTAATCATATCAACCTCCTAAAATGTACTGAGTTATTTTTTACTTATGTACTGCTTCTGCCTGGCCCCCTCCCCTCCTTTCCCTTGCAGACTGCAGCAGGTTACTTACATTACAGAAGCCACGCTGAGACTTTGCGTACAGTACTGCTGACAGCTGCTGCCCAATGCCCTGCAGAGACCACGCCATGATTAAAAATAAATAGCACAAGAGGCGCAACATGCTCCTCCACCTCATCATGGCCTGGCACAGTGACTGAGAGAGCGCGGGGCGGCGTGACGTCAGCGCGTCACATCGGAGCACAGACATAGGAAGACACTGCGAGGCGGAGCCAGGAGGTTTAGCTGCGGTGTGTGAAGGGGGGGACGGGGCCGGTGTTTTGCTGATGCAGAGGGGAGCCGGGACAGCCGGCGCCCAGCTGCCTTCACTGCTTGTGGCGCCGCTGTGGCCGCAACAGTGTCTGGCAGTGAAGTGGGGAGCCGGGAACGCAGTACAGCAGATCGGATCTCTGCAGATCGGATCAGAGATCCGATCTGTGGCGGGGCTGCGGGGGGCCCTTTTGAAAAGGGGGGCCCGGGGTACTTATCCCCGGGGCCCCCCCCTTAATCCGGCTCTGCTCATAGGAGGTAATTCTGAGTTGATCGCAGCAGGAAATTTTTTAGCAGTTGGGCAAAACCATGGCCCTCATTCCGAGTTGTTCGCTCGCAAGCTGCTTTTAGCAGCTTTACACACGCTAAGCCGACGCCTACTGGGAGTGAATCTTAGCTTCTTAAAATTGCGAACGAAAGATTCTCAAAATTGCGACCACACACCTCTTAGCAGTTTCTGAGTAGCTCCAGACTTACTCGGCATCTGCGATCAGTTCAGTGCTTGTCGTTCCTGGTTTGACGTCACAAACACACCCAGCGTTCGCCCAGACACTCCTCCGTTTCTTCAGCCACTCCCGCGTTTTTCCCAGAAACTGTAGCGTTTTTTCGCACACACCCATAAAACGGCCTGTTTCCGCCCAGAAACACCCACTTCCTGTCAATCACATTACGATCACCAGAACGAAGAAAAAACCGTAAGTAAAATTCCTAACTGCATAGTAAATTTACTTGGCGCAGTCGCAGTGCGGACATTGCGCATGCGCACTAAGCGGAAAATCGCTGCGATCCGAAAAAATTTACCGAGCGAACAACTCGGAATGACCCCCAATGTGCACTGCAGGGGAGGCAGGTATAACATGTGTAGAGAGAGATAGATTTGGGTGTGGTGAGTTAAATCTGCAATCTAAATTGCAGTGTAAAAATAAAGCAGCCAGCATTTACCCTGCACAGAAACAAAATAACCCACCCAAATCTAACTCTCTCTGTAAATGTTATATCTGCCCCCCCTGCAGTGCACATGGTTTTGCCCAACTGCTAAAAAATTTCCTGCTGCGATCAACTTGGAATTACCCCCTAAGTGTAGAAAATACTGGTGGGAATAGTGATGAAGGTTGGTGACCCCAGATACCACAGCTCTGAAAGATGTACTGTATATTTAGAGATAGAGAACAGTAGAATTTCATGGTAAAAACTCCTTCATAATGGATGGCGGTCATTATGTCGTCATGAGTTAGGTCGACGTACATTGGGTCGACCACGTTTGGACGACATGCATTAGGTCGACGTGATCACTAGTTCAACACGGTCATTAGGTTGACATGAAAAAGGTCGACCCAATGTATGTCGACTTAATGTACCACACCCATAATGCAGCACTTATATATAATCATTTATACCAATCCTTGCCTTAGCGGAGTTTACAATCCATGGTGGTCATTCCCAGTTGTTCGCTTGTTGCCGTTTTTTGCAACGCAGCGATTAGTTGGAAAATGCGCATGCGCATGGTACGCAGCGCGCATGCGCTAAGTAATTTAACACAAAACTTTGTAGCTTTACACAAGCTCGAGCAACGTTTTTTCATCGCTCGAGTGATCGTAGTGTGATTGACAGGAAGTGGGTGTTTCTGGGCGGAAACTGGCCGTTTTCAGGGAGTGTGCTAAAAAACGCAGGCGTGCCAGGTAAAACCGCAGGAGTCGCTGGAGAAACGGGGGAGTGGCTGGCCGAACGCAGGACGTGTTTGTGACATCAAACCAGGAACTAAACGGACTGAGGTGATCGCAGTCTAGAAGTAGGTCTGGAGCTACTCAGAAACTGCAAGGAATTATTTAGTAGCAATTCTGCTAATCTTTCGATCGCTATTCTGCTAAGATAAGATCCCAGAGGGTGGCGGCCTAGCGTTTGCAATGCTGCTAAAAGCAGCTAGCGAGCGAACAACTCGGAATGACCACCAACATTCCCTAACAAATGCACACTCGTATACACCTGCATGCATTTTTTGGCGTAAGCCATTTAACCTATCAATATTTTTTGATTTGTGGGAAGAAACCGAAGTACATGGGGATACAGCTTTGTGAGCAGAACGTCAGAGACGAGCCACAAGAGACAGACTTTCAGGAGAGGCACTGACACTTACACACACTCTGTATTTCATTCCTGACTCATATCATTGCTTAACAAGTAGAAATGGGACCTTAATGATTATGCAATTACACATACGCTTACCAGTTTTATTAAAGCGAAATCCACTTGCGATCATAAATTGCACCTGAGACATAAAGCAATTACATAGATTGAGAATTCCAATTGCCATTTGATGTGATTTTTGAAAGCATAATAACCATAAATACAGGAGAATGTGAAATTAACTTGAAAAATTATTTATAAGAAGGCGACTTGGTGCTAATTAGTTACACAACTCATCACTCTTGTGCTTTCTTTCTACTGGAAAGTTACATAGTTTTACTTTATAGTACATAATGAGACCAATTAAAATGATCACCAGCCCTACCCAAATCCCTGGTGTTGGCTGCAGGGAACATAGAGTACATGAGCTATTACTGGTAGCTGGAAGTGCGGGCAAAGGATTTACACATTTACATTGATACATACATATATATATCTATGCGTGGGCGGTCTTAGGGGCTAATTCATGTTTGTACGCAATACCGATGTTCATGCAACTGAGCGATTATTGACAGACTGCGCATGTGTTGCGATCGCACTGCGCATGTGCCAAGATGTTGATTGACAGGGAGGGACCGTTTGGGTACAGTGTTTTATTTCTTACCTTTCCAGAGTCCCGCGATGGGCACTGCAGCCGCAGCAAAAATCATACCATAAATGGCCGCTGCTCATGCGCAGTACGACATTTGTCTCCGGACCATGGGGGTCATTCCGAGTTGTTCGCTCGCTAGCAGATTTTAGCAGCATTGCACACGCTAGGCCGCCGCCCTCTGGGAGTGTATCTTAGCGTAGCAGAATAGCGAACGAAAGATTAGCAGAATTGCGAATAGAAATTTCTTAGCAGTTTCTGAGTAGCTCCAGACCTACTCACAGATTGCGATCAGCTCAGGCCGTTTCGTTCCTGGTTTGACGTCACAAACACGCCCTGCGTTCGGCCAGCCACTCCCCCGTTTCTTCAGACACTCCCGCGTTTTTCCTTGACACGCCTGCGTTTTTCCGCACACTCCCAGAAAACGGCCAGTTTCCGCCCAGAAACATCCACTTCCTGTCAATCACACTCTGATCACTACAACGATGAAAATTCTTTGTTCGGACGTGAGTAAATCTACTAAGTTTTGTGCTAAAATACTTACCGCATGCGCACTGCGTACCATGCGCATGCGCATTTGAGCCTTAATCGCTCCGTTGCGAAAATCTGCAACGAGCAATCAACTCGGAATGACCCCCCATGGCGGATGCCATGTTTCTGGAGACTTGCGCATGTGCAGTAGACTCTGGCACAATGCCGGAGCCTATGGCGCCATGGAGAAAAGGGGACCCACCCGGAGTCTGCACACAGGCCCCACTCCTCTCTTAAAACGCCCCTGACAGGGAGTGGCAGCAAAAACGCAGGCCTGTCATGGCCGTTTTTTTTTGGGTGTACATATTCTATCAGTCGCTACTGCCACGTCCAGTCTGCGTGGCCATAGGACTACCCTAGCAGTCAATGTTCCTCGTTAATTGCGAATAGACTGCGTATGTGTACACCATTGCAAATGAGTTTGTGATGGCTCCAGTGGAATTAGAATCCATGAATTAGACGCTTAGGGGTACATTTACTAAGCAGTGATAAGAATGGAGAAGTGCTCTTATCACTGCTTAGTAAATGTACCCCTTAGTAACATCTCTTCCTAAAGAGGATAACTCACATGTTGCAAGGAAATACATTTTTCTTTTTGTTTGGAATAAATATAACTTTCTCATTCGTCCTAGAGGATGCTGGGGTCACATCAAGAACCATGGGGTATAGACGGGATCCGCAGGAGACATGGGCACTTTAAGACTTTCAAAGGGTGTGAACTGGCTCCTCCCTCTATGCCCCTCCTCCAGACTCCAGTTTAGAATCTGTGCCCAGTGAGACTGGATGCACTCTGAGGAGCTCTACTGAGTTTCTCTGAAAAAGACTTATGTTAGGTTTTTTATTTTCAGGGAGACTGCTGGCAACAGTCTCCCTGCTTCATGGGACTTAGGGGAGAGAAGTCAGACTTACTTCTGTGAGTTTAAAGGCTCTGCTTCTTTGGCTACAGGACACCATTAGCTCCTGAGGGTCTGATCGCTAGGTACGCCTAGATGCTCGTTCCCAGAGCCCACCGTCACCCCCCTTGCAGAGCCAGAAGTCATAAGACAGGTGAGTAGAAGAAGAAAAGAAGACTTCAGTGACGGCTTCTGAGGTGCCGCAGCGCTCACACGCTGCGCGCCATGCTCCCACACACAGCGGCACTACAGGGTGCAGGGCGCCGGGGGGCGCCCTGGGCAGCATATATGACCTCTATAACTAATTGGCAAGAGTGGACATAGTGCCAGGGCACTGTCCGGACACCCCGCCAGTATAAAAATTTAGTTGAAAAGAGCGGGTCTGAAGCGCGCCATTACGGCGGCGGAGCTTAGCCCTCACAGCACACAACCCAGCGCCATTTTCTCAACACAAGGCTGCAGAGACGCTGGTCCTTCCTCACACTGCTGCATAAGTATCAGGGTGAGGTGAGCTGGCAATAACTCCCTCTGTGTCCCTTTGACAGGCTTTACTGTGGATCTGTCCCCTATAGGCCCAGTGTGTCTGGGTGTGTTGGGTGCACGTGTGTCGGCATGTCTGAGGCGGAGTGCTCTTCCCAGGAGGAGACTATGTTAGGGACACAAAAGGCTGTGGGATGGACCCTGTCGGCACCGTCGTCACCTGATTGGGTGAATGTTTTCAGTGCTTTGAATGCAAATGTGGCTCTGATAAATAAGAGATTGGATAAATCTGAGTCTCAGAACCAGGCATGGAAGAAATCCGTAGGGGATGTGTTGTTACAAGTCCAGATCCCCTCGGGGTCACAAAAACGTTCATTTGCCCAGCTGGCAGACACGGATACCGACACGGACACTGACTCAAGTGTCGCCTATAGTGATGCCAGATTAGATCCAAAACTGGCAAAGAGCATTCAGTACATGATTGTGGCAATAAAAGACGTATTACATATCACTGAGGACCCTACTGTTCCTGATACTAGGGTCTGTATGTATAAAGGAAAGAAACCTGAGGTAACGTTTCCTCCCTCTCATGAACTGAACACTCTTTGTGAAAAGGTTTGGGAAAATCCTGACAAAAAGTTTCAGATTCCCAAAAGGATTCCAGTGGCGTATCCGTTTCCCTCTGGAGATAGGGAAAAATGGGAGTCACCCCCCCCCCCCCATTGTGGACAAAGCTCTATCACGGCTGTCCAAAAAGGTGGCTCTTCCGTCCCCTGACACGGCAGCCCTAAAGGATCCTGCGGATCGTAGGCAGGAAAATACATTGAAATCCATTTATGTCACCACGGGTACGCTACTCAGACCAGCCATTGCATCTGCGTGGGTGAGTAGAGCTATCGAAAAATGGGCAGATAACTTGTCATCTGAAATAGATACCCTGGATAGGGATAGCGTTCTTTTGACACTAGGTTATATCAGGGACGCTGCAGTCTACCTAAAGGAAGCTGCAAGGGATATTGGCCTCTTGGGATCGAGTGCCAATCCCATGGCAGTCTCAGCTAGGAGAGCATTGTGGATTCATCAATGGAATGCTGATGCTGACTCTAAGAAAGCTATGGAGTCTCTACTGTATAAAGGTGATGTATTGTTTGGTGACAGCCTCGCTGACTTGGTATCTACGGCTACCGCGGGTAAGTCATCATTTTTACCTTATGTGCCTGCACCACAAAAGAAAGCACACCACTATCAGATGCAGTCCTTTCGGCCCAATAAATACATAAAAGGCCGAGGTCTTCCTTCCTTGCTTCTAGAGGAAAGGTAAAAGTTAAACCATTACCACGGCCGGTTCCCAGGAGCAGAAGTCCTCCTCAGCTTCTGCCAAATCCACTGAATGACGCTGGAATCCGCACCGGTGGGGGCACGTCTCAGACTCTTCAGTCAGTGCTGGGCTCGTTCGGCCCTGGACCCATGAGTTTTAGAAATAGTGTCCCAGGGGTACAAACTGGAGTTTCAAGACGTTCCCCTTCGCCGATTTTTCAAATCGGCCTTGCCAGCTTCTATTCCGGACAGGGAGGTGGTATGCGCCGCAATACAAAAATTGTGTCACAATCAAGTCATTGTCAGGGTTCCCCCGTCGCAACAGGAAGAAAGCTTTTATTTGAGCCTGTTCGTGGTCCCGAAGCCAGATGGCTCAGTCAGACCAATCCCGAACCTCAATTCCCTCAATTTCTACCTGAGAAAATTCAAATTCAAGATGGAATCTCTCCGGGCAGTGATCTCCAGTCTGGAGGAGGGGGATTTTATGGTGTCGGTAGACATAAAGGATGCCTACTTACATGTTCTCATTTATCCTCCACATCAGGCTTACCTGAGGTTTGCAGTTCAGGATTGTCACAGTGGGACCTGTTGGACAAGTGGTCCGGGTCCCATCTGCACATGCACCGAAGGATAATCCTGTCTTCCAAGACCAGAATCTCACTCCTGTGGTGGCTGCACAGCTCTCACCTCCTAGAGGGACGCAGGTACGGGATCCAGGACTGGATCCTAGTGACCACGGATGCGAGTCTCCGAGGCTGGGGAGCAGTCACACAGGGGGAAAGCTTCCAGGGAAGGTGGTCAAGCCAGGAAATTTGTCTACACATAAACGTTCTGGAGTTAAGGGCCATTTACAATGGCCTTCTGCAAGCGGAACATCTTCGCAATCGGGCCATCTTGATTCAGTCGGACAACATAACAGCAGTAGCGTACATAAACCGCCAGGGCGGAACAAAGAGCAGAACGGCAATGGCAGAGGCCACAATGGTTCTCCGCTGGGCGGAAAGGCATCCAAGCGCTCTGTCAGCGATCTTCATTCCAGGAGTGGACAACTGGGAAGCAGACTTCCTCAGCAGACACGATCTCCATCCAGGAGAGTGCGGTCTTCATCAAGAGGTCTTTGCAGAAGTGACAAGTCTTTGGGGAATTCCTCAAAGAGACATGATGGCATCTCGCCTCAACAAGAAACTTCCGAGATATTGTTCCAGGTCGAGAGACCCTCAAGCAATAGCAGTGGACGCCCTAGTGACACCGTGGGTGTTTCAGTCGGTGTATGTGTTTCCTCCGCTTCCACTCGTTCCAAAAGTGATAAAGATCATAAGACGAACAAAGGTTCAAGCGATCCTCATTGTTCCAGACTGGCCAAGGAGGGCTTGGTATCCAGGTCTTCAGGAATTACTCATAGGAGATCCCTGGCCTCTTCCTCTGAGGGAGGATCTGTTACAGCAGGGGCCGTGCGTGTTCCAAGACTTACCACGACTTAGTTTGATGGCTTGGCGGTTGAACGCCCGATCCTAGCCCGAAAGGGTATTCCCAAGTAAGTCATCCCCACTCTTATTCAGGCCAGAAAAGGAGTGACGTCTAAACATTACCACCGTATTTGGAGAAAATATGTGTCTTGGTGTGAATCCGGGAAGGCTCCTACGGAAGAATTTCAGTTAGGACGTTTTCTCCATTTTCTACAAGCTGGTGTGAATGCGGGCCTAAAGTTGGGCTCAATTAAAGTACAAATTTCAGCCTTATCGGTTTTCTTCCAAAAACAATTGCCCCCCCTTCCAGAAGTTCAGACTTTCGTGAAAGGCATGTTGCACATCCAACCTCCCTTTGTGCCCCCAGTGGCACTGTGGGATCTTAACGTGGTGTTACAATTTCTTCAATCTCATTGGTTTGAACCTTTACAGAAGTTAGAGTTGAAATTCCTCACTTGGAAAGTGGTCATGCTGTTGGCCTTGGCATCCGCAAGGCGGGTGTCTGAATTAGCGGCCTTGTCTCACAAGAGCCCTTATTTGATCTTCCATGAAGATAGAGCAGAGTTGAGGACTCGTCAGCAATTTCTGCCGAAAGTAGTTTCGTCGTTCCACCTGAACCAACCTATTGTGGTGCCAGTGGATACTGACGCCTTGCTGGAATCAAAGTTTCTCGATGTAGTCAGAGCTTTGAAAATTTATGTTGCCAGAACGGCTCGGTTTAGGAAAACGGAGGCTCTGTTTGTCCTGTATGCTCACAACAAGATTGGGGCTTCTGCTTCTAAGCAGACTATTGCGCGCTGGATCTGTCATACGATTCAGCATGCTCATTCTACGGCTGGATTGCCGTTACCGAAATCGGTGAAGGCCCATTCTACCAGAAAGGTGGGCTCGTCCTGGGCGGCTGCCCGGGGGGTCTCGGCATTACAACTTTGCAGAGCGGCTACTTGGTCGGGTTCAAACACCTTTGCGAAGTTCTACAAGTTTGATACCCTGGCTGATGAGGACCTCATGTTTGGTCAATCGGTGGTGCTGCAGAGTCATCCGCACTCTCCCGCCCGTTCTAGATCTTTGGTATAACCCCATGGTTCTTGATGTGACCCCAGCATCCTCTAGGATGTATGAGAAAATAGGATTTTAATACCTACTGGTAAATCCTTTTCTCTTAGTCCGTAGAGGATGCTGGGCGCCCGTCCCAGTGCGTACTGTATCTGCAGTTTTTTGTTACGTTTCAACACAGGTTGTGTTACGTTTTTTAGTCAGCCTGTTGCTGACGTTGTTCATGCCGTTGACTTGCGTTATGTTGAATTTCATGTTGTACGGCGTGCTTGAGTTGTGAGCTGGTATGTATCTCACCTTGGTTTAACAATAAATCCTTTTCCTCAAAATGTCTGTCTCCCTGGGCACAGTTCCTATAACTGGAGTCTGGAGGAGGGGCATAGAGGGAGGAGCCAGTTCACAACCTTTAAAAGTCTTAAAGTGCCCATGTCTCCTGCGGATCCCATCTATACCCCATGGTTCTTGATGTGACCCCAGCATCCTCTACAGACTAAGAAAAGGATTTACCGGTAGGTATTAAAATCCTATTTTCTGAATTACTACATAGTGAGTGGCTGTAGGCCGTTTTTTTTATGCTTTTGATGCAAGGGTCTAAGGGGGATATCCAGTTAACCGTGGTAAATAACCTTGGTTAATGGCTTCCTATGGGGCTATCTAATTAGCCCCTGACTGCCAGCACTTATTGGGGATTAGGCACGCGTAGCAGAATGGCCGATAAACAGCCCTCAGAGACCCGTTTTATGTGCGATAACACTTAGGTCCGGGAACTTATCCTGGATCCCATGTGTTATCACCCGAAAACGTATCATTTACCTCATGGTGAAAATGGGATGTAATTGAATAGCCCAATAATACGGCTAAAAAGCCAGTTTTTGCCATACAGTAAATTATCTCCGTCAATTGGATACCAGCCTTTATATTTATAGGACCATTACAGAAGGTTGAAAATTGGGAGAAGTCTTATCTGACGTGACCTCATTAAGAGAAGTGGGTGGGAGATAAGAAGATTAAAGCAACACCTCAAAAAAAAAAAAGACAAACATGAGTACAAGACATATTTAACGTATGCAAATTTATTGAAGAATGAATGAATTTTATATTTTACAAAAAATTCTACACTATTGGTGTTCTGCATTATATATACGGTCGACAATAACAATGACAACATTCCTAATGTCGACACCACAATATTGGATGTTATGATGTCAACATTGTTAAAATGTCATCAGGCAACATGTTGACATTAGGGTTAGGCTGCGAACAGGAAGGTTAGGATTAGGCTTCGGGAGGAGGGTTAGGGATAATGGTCAAGTACTTACCAGAACATCGGAGGATTGGGGGTCTATCCCGGAAGTGATGGTCCCATGACTGCCAAGACCCTCAATAACATTTTAGAAAACAAAAAAAACTTTAAAAAGTAATATGAGAGGACTTTTTAAAGAAATGTAAATAATCCTGTGTCAGTGTGATTATCATGGTGGTGACCAGTAAAACAACTAATAGACATAGTTATCCAGTTTGTAAAATGCAATTTAAAAGGAGTGTTATGGTAGACTTACCATGGTTAACACTCTTTCTACGAGGTACATTGGGTTCCACAGGGAAACATTGGGGTGTAGAGTGCATCTTGATCCAGAGGCACCAAAAGGCTAAAGCTTTAGATTGTCCCAGGATGCATTGGGGCCTACTTTATAACCCCCGCCTCCAGGCACTGTGAGCTCAGTTTCGCTAACCAGTCCAATGCAGGAGCAGGTAAGAGAAGGCAGATGTTATTCACATTCTCATGGCAGGAGAAAGGACCAGCGGCTAATGCCATACAAACCCATAGAAGCTAGGTGTGTCAGGGTGGGTGCCCTGTGGAACCCAATGTACCTCGCAGAAAGAGTGTTAACCATGGTAAGTCTACCATAACACTCCTTTTCTGCAGCAGGTTACATTGATTTCCACAGGTAAACATCGGGGATGTCCTAAAGCAGTTCCTCAAGGGAGGGGACGTGCCTTAGCGGGTATGAGAACCTGGCGTCCAAAGGAAGCATCCTGGGAGGCAAGCCATTTAAGGTTCACCAATTCAAGAGGCTCAAAAGGAGACTCTTGCAGGGTGTTCAGCACAACAGACAGATTCCATGGAGCCACAGGAGGGACATAGGGAGGCTGAATCCTAAGAACACCCTGAGTGAAGGTCTGAACATCAGGTATAGATGCAATTTTTCTCTGGAACCAAACCGACAAGGCAGATATGTGAACCTTGAGGGAGGCCAGACGAAGGCCTAAGTCCAGGCCTTTTTGCAGAAAACCCAGAATTCTGGAAGTTCTAAATCTATAAACATCGTAATTCTTATCAGCACACCAGGTGAAGTTAGAATTCCAGACCCTGTAATATATCCGGGCAGAGGCCGGTTTACGGCCCTTCAGCATAGTTTGAATAACCGCCTTGGAAAATCTTTTGGCCCTCTGGAGTGATGCTTCAAGAACCACGCCGTCAAAGCCAGTCTGGCCAGGTCTGGGTACAGACAAGGGCCCTGAACAAGGAGGTCTGGTCGCTGAGGAAGCAGAAGAGGATGCCCTGTCGACAGACCCTGCAGGTCTGAGAACCAATGCCGTCTGGGCTGATAAAGCTAAATATTTATCTTATATAAAACCCTTTATGAGGTCTAAGAACACTGTACGCTATTTACGTATGGAGTACCGTAAGGGTACGCTCGTTGCGTAACGATCGCTTAGCCGTGGTCGAGACGCTCAAGCGTCACATTCGCTCACGGCCAAGAGATCACAGGCAGGCACGCTATCGGCTGCCGACTAACGTAATGATTCGCTGTAGCGGACGCTCGGGACCACGAGGAGATCACCAGCGGCGCTGACGCTCACAATGTTAAACCTTTATATCTAAACCATAAACAATGTAATATGCTGTAAAACCTTAGTGTAGAGATAGGGTGTAGATGCAACACAGTGTAACCTTATTAACTTAAAAGCTGTTTGAGCGTCACCGACGCTCTGAGAATACTTAACACTATAAGAAATACACAGATACCGTGCTTAGGGTCCAACGCCTAATATATATATTATGAATGTTATACTTGCAAAAGAATTAATACAATACAAGTCATACACTACAATATAACATAGACTACCTAACCAGATAACTACACAGGAAATACAATACAATACTATTACGTTTAAGAGAATACGAGAGAAAGAGGAGAAGAGAGAGAGAGAGAGAGAGAGAGAGAGAGAGAGAGAGAGAGAGAGAGAGAGAGAGAGAGAGAGAGAGAGAGAGAGAGAGAGAGAGAGATATGGCCCATAACAACAAGAAAGACAATATGATTGCGGAGAAAACTTCCGCACAAGGGGAACGATCGCATGCGCCTCCGGACATCCAGCTCCCGATTTTCAGCAATGAGAACCGTTGAAGAGTGAGCTGGATGTGATCGGCTTGTCTATTTATGCCCCACACACAATACAATTCAATGGTCCCTACAATCTCATTGTTCATTGGACACAGGAATTCCTCCTCGCATTATAACAAAAGGTCATAGGTTGATTCATACAGGTGGGCTGTGACGATTTCCAACTGCTCAGGTGGGTGGGGAACTGGGTTTCCCGCCGCATGGATAAGTAAGTGCAAATAATAGTAAATGGACATAAACTTCTTATGTCCATAACTATTCGCACGAGCGATTAATCCGCTTCAAACCAACACCGGAATATTGCTAATTAAATACTCTTCCAATGGATACTAAACACCACTGTATTACTCCTGTCTGACCCTTTGTATCAAACAAAGAGGGATTTCTCTGTCCACGAACATGCTACATTAACTAAACTTTCAGATTCTATCAAAGGGATCATAATCTACAAAATACATTATATAGTGAAAATATGTAACGATTGAGTCGCACGCTACGAACACATGAACTCTACCGTAAATGCACATACTGCGCGCCCGCGGGTGCCCGCAACAGCGAGTATGCGCACGCACGGGAGAGCGCACGCATGCGCAGAGCGGACCTGTATGAGGTGCAAATATGGCAGTGTGCATCGTGATATTTTTCTGACTTTGACAGTCCACCCTTTGGCAGTCAACAATAACTGCCACTTCCTAAAACATTTCAAAACGAGAAAAATATATGTCAGGGGTTAATACATTTACATGGTTGGGTAGGGGAGGAGAGGAGAAGGTAGGAAAAAGGTATGACCTAGTGCGATAGCAGAAGCATGTGTGTATGAATCCGTGTTTGGGGGGTCATGTATCATCGTGCCGTACGTGTTTTAAATCAAGCTTCGAGGCATTGCGAAGTATACATTTGAATTCCTTCTTATCCCGTGGTACGGGTCTGTGGATGGGCTGTCAAACTTTACCGAGCTCTTTTCGGCTGTGGTTGTAACAAATGGGGAGCACATTTTAGTTGATGATACATGAATGGGGGAATATGTGATTGCTGATATCTGTGCCTGTATTCCCTATCGACTATGTGTGTAATTACCTGAAGGTTGTAGAGATGAAGAAAAGACATAATTACGGTAAATGCAGTGGTATTCTATGTCAGGTAAATGAACATTTGTCGGTTGAAGTCTTGTTCGGTGTCTGTTGAATGCAGTCTTCTTTGTGCTTTTGCCAAAAGGCGTGTGGGCAAAAAGCTTTGTCAATGTCCATAGATTTACAAAAGTGTTGGGCTAGCGTAATTTTAAAATTTCTAGGGAAACTGGGGATCTATGGCAAAGTTCATCAAATATCTGTGTATAAGGTTGTCAAAACTTCTTCTTTAATCCATCAGTTGTCTGTATACAGGATCATCAAATTCCTCGTCCAAGTGGGTCTTTTTACCTTGGAGGAAAACGGAAAAACAGGTGAAAGAAACGGACCGTAGAAATCGCATTTTCATCACATCATTGTTTCTACATTTGGGTCATAAATCAAATCCATTGGAATTACCATTTCCTCACTCCTTAAACTCATCACCCTGGTACTTCGTTTACACTTCGTTAAAGCCTGATCGCATCTAAATATCAAGCCAATCGTTATGATAACACCTAAGATACATAGGAGAAACTTCCCAACATCCATTATGACTCCTTGAGCCCATTCTCCTAAACCAGAGAACCAATTTCGCGGGTTCAACCATGACACCCAACCAGTCAGCTCATTACCTACAGCAGCAAGAGTGAGATTGTGTCTCCTGCGAAATTCCCACTTCAGTTGGAGAATATCGTCCATCTTTTGGTCTATGACCTCGACCGGGTCCTCTGTACTATTTGTAATATATGTGCAACATTTCACGCCGTACTGCGTTGCCAGTGTGACACAATATCCACCTGTCACTGCCGTGAGATAATTGAGAATCATTCTATGCTGAACTAGTTCTGTTTTATAAGCTTGAAGTTCTCTTCCAGTATACCTAAACGTGTCATCATACATTTCTGTGATATTGTCTAACAAATTTGCGAGCGCAGATATGTATTTATAATTCAACACTCCTCTGGCGGTGCGAGTGATGTCTAACGCGATTAGAAACTGAATCCCGGTGGATTCATGGATCATGTCAGAGGCCGGATGCTCTGTTCTTTCTATCAGGTGCCGTTTAACTACGTGCTCGTAATGGGTGTGAGTATAAGGAGCTTGGGCAACACGGTATATATCTTTCATTTTGGCATGTGATACAGTCATTACTTCAGGCAGTACTTTTCCAATATAACACAATCCTTCAGAGTTTGGGGCAAGCCACTTATACGCCTTCCTCCCGCATATGAAATATGCATCATCGGGGAGAACATATGGGACGGAGTAGGACATAACCATATTACACATCTTCCATGTGAAATCTCCTAACCCTAATTCTCCCATCTGTCTAGTACACGTATCAGCTTGTACGATATGTGCACAGTATCCTGGTGATACCTCTCCAACTCTCGTAATCCTATTTCCTAGGGTATACCTATATCGGAAAGATCTTCCTCTACTGGCTATGTGGCGTATAAGTTCTGTATCTGTCGGCATTCTATCTGCTCTATATGAAAAGGTCATGGTTTGGTTACTCCATGACACTTCCCAATTTCCCGGCTTTCGGGGATTGGAAATGTTAAAACATATGAGGGATCTATCCACATGATATTGGTGGAGCTTCAAACTAGGAGGACTGGAGATATTAAACCTCCTGTCCACCGGTCTCCCACCCTTTAGCTCAAGTACCTCCCCTATCGTTAAAGGAAATGGTACTAGTCCTGATTTGCTATGACCTTGAGGTACTTGAGAGCATACCCAACAATCTGTTTGATTTAGCACACTACCCACTAAGGAGTGATAGTCACTCAAGGGATGCCGGTCCATGTGGATATTAAAACTGGATTGGCATTTCTTGATGCACCCATCCTCAACTACATTGTCACAGAGCCTACAGATACAGTTTTCTTTTCAGCTAACAAATGTTTACAAATAACATGGCTGCTAGATCGTTTCCGGTACTCGCCTTTTGCTTGGTGGTTGTGTTGCTATTGGAAATTTACACCTCCGTCTCAGTCATCGGAACCTTTCTGGATCCTTTCTCGACCTCTCTGGTACTCTCGCCGGAACAGACTGCTCTGGTCAACATCATGGTCAACAGGAAAATCCAGATCACAGTCTCTTGGGGCAAGTCCATCTTACAGGAGGAGAAAAGAAGAAATTTGTAATGGGGGTACAGGAAAACAGTTTGAGGGGGAGAGAAACTTGTTACAATAATTAAGTTCTCTAGTCTTGTTGTTCTTCTTGTTCTGCTGTCATCTCAAAGGTGCCGTCTCTCAGTCTTCCAAACGAACATTCCGGTGATGCAATATTCCTTCCAAACCAGCGAACTTTCTGTAAGGAGCAAAAAATCTTGCATTACCATTTGCCTAACTGAGGTGTGACATACCATCTTTAAAACATGAAAACATGAGAAAGAAGAGAGAAAACAAAAAAAAAACAAAAGAGAGAGAGAACAATTCATATATGTATATATCACATAAATCAACAGAGAACAACAACAGGGAAAAAAAACATTTTTTTCAAACATAAACATTTTCTAAAACATTGTCAGATCATCAGGCTGTCATATCTACATGTCCAATGGTTTCCTTGCGCAGTCCCCTCCCCCCAGCACTTCCATATTCCACTGTCTGTATCTGGCCAGAATACATTGATGCGGATAGGTCATGCTGGGGTTTGGTAGACTTCTGCAAAGACCAAGTATATATGCAATGTTTGAATCCTACCAATAATCATCAGAGATGGGGAGAGAGAAAAAGAAACATTTCACAGATACATTTACAACGTTTCACCCGGTCATTCCTGTGTCTTCAGGGAATGACCTCCCAATTTATTAACTATAACCTCAGGCTTACCATCAGTCCTAATGATCACCTTTCCTGATTGCACATTATGGGTGTGGCTCAAAATTCTTCCTATATGATCCCTGTTTATAATTGTGTGTGTTATAATTTTGCTCATTTCTTGGTCTAGGGGGTCTGACTTTATGTGGGTTATTACAGTTGCTGGCATAATGCCCTTCTCTTCTACAATGATAACAAATCCTTGGCTTCCTCCATGTGCTAGGGGCCTGGGGTTTTGGTCGACTTGATGTCTCCTCTAGTGCTTGGATGCTCATTGCCATCAACCGTTCTCCCTGCGCTTCCCTAGTTCTTTGGATATTGCGGTCATGCTCGATAGCGGACTCTCTTAATGCAGCCACCGAGATGCCTCTCCAGTAGAGATGAGCGGGTTCGGTTTCTCTGAATCCGAACCCGCACGAACTTCATGTTTTTTTTCACGGGTCCGAGCGACTCGGATCTTCCCGCCTTGCTCGGTTAACCCGAGCGCGCCCGAACGTCATCATGACGCTGTCGGATTCTCGCGAGACTCGGATTCTATATAAGGAGCCGCGCGTCGCCGCCATTTTCACACGTGCATTGAGATTGATAGGGAGAGGACGTGGCTGGCGTCCTCTCCATTTAGATTAGAAGAGAGAGAGAGAGAGAGAGAGAGAGAGAGATTGACCTGATTTACTGGAGCTTAGGAGTACTGTAGAACTGTAGAGAGTGCAGAGTTTACTAGTGACTGACCACAGTGACCACCAGACAGTGCAGTTTTATTTAATATATCCGTTCTCTGCCTGAAAAAAACGATACACAGTGACTCAGTCACATACCATATCTGTGTGCACTGCTCAGCCCAGTGTGCTGCATCATCTATGTATATATCTGACTGTGCTCAGCTCACACATCTTATAATTGTGGGGGAGACTGGGGAGCACTGCAGTGCCAGTTATAGGCTATAGCAGGAGCCAGGAGTACATATTATTATTAAAATTAAACAGTGCACACTTTTGCTGCAGGAGTGCCACTGCCAGTGTGACTGACCAGTGACCACCTGACCACACTGACCACCAGTATAGTTAGTAGTATAGTATACTATATTGTGATTGCCTGAAAAAGTTAAACACTCGTCGTGTGACTTCACTTGTGTGGTGTTTTTTTTTTTATTCTATAAAAAACTCATTCTGCTGACAGACAGTGTCCAGCAGGTCCGTCATTATATAATATATACCTGTCCGGCAGCAGTAGTGATATATATATATATTTTTTATATCATTATTTATCATCCAGTCGCAGCAGACACAGTACGGTAGTTCACGGCTGTAGCTACCTCTGTGTCGGCACTCGGCAGTCCGTCCATAATTGTATACCACCTACCCGTGGTTTTTTTTTCTTTCTTCTTTATACATACATACTACTACTACATCTCTTTATCAACCAGTCTATATTAGCAGCAGACACAGTACAGTACGGTAGTCCACGGCTGTAGCTACCTCTGTGTCGGCACTCGGCAGTCCGTCCATAATTGTATACCACCTACCCGTGGTTTTTTTTTCTTTCTTCTTTATACATACATACATACATACTACTACTACTACTACTACTACATCTCTTTATCAACCAGTCTATATTAGCAGCAGACACAGTACAGTACGGTAGTCCACGGCTGTAGCTACCTCTGTGTCGGCACTGGGCAGTCCGTCCATAATTGTATACCACCTACCCGTGGTTTTTTTTTCTTTCTTCTTTATACATACATACTACTACTACATCTCTTTATCAACCAGTCTATATTAGCAGCAGACACAGTACAGTACGGTAGTCCACGGCTGTAGCTACCTCTGTGTCGGCACTCGGCAGTCCGTCCATAATTGTATACCACCTACCCGTGTTTTTTTTTTCTCTCTTCTTTATACATACTACTACTACTACATCTCTTTATCAACCAGTCTATATTAGCAGCAGACACAGTACAGTACGGTAGTCCACGGCTGTAGCTACCTCTGTGTCGGCACTGGGCAGTCCGTCCATAATTGTATACCACCTACCCGTGGTTTTTTTTTCTTTCTTCTTTATACATACATACATACATACTACTACTACATCTCTTTATCAACCAGTCTATATTAGCAGCAGACACAGTACAGTACGGTAGTCCACGGCTGTAGCTACCTCTGTGTCGGCACTCGGCAGTCCGTCCATAATTGTATACCACCTACCCGTGGTTTTTTTTTCTTTCTTCTTTATACATACATACATACATACTACTACTACATCTCTTTATCAACCAGTCTATATTAGCAGCAGACACAGTACAGTACGGTAGTCCACGGCTGTAGCTACCTCTGTGTCGGCACTCGGCAGTCCATCCATAATTGTATACTAGTATCCATCCATCTCCATTGTTTACCTGAGGTGCCTTTTAGTTGTGCCTATTAAAATATGGAGAACAAAAATGTTGAGGTTCCAAAATTAGGGAAAGATCAAGATCCACTTCCACCTCGTGCTGAAGCTGCTGCCACTAGTCATGGCCGAGACGATGAAATGCCAGCAACGTCGTCTGCCAAGGCCGATGCCCAATGTCATAGTACAGAGCATGTCAAATCCAAAACACCAAATATCAGTAAAAAAAGGACTCCAAAACCTAAAATAAAATTGTCGGAGGAGAAGCGTAAACTTGCCAATATGCCATTTACCACACGGAGTGGCAAGGAACGGCTGAGGCCCTGGCCTATGTTCATGGCTAGTGGTTCAGCTTCACATGAGGATGGAGGCACTCAGCCTCTCGCTAGAAAAATGAAAAGACTCAAGCTGGCAAAAGCAGTAGCACCGCAAAGAACTGTGCGTTCTTCGAAATCCCAAATCCACAAGGAGAGTCCAATTGTGTCGGTTGCGATGCCTGACCTTCCCAACACTGGACGTGAAGAGCATGCGCCTTCCACCATTTGCACGCCCCCTGCAAGTGCTGGAAGGAGCACCCGCAGTCCAGTTCCTGATAGTCAGATTGAAGATGTCAGTGTTGAAGTACACCAGGATGAGGAGGATATGGGTGTTGCTGGCGCTGGGGAGGAAATTGACCAGGAGGATTCTGATGGTGAGGTGGTTTGTTTAAGTCAGGCACCCGGGGAGACACCTGTTGTCCGTGGGAGGAATAGGGCCGTTGACATGCCTGGTGAAAATACCAAAAAAATCAGCTCTTCGGTGTGGAAGTATTTCACCAGAAATGCGGACAACAGGTGTCAAGCCGTGTGTTCCCTTTGTCAAGCTGTAATAAGTAGGGGTAAGGACGTTAACCACCTCGGAACATCCTCCCTTATACGTCACCTGCAGCGCATTCATAACAAGTCAGTGACAAGTTCAAAAACTTTGGCCAACAGCGGAAGCAGTCCACTGACCAGTAAATCCCTTCCTCTTGTAACCAAGCTCACGCAAACCACCCCACCAACTCCCTCAGTGTCAATTTCCTCCTTCCCCAGGAATGCCAATAGTCCTGCAGGCCATGTCACTGGCAATTCTGACGAGTCCTCTCCTGCCTGGGATTCCTCCGATGCATCCTTGCGTGTAACGCCTACTGCTGCTGGCGCTGCTGTTGTTGCTGCTGGGAGTCGATGGTCATCCCAGAGGGGAAGTCGTAAGCCCACTTGTACTACTTCCAGTAAGCAATTGACTGTCCAACAGTCCTTTGCGAGGAAGATGAAATATCACAGCAGTCATCCTGTTGCAAAGCGGATAACTGAGTCCTTGACAACTATGTTGGTGTTAGACGTGCGTCCGGTATCCGCCGTTAGTTCACAGGGAACTAGACAATTTATTGAGGCAGTGTGCCCCCGTTACCAAATACCATCTAGGTTCCACTTCTGTAGGCAGGCGATACCGAGAATGTACACGGACGTCAGAAAAAGACTCACCAGTGTCCTAAAAAATGCAGTTGTACCCAATGTCCACTTAACCACGGACATGTGGACAAGTGGAGCAGGGCAGGGTCAGGACTATATGACTGTGACAGCCCACTGGGTAGATGTATGGACTCCCGCCGCAAGAACAGCAGCGGCGGCACCAGTAGCAGCATCTCGCAAACGCCAACTCTTTCCTAGGCAGGCTACGCTTTGTATCACCGCTTTCCAGAATACGCACACAGCTGAAAACCTCTTACGGCAACTGAGGAAGATCGCAGAATGGCTTACCCCAATTGGACTCTCCTGTGGATTTGTGGCATCGGACAACGCCAGCAATATTGTGTGTGCATTAAATATGGGCAAATTCCAGCACGTCCCATGTTTTGCACATACCTTGAATTTGGTGGTGCAGAATTTTTTAAAAAACGACAGGGGCGTGCAAGAGATGCTGTCGGTGGCCAGAAGAATTGCGGGACACTTTCGGCGTACAGGCACCACGTACAGAAGACTGGAGCACCACCAAAAACTACTGAACCTGCCCTGCCATCATCTGAAGCAAGAAGTGGTAACGAGGTGGAATTCAACCCTCTATATGCTTCAGAGGTTGGAGGAGCAGCAAAAGGCCATTCAAGCCTATACAATTGAGCACGATATAGGAGGTGGAATGCACCTGTCTCAAGTGCAGTGGAGAATGATTTCAACGTTGTGCAAGGTTCTGATGCCCTTTGAACTTGCCACACGTGAAGTCAGTTCAGACACTGCCAGCCTGAGTCAGGTCATTCCCCTCATCAGGCTTTTGCAGAAGAAGCTGGAGGCATTGAAGAAGGAGCTAAAAGGGAGCGATTCCGCTAGGCATGTGGGACTTGTGGATGCAGCCCTTAATTCGCTTAACAAGGATTCACGGGTGGTCAATCTGTTGAAATCAGAGCACTACATTTTGGCCACCGTGCTCGATCCTAGATTTAAAACCTACCTTGGATCTCTCTTTCCGGCAGACACAAGTCTGCTGGGGTGCAAAGACCTGCTGGTGACAAAATTGTCAAGTCAAGCGGAACGCGACCTGTCAACATCTCCTCCTTCACATTCTCCCGCAACTGGGGGTGCGAGGAAAAGGCTCAGAATTCCGAGCCCACCCGCTGGCGGTGATGCAGGGCAGTCTGGAGCGACTGCTGATGCTGACATCTGGTCCGGACTGAAGGACCTGACAACGATTACGGACATGTCGTCTACTGTCACTGCATATGATTCTCTCAACATTGAAAGAATGGTGGAGGATTATATGAGTGACCGCATCCAAGTAGGCACGTCACACAGTCCGTACTTATACTGGCAGGAAAAAGAGGCAATTTGGAGGCCCTTGCACAAACTGGCTTTATTCTACCTAAGTTGCCCTCCCACAAGTGTGTACTCCGAAAGAGTGTTTAGTGCCGCCGCTCACCTTGTCAGCAATCGGCGTACGAGGTTACATCCAGAAAATGTGGAGAAGATGATGTTCATTAAAATGAATTCTAATCAATTCCTCCGCGGAGACATTGACCAGCAGCAACTGCCTCCACAAAGTACACAGGGAGCTGAGATGGTGGATTCCAGTGGGGACGAATTGATAATCTGTGAGGAGGGGGATGTACACGGTGATATATCGGAGGATGATGATGAGGTGGACATCTTGCCTCTGTAGAGCCAGTTTGTGCAAGGAGAGATTAATTGCTTCTTTTTTGGTGGGGGTCCAAACCAACCCGTCATATCAGTCACAGTCATGTGGCAGACCCTGTCACTGAAATGATGGGTTGGTTAAAGTGTGCATGTCCTGTTTATACAACATAAGGGTGGGTGGGAGGGCCCAAGGACAATTCCATCTTGCACCTCTTTTTTCTTTTATTTTTCTTTGCGTCATGTGCTGTTTGGGGAGGGTTTTTTGGAAGGGACATCCTGCGTGACACTGCAGTGCCACTCCTAGATGGGCCCGGTGTTTGTGTCGGCCACTAGGGTCGCTAATCTTACTCACACAGCTACCTCATTGCACCTCTTTTTTTCTTTGCGTCATGTGCTGTTTGGGGAGTGTTTTTTGGAAGGGCCATCCTGCGTGACACTGCAGTGCCACTCCTAGATGGGCCAGGTGTTTGTGTCGGCCACTAGGGTCGCTTAGCTTAGTCATCCAGCGACCTCGGTGCAAATTTTAGGACTAAAAATAATATTGTGAGGTGTGAGGTATTCAGAATAGACTGAAAATGAGTGGAAATTATGGTTTTTGAGGTTAATAATAATATGGGATCAAAATGACCCCCAAATTCTATGATTTAAGCTGTTTTTTAGGGTTTTTTGAAAAAAACACCCGAATCCAAAACACACCCGAATACGACAAAAAAAAATTCGGTGAGGTTTTGCCAAAACGCGGTCGAACCCAAAACACGGCCGCGGAACCGAACCCAAAACCAAAACCCGAAAAATTTCAGGCGCTCATCTCTACTCTCCAGTGAGGTATGGAGGTTTGTACCCTGATTTTTAGTGTGTCTTTTAAGCTGTCCATTAATACAGACACAGCTACCTCTCTGTGGTGTACGTTAGTTTCAATGTCATCTATACCAGTGTACCTAGCCATATCTTGCAGAGCCCGGTGAAAATACTCTGATGCGGATTCACCTTCTTTTTGTTTTATTGTAAAGATTTTATTCCACTTTACTACTGTAGGAAAATATACTCCTAACTGTAGATTGATTTTTACATTATCTTGGTTATACTTGTCTGTTAGTGGTACTTCCTCATCTAGCTTACAGTCAGCGATAAATTTCAATGAATCAACATCGGGGGGTAAGCATGCCCTCAAAACTGTCCTCTAATCTTTGTTATTTGGCTCTGCAGTGTTTCCTAGCACTCTTATGTATTTTTGACAAGCAACTAAGTCTTTCCTGGGATCAGGAAATTCAGACAGAATTGTTCTTAATTCTGTTCGGGAAAAGGGGCAGTACATGGCGATGTTCCTGACTGGAGTGACTCCTGAAGAGTCAGTTTTCCCATTTGGTACTGCAATTACCCTGACAGGATTAAGTCCAGTAACGTCATTCTGAATTGATTCCACGATATGAGGTACATTTGTTTGTGCGTGATGTATAATACCATACGTACCTGTGGACACGACCTCACCTGACCCTCCGTTAGGGGGTTTGATTACAGTCTTTACCGATTTGGTCGCATCCACCTGGATGTCTTGTGTGATGGCTGCTGAAAAAGGCTCCGACATTGTGCTGGGCTCACTTTCTTGTTGGTGTTCCTGAGGAAAGTTTAACATGGGGTGCGACTTGCATGGGTTAATAGTTGTACATTTAACACTTTTATTTTTATAAACCTTATCACATTTTACACTTTCATTTTTAATACAGTTACTAAGTGCCTTTTTATCGTACAACATTGTGCCTTTCTCCGCAACCATAATCCTCTCCATTGCCATGTCTCTCCTCTCAAGATGAAAGTTAGGTATGTAAGTTACATTTCTTTGCATTTCACTTTCCTGTTGCCATAACTGTAAACAATCATAATGTCTGATCCGTTGCTTCCAGGATTTTATGAGACAGATCCTCCGCCTTAAATTATGCAATACCTCTAAGTCAAAACTACCTATCCCCGGAAATGGTGCTTTATCCCCCGCAGTCATTCGTGTCCATTCATCACAAAAGGTCTCAGTGTGGGGACCATATCTCCCCCACATTACTAACCGAGCAGACCCTCGGGGTCTGCAAGCCTCTGCAGTCTGAACCCTGACTGCTGAACGTCCCTGTGTTGTGCACTTGGCTTCCATTGTGGACCTTACACAGAAAAACTTCCTAAAATGCATCAAACACAGTCTACGTTGGAAATCCTTAAAGCTCTTCCACTGAACTTCTTCTGCTCCGAGTACAACGAATCCGCCCCTTTTAGCAGACACGTGTAACCGTTACAGGCCCTATCTCTAGAGATTTTCCTGAGAAAATTCCCTTCCTTTTTCTTTACACAAATCACGCTTGCATGTGCTCCCTACAACACGTATGAGGGCAAGATTTACGTATGGATATACTACCTCATATCACGTTGCGTTATTGGTCACACATACAACCGTGCGGTCCAATCGTACCACTTATAGACACTTGTTGCCCATAAATGGTAGGATCATTGGAGTCTCCCTACTGTGCTCCAAAACAGCCAGAGCGTAATACAACGAAAACTTTATCACACTCTGTTGCACGTTTTCACTCAGACCGTGCTCATCACGTATTCACCTTGACCGTGATTCACCAAGACTTACTTCACCAAGATTTCACAAAGACTTCACCAAGAGGAGTTCAATACACTCATACCGTTTTCAACCCACTATCATTCTTATAGTTTTCTGATCAGAAAAATCATTTCCCGTAGTCTGATAGCTGTCCCCAGAGGCATTACAGTAAAGTAAGGTATTTAAACTAAGTTTTGGAAAAACTGAAATCAATTTGTGCTATTATCACGTGGCTATGCTATACCGCCCCCACTAAAACAATGCTATTGTGCGATTTGAGTTTCGGTGGGCGTACCCAGACGCTCCGTTGCGTAATATACGCTGCGTGCGTCGGCCTTTGTGTTGCGTTCGCGAGTCTCAGCCTTTTGTTAGAGGCACGTGTACGCTGGCCATACAAAAATACAATTAGCACGTTTATCAATGTAGATGATCTTTAACTGTAATCATCTACCAAGCA